>NC_085845.1:189521989-189838933 GCF_035594765.1 Anolis carolinensis
GGGATTGAATCCAGAATAAGAAGCTGCTTAAAGCAGGGAGATATAGCTTGCTTGGTTTAATTAGGAGGCTTTGTTTAAAATCCTGTAAATCATATCTAGAGTAAACATGTTGAATCGATTATTGAATGGTGACTCAACATATGGGTAAATTCCATTGATTCAATGGTTCTACTTTAGTCAAGACTAACAATAGTATTTAGATCTTAAAGTGCACATCCTGTGTGTATTTACAAAAACATCAATCCTTCTTAATGGATTATAGACAGGCATAACTCAGCATTTGAACATCAGGATACCAGATTTTATTTAAGTTCTGTTTTTAGAATGATGTCCTCCTCTTACTTGGGGAAAAGGAGGTTTGCATGTTTTTCCAGATGTATACAACAGTACAATTTTCTCCCGTGGACCAACAAGCCTCTAACATGCCTCTAAGTAAACCAGTATGAACTGCTGCGACCCATATGCTGACCTATTGCCAACAAAACAAATGCTGAGTTTATTGTGGAAAGGATGTGCTTTCAGGCTTCAAAGGAACAAAATGATAAATTCAGGCCACAAATGCATGTGGATATGATGTTTTGCAGCCAATAATATATGTGCACTTGACATGAATTAAGATGCCATGTTGTCTTTGCCAACTATTTGTGTGCCATGATGTAGGATGGTGTCTCACGTGTGCTTTTCTGAGCCATGCACCTCCTTGCACTATTCTGCTACTTGGTTACATGTTTAGCCTCTTAGGCATGTGAGATGCTGAAACAAAACAATGTAACCAAGTTCCCATCAGAATAGCAATCCATCATCTTGAATTCAGGGATTTGCTCATGCTTTGTTGCAGTTAAGAAATGCTTTAAAAGAGAATCCTTATCTGAACTGCAGTCTTTTTTCTCCTCCTCCCTTCACAAATATACATATACAGAACCCAAATAGAAAAAAAAACTTGTCCTAGGGAAGGTCTAGGGGAACAATCGTTCAGGCACTTAGCTCTACTCAAGGCACCAACCATGTTCTTTAGTGTCAAATATCTTTGTTGTTTAATGGACCAAACCCAAAGAACATTCATCAGTTTGAGCTGTACCAGATGGCTGTATAAACACTATTGGTTTGCTTTGTTTTGCAATTTTTGAAAAGGTGAAGATGGGGGGAAAACACCAACAATTGTGTTGATTTTGTTCTGTTGGAGCTGTTCTGAGTTTTGCAACAATGTGTAGTAATCTGTGTTAGGCGTAGCTTATTTGAGGTTGTAGAGTATAGAATCTGAATTTGGGGGACCAGAGAGCTGTATGAACATGAACAACAAAAATAACACTGATCAAAGCAAAATGTCTGCTGGATATTTCATTTCTGGGGGGTCATTGTATAGTTACTTACAAGGCCGTGTTTTTTTTTTGTGTGTGTGTATGTGACTTCAAGTCACCTGTTGACTTATGATGACCCCATGAATTTCATACAGTTTTCTTAGACAAGGAATACTTATGGAGAGTTTGTGATTTCCTTACTCTGAAATATAGCCACAGCACTATGTATTCTTGGATGGTCTTCCATCGAATTACATGTTGTTGAATAGCAAGATGATCAAATTGGCACCTTCCTCCCTTAGTAGGATGCCAACATTTTGTATCTTTATCATTTTCAGAAGCTCTGACAAAATGCTGGAATGTAAATTTTGGAGGGGGACAGGGAGATGAGTAAGTGGAAGTTTTGAACTGCAGAAAACCCCTCTAGCCCATCCTCTACATAATTGCACTACATCAGCACTCGCAATTTGACAGATGCTTAATTGTCAGAATATTTAGCTTGTTGATTAACTCAGATCTCCACTGAATACTCATCACAGAAACCTCCTATGCCAGAGATTAAGAATTCATTCTGCAAGAGATAATCCAAACATTGAAGGAGATATATACATGGCAATGGAAGATTGTATCTCAGAGTTTTATCTCAAAAGTTCCTTGGGAATGGAAAACTTACATGTAAGGCAAAAGAGATTAGAACATGCTTGCATTTGAACGTTGAAATGATACAGTTATAATGGACTTACTTAAAATGTCTTGACAGAACAGGCCAAATGCTTAATCTAGTTAAAAACTGCTAAAGCTATTCTGCATGGGCTTTCTGTGCTTCATGACAAGTAGGGAAAATTGGAAAAGTATTTCCTGTGTCACCAGAGCCAAATGCAAGATGATTAGAACAACACCAAGATCCATTGGAGTCTTCTGGGACTCTCAGCCCTAATGTGATCACTTTTCATGATCTGATCTTTTCTGTGTATATATCCCCCCTTTCACCCCAATCTGTGCTCCTCCAGATGTTTTGGACTTTAGCTCCCACTGTTTCTAACAGCTGGTAAGCTGGCTGGGATTTATGGAAGCCAAAGTCCAAAAAACCTGGTGAAGCAAGTTTGAGAAACACTGCTCTAAACAACTGGGTGTAGTCAGAGAACTTTGCTGCCTTGCTACTTATCTCTAAATCCTTGTTGGCTAGAAACAAGTTGAAAAGTACTGTAAGAGGCCTCCCTTGTTCTTTCACCAGTTCCAGTCCACAAGTGAAGAACTTTCACTGTTTCCAGCCTTTAGTAAAGAACTTTGTCAAAAGCTTTTGAAATATCATTGTTACTTTAAAAAAAAAAAGGGACTTACCTTTGCCGAAATCATATGGATACCTTTTCAGAAGAGCTTGCCATGTTATATCAAAGTAGGCATAATGTGTCCCACAAGGTGCATGCGATCTCTGGCTCCCACTTTTGTGGCACCCGAAAACCCCTGATCAGTCTTCCAACTCTCATTTTTTGTTTTAAAAAATCAGCGCAATTTTTGAGGGATTTTTGCTCTCAAGCCATACAAAAGCTCCCTAAACATATGAAAACATCATAAATACCCCTACAAGAAGCTTATATTACCCCCAAGTATCTTTGTTTTCTCTGCCAACCCTTTAAAAATGGCAACAGGACTGCATGCTGTGGGGCATGTACTTCATTGGAAGGGGGGGGGATGTATATGACTTGTTCCTGACTCCAGTTCAGTTGCCATCCGCTATCCTATATGGTTCATACCTTAACTGATGAATTCTACTGGTTTACTTAGAACAGACATCAAGGTAAGTTGCCTGCAATTTCCTGGATCCACTTTTTAAAAACAGTGTTACATTGGCTCAGTCTTCTAGTATAGAGGCTGACCTTAGGTTCATGTGTTTTGGATTTTTTAAAATAAAAGTCATCATTTCAAATGTGAGTTCATTAAGAGCTCTGGTATTTGGTAATCTACCACTGAGACCTGATGATTTACATGCTTGGAATATAAAGTTGGAAGAGATCCCCAAGGGTCACCTAGTCCAACCTTGTACCATACAGAAATCTCTTTTTCTAATGTTAAAAGTAGAATAACTTTTCTTGTAGTGTGAATCCATCTCTTGCTCCCTCCACAATGTGTCCTCCTTTCCAATATTTAAACAAGGCTATCATGCCCCCTCTTAACCTTCTCGAGGCTAAACAAACCCAGCTTCTTAAGCTGTTCCTGAAAGGGCTTGGCCTTCAAACCTTTCACCATTTTGGTTGCCCTTCTCCGGATATGTTTCAAATTGTCAACATACGTTACCTAGAACATTTCTCTCCTATAACTGTCTTCATGTTAGCAACCTGACTTCCCTTGCTGAACATGATGGTAGAAGTAAAGCTAATTTTCCTACATCTTCCGAGAAAGACAGAGACAAATAATTTACCAACTGCACAATCCTTTTGGGACAAAAGAAAAACCCTTCACTTCTATTGTGATTCTCCCTGCTTTTATCATGACAGATAAAGCAAGCCATGTCATATACATCAAATAGTGTTTATTGCAGACTATCGGCCGAGTTGTGTGAAAAAAAGGCACCATGAAAATTAATAAAACTAGATGATTAATTTATCCTAAACGACATGATGGGGTTTTGATGCCTTTATATACAAATGACAGAATAGAACATTTTGTGTGGAGAAAATAAGAAATCATCATGAGTCCAAAAGATAAATATGCTTATTGGGTTATTTTTTTTTCTATGCTTGGCTTGGCCATAGTTTAAAAGATTTAAGGTTTAATTATTCTCTCAAATATTTTTAAACACTTATAACACCATTCCTGTCTGCACCTGCAAAAATCGGGCTACTCTTTCCTTTTGACCGGTGAAGTTAAAGCAGAAAACCAACAGAAAACAAAAGACAATATTTGTAAGAAATAATACTGTGAATAACCACATGGATATCCCCAAAAGAAGGTCCGATTTCTCCCTCCTTTTAAAAACTGACATTTGTGCTATTGCTTCAATGTTTGGTGGCTTTATGGATTTGTGCTTATTCTCAGTGGAACAGCAATAAAATTGGAATTCAGAATAAATTATTTTGCTATCTACATTTCTACTAAGAAATCATTTCATGATACTGTCCAAAGAAATTAGTCTGTGCTTATGTTAAGAGCAGGGCTGTGGATGATATCAAAACCACGGAGCCTCTTGGCAATTAGGAACTTTTAAATAAGTCTGGAAAGCGCAGAGAAGCTCTGGAGCATCCCATGATTTTTTTTGAAGTGGGAGAAGGCCATATTATGTTTAATGGACTCCATGCGCCATGTGGATGCTTTGGAGTCCATTCACTCCCAAGTCGATTGATTTGATCCAAGTAGATGGGCCCTAAGTGCTGAAAAATGGGAAAGGAGAGAAAGTGTAGCCGTTTCTGGCCCTTCCATGTAAAGCAGGATAGTGAACCAACTTCAGGTTTCAGTTTCAAGATGAAAAGAGGTTTCCTTAGCACTGAGCTATATCACTCAAATCAGTTCATCACTTTGGATAGCTCATTTCAAGTTCTCACACAAAGCCAGAGTGAATTCACCGCCCCATTCACTGGAAAGAGGTCCTCAATATGGACCATGCTGGTGGAAGGAATGACAAGGAGCCCTGGTCACAGTGAACTCCTTTGGATTCCCAAAGGCAGAGGGTTAAGCATTATGCAAAATTCCCCTTTCAAATCCATGGGACTACTTTGGATAGATTCCACATGTCCTTTGTGTTCACAACCAGACTGAAGACTTCAGCATGTTTTTAACCGGCCAGCTCAGTGTCTGTGAATGGCTCAAAAGCAGTAGTGGGATTTCTCTTGCCCACTCAAAAGAAAAAATAATAATCATGAAATGATTGTTTTCACACACCAGCCTCAGGAGGACTGGATTAAGACTCCTGGATAATTCTGCCTTAAATATACTTTTAAATTAAGGGGGAAGAATGGGGCAGAGGTAGCCCTGCCTCACCCTCCCTGCCTTTTACATCTCAACTGCATGCTTTCTTTATGGCATCAATTTGTATCTACATAAATAACGACAACCAGTCAGACATTTCCCTTTCATGGCTTCCTAAAACATAGTGCGATGGAATAATGCCAAGAACAATGGGATCACTCTCTCACACACACTCTTAAAACAATAACAAAACATAGAAAAGACATTTAATGACCACTGCTCTCATCAAAGGACTCTACTCCTGAGTCTGTTGCGGCTGCGCTGAGTTTCTCTTGCCGTCTCCTCATGATTTCTTGCAATTCAGAACTTCCACTGGTAGCCTGTGAAATCAGAAAAAGGACAGGAGTGTGATCCAATGCTGTCTTCTGCACAAGCAGATATTTTATGTCCAAATGCAAAATTATTTTATACACAAAATACTCAATGCTATATCCATGCTCCTGGATGAAACAATGCAGTGTGACCCTTCTGCTAGAGGAACGGTGCTATATATCTCCTCTCAAACTCTTTTCCTCAGATTTGTTGTTTAACCATGGAAGGCCTCTTCTCACATGTCCATTCAATGGTTTATGGAGAACAGGCAGGGAAAACATCGAAGCATTTAGCTATCTTTCCAAAGCTAGCAGCAGATTGATCATATAGGAAGTTGAGATCCACCAGAGTCCTCTGGAGTTGTTGCGGGATTTCATCATCAGTCTTCATCTGACTAAAGGAAGATAGCACAATACTTCTCTGATAAGGTCCAACTTGATATCCACCAACCACTGAATGTTAATAGGCATGAGTTGCAATGGCTAAGCAAAGAGTTGATGGGGCTTTGCTCATTTGTAGAAGGTAGAAGAGAACACCAACCTCCACAATGACACCCCCCCCCCCCCAAAAAAAAAGAAGATATATGCAGGGATAAATGGATTTAACACCTATGTATGTCACTAACAGAATGCTAACCAATGTTTGAAAAGTGATGGCCAAGCTCCTTTGAATACATCTTGCCAAGAAAATCCTATAAGAAGAATGCTTCAAGTCAGAGTCGACTTGGAAGCATATAGCAACAAAGGGCTGCACAAGCTTTGAGCTGAACATGGGCTCTTCTTCCTTTCTTCCAACATGCTCCTACGAAGTTTGAGAAGGTTTCATTTCTGTTTTGGATTAGCTTCATCTTGTCATGTATCTGACACTGGACAAAATACTAAAGCAGAAATGGGCAACTGTGGAAGGCTAGAGAGCAACATCGGACCTTTGGATTGCATTAGACTGTAAGTCTGAGGTTTAATAATAATAATAATAATAATAATAATAATAATAATAATAATATCAACAACAACTTTATTTTTATACCCCACCTCCATCTCCCCGAAGGGACTCTGAGCGGCTTACATGGGGCCAAGCCCAGGTGGTTACAATCATTGTAAAAAAAAACATCCAAGTAAAAACAAATCCATATAAAACATAATAAAAACACATCAAAAGTAACACAGGTAGTTAAAAACCTGAGCAAGCTCATAAAAGTGAACTAGTCCAATGAAAGTGCATAAAGTGAGGATTGTAAGCTAGAAAAAAAGTAGGTAACCCAACTGCTATAATTGGTAAGGGGCTTGGGATGAGGTAAACACAGGAGCAATTTCCAGCTGAAGGTGTAGGCTTGCTTAGACTTGTACTAAACTAGGGTTTAGTATTACACCTAAATGCAGGTAGAAAAGCAGATAATTCCAAGAGTGCACTCACACTTGCACTGCATTATGTTCTGGGATAGCAGTTTCACTAAAACCCATTTATCGCCTAAATGGAAAGTTATTTTTAAAATGTAATTAATTCCCATTATTTGCCACATCTTTGAAAAACAACCCACAGCCATTATAGGTTGCAATGTTGAAAAAGTTCTAATTACATGAACGTAACTTTATTTTGCCCTAATACAAAAAGTAATATGAGCAGATGTACCTGTGGATGTTACTTCTAACTCATTACTTGCAAAATCTTCCATCCCTGGTAGAAAGTGCAACAGCCAATTTCTACAGGTAAAGCTGGTGGATTGTATTAAGAGGGGGAAAGGGTCCGTCCATACCTCCAGTGCAGCTTTCTGAACAGTAATTTGGCTGTAGACCCGGGCTCCTTCAGGGCACACTGATTTTAATTCATCTTTGTTGAGAGAGAACAGCTGAGCACCAGTCAAAACTCCGAGGCTGTTGACAGTCCTGTATGATTGGCATCAATATAAGAACAACAATGTTTTTACAATAATATTTTTGAAAAATAAAAAATGTGCTAATTGGTGAAGTGGGGCAGGTGGTCTAGCATGACATGATGGATAGAAAGCCAGGAAATGACTCATACCTCCCCAGGCCTTCCTGCTTTTGTCCAATGACACATGCCTTATCTTACTTACTACCACTGAGCATTTGGCCTAAATACTCTTTAAGACAAGAGTCAGCACAGGAAGGACCCACTTTGGGCAGCATTTCTACCACCTTTGACACCCAGTGCATTAAGGGGGCATGGAAGGCAGAAGTCAAGTAAGCATCCCACTCATAATTCTCATAAAAAACCTTGGATTCAGAGCTCAGGGTTCTGCTGCTTGGTCTTGGGGAGCTATCATTCCCACCATTTTATGTGATGTCTCAAGGGAAAAGGATGCTCTTCTGGACTCACACTGGGTTGAATCCTTTGGCCTGTAGCCACATTTTCACATCTTCTGGTGAGGACTCATAGCTGACGTTGATTACTTGGGCATTGGAGCGTGGCACATGGAATTTCTTTTGGGCAGCACTCCGTCCTATGGTGAGCCGGTGAATGAGTTCATCCTGGACTTCCTCCATCTGAGATTTCCTTCCTAAGAAAGAAAAAAGATGGATTGCTTCTACAAGATTTATGAAACTGTCTGTTGTATTTCCCCCCCCCCCCCAAAGCACAGTCTAGTACAGGTAATGCTTTTATTATTCATAACATGCTAATTTCAAGCTCTGGGCTCTAAAACTAACCAAATTATTTTGGTACCTGAAGCAGAAAATCCAATAAAGCACCTCTCCTGCACCTTGATAGTAAAATTGAAACTATACTAAAAAATGGATAATGAAGATTTATCTGCCTTTTTGTGACTATATTTCTTGCTTTAGATAATTGTCTCTGCTTAATGATGGGGCTGGACTTCAACTGAATTCTTTAGTGGCATGAAGTTCAGAACAACAAGAACACACAAAGTCGAATATTGACTCAGATCATTAGTCCGTCTAGTTCAGTATTTCCAGTTTGGTCAGTGTTTTCCACCTCACCTAGGAACACTAGGGATTAAACCTGGCACATGCTACATACAAAACATCTGATCTACCACCACCCTACAGCCTTTTGCTGCCCCTCCTGAGAACTGGAAGCCTTGCCTATTTCCCTTAGAACTGGGGAATTTTAAAAGCAAGAGTGGAAATTGTGTGGTGCTCCACATGTTGTTGGATTGCAGATCCTAGGGTAAAGGTAAAGGTGTTAAGTTCAGTCATGACCAACTCTGGGGGTTGGTGCTCATCTCCATTTCTAAGCCAAAGAGCCGGCATTGTCCATAGACACCTCCAAGGTCATGTGGCTGGCGTGACTGCATGGAGCGCCATTACCTTCCCACGGGAGCGGTATCTATTGATCTACTCAAATTTGCATGTTTTCGAACTGCTAGGTTGGCAGGAGCTGGGGCTAACAGCGGGCGCTCATTCCACTCCCAGGATTTGAACCTGGGACCTTTTGGTCCGCAAGTTCAGCAGCTCAGCGCTTTAACACACTGTGCCACCAGGGGCCCCTACAGATCCTAGGCATTCTAGCTAATGGGGAATGTTGGGAGATGGAATCGAACAACAGCTGGACGGCTGCAAAATCCCCACCCCTGTTTTAATCAGACATTGCCAACAGATCTCAAGGTGGCTTGGTCTAAGATCAAAAGGACTAGAGATCTGGCTCTTTAAAAAAAGGGCTGAATACTATATCTCTGAATGCCATGTTTCAAAATACCAATCATCCAGGGTGACAAATCCTAATGTGTGTCCAAAACATGTTAAAAGTAAGTAGCTCTGTTTTTAACCAATATGTTTTCTTCTCTGAACAAAACAACCATGCAATAGAGAGACTCACGATCTACAGGGGGAGGCCTTTGTCTCTGTGCGTCTCGCCCGCCGTCACTTGATGTGCTGCTCTGGCGGCTGATGGCTCCAGGTACCTTTGGCACAGGAATGGGGATAGGCGCTGGGATACTGGGAGGAAGAGGAACTGGAATTGGTGTCTGGGGTGGCGAAGGAGCAACAGGCGCAGGGTCAGATTGCTTTGGAATAAAGTCTGTCCTTTGTTTCTGCAGATAAGAAAAATCAGGTTTAATTTTAGAAAGAGATGAAAAAAATCCAAGGTTTAGAGTGAAAAGATTAGATCTCTACAAGAAAAGAAAATCACACATCAAATCAGTGTAACTCCAAAAAGGCATGATATAATAAGATGTGAGGGGAAAAAACAAAGCTAGAATTCACTATCACAGTTACACATGCATACTCTTGAGTTACACATCCATAACTGTTTTATATTCACCATCCCTAGATAAATACTTTGCTATATTTTATTGGCTGCCCTGAGTTCCTTTGGGGAGATGGTGGCGGGGTAGAAATAATAATAACAATAATAATAATAATAATAATAATAATAATAATAATAATAATAATAATTGACACAGCGACATTGTATGACACAGCAAACAAGATAGATATGCTGGATTTCGTTTCACAAAATCACAAGTCGAACACTTCCCAAGTGTCTAGGACTGTGTGATGTATTTTCGGATGATGCGTGCAGATCCCAGTAAGGTGGCCTTTTGCAGTTGGCAGATCGTAATTTTGTCAATGTCTATTGTTTCCAAATGCCGGCTGAGATCTTTTGGCACGGCACCCAGTGTGCCCATCACCACCGGGACCACCTGCACTGGTTTCTGCCAGAGTCTTTGAAGTTCAATCTTGAGGTCCTGATAGCGGCTGAGTTTTTCCTGTTGTTTTTCTTCAATGCGACTGTCACCTGGGATGGCAACATCAATGATCCAAACCTTGTTCTTTTCCACAACTGTGATGTCTGGTGTGTTGTGTTCCAGAACTTTGTCAGTCTGGATTCGGAAGTCCCACAGTATCTTTGCGTGTTCATTTTCCACAACCTTTGCAGGTTTGTGATCCCACCAGTTCTTAACTGCAGGGAGGTGATACTTGAGGCATAGGTTCCAATGAATCATTTGGGCCACATAGTTGTGCCTCTGTTTGTAGTCTGTCTGTGCAATTTTCTTACAGCAGCTGAGGATATGATCAATGGTTTCATCGGTTTCCTTGCACAGTCTGCACTTTGGGTCATCAGCTGATTTTTCGATCTTGGCCTTGATTGCATTTGTTCTGATGGCTTGCTCCTGGGCTGCAAGGACCAGGACTTCTGTCTCCTTCTTCAGGGTCCCATTCGTGAGCCAGAGCCAGGTCTTCTCTTTATCAGCTTTTCCTTCAATTTTGTCAAGGAACTTTCCATGCAGTGTTTTGTTGTGCCAGCTGTCAGCTCTAGTTTGTAGTGCGGTTTTCTTGTACTGGTTTTTTGTCTGCTGTGCTTTGAGGAGTTTCTGATTTTTGACTTCTATCAAAGCAGGTTCTTCACTTTGTTTTACATATTCTGCCAGGGCATGTTCTTCTTCTTTGACTGCTTGTTTTACTTGCAAGAGTCCTCTGCCCCCTGATCTTCTAGGCAGATACAGCCGGTCAACATCACTGCGAGGGTGCAGTGAATGATGAATGGTCATAAGTTTTCTCGTTTTTCTGTCCAAATTGTCCAGTTCCATCTGTGTCCAGTTTATAATGCCAGCAGTATATCTTATGACAGGTATGGCCCAGGTGTTTATGGCCTTGATGGTGTTGCCTCCATTGAGCTTGCTTTTGAGAATTTTTCTGACCCTTTGTGTGTATTCTTTACTGACCACAGTTTTCACATGTTCGTGCTTGATGTTGTCCAGCTGTAATATGCCCAGATATTTATAGGCCTCTGGCTGGTGACACCTTATTGTTTGGCCATTGGGCATATTGATGCCCTCACTTTCAATTATTTTTCCCTTCTTCAATGCCACTGTCGAACATTTGTCCAAACCAAACTCCATGTTGATATCAGTGCTAAAAATTCGGACAGTGTTGGTCAGAGATTGGATTTCAGTTTCCGTTTTCCCATATAGCTTCAGGTCATCCATGTACATCAAATGTGAAATTTTGTGAGAATTCTTAGATGTTTGGTAGCCGAGATTTGTTTTTTGTAAGATTGTTGACAGAGGGATCATGGCAATAATGAAAAGCAAAGGGGACAATGAGTCTCCCTGGAAAATTCCTCTCCTGATGTTGACAAGTCCATAACTTTCATTTCCAACAAACAGTTCAGTTTTCCAGTGCTCCATCATGTTTTCAATGAAGGTGCCAACGTTTTTACTAATCCCGATGGCGTCCAGGCACTTGATGATCCAGCTGTGTGGGAGTGAGTCAAAGGCCTTTTTGTAGTCAATCCACGTCATGTGAAGATTAGCTTTTCGGCTCTTACAGTTCTCCAGAATCATTTTGTCAATCAATAACTGGTCTTTTGTGCCCCTGCTTTTCCGTTTGTTGCCTTTCTGTTCATCTGGCAAGATGTTTTTTTCTTCAAGATAGTCTTGAATTCTGTCAGCTATGATGCCAGTCAGTAGTTTAAACATAGTGGGCAGACATGTTATTGGCCTGTAGTTTCCTGGTGCTGCTCCTTTTGCTGGATCCTTTTGTATCAGGTATGTTCTTCCAGTTGTTAGCCATTCACTGATACTTCCTTTCTGCAGCATCTCATTGAATTGTTGGGCCATTTTTCCATGTAAACTAATCAGATGTTTGAGCCAAAATCCATGGAGTTGATCACTACCAGGCGATGTCCAGTTCTTGACTTTTTGCACTCGTTTGCACTCGTTATTATTATTATTATTTTCACAATGATGTCAATATGCTGTGCCCTGATTGAAAGGAGAACTGATCTCTTTTGTTGCTCACAGCGGTTGCAGCCCAGTAAAGCAGGACACGGGTGGTATTGACCAGGAAACACTGCTGAGTTAAGTATACATACTAAGTAGTTGATCTTGGTCAGAAATAGAAATCCCAACCGTCCGATGATTACTATCTTTTGGCTTCTCTTTCATTTTCAGGGAAATAAAATATTAATTTCCCCCTTCTGGTTCAATGCATCTGAAGCTATCAGAAGTAGGGAACTGGCATTTTGCCAGATACTTGGTACCATAATTGTAGCCAATTAGCTACAATTGTTTCTTCCTTTCCTGGAAACATGCCAAGTACTTGTATTTGAAGAGTTGTGATTTGCACGGATCCATTGATCATCTGAGTAATGCTACACTTGATATTTTTACTTACCCCCACCCAAAATCACCAAGCATGGGCAATGGTCAGGGATTATCTCTGGAAGGCATAAGATTGCTGATTCCTTTCCTAGATGTGTGGTATCACACGGGGATTGATGAAAACCACTTAGACTGCTGATATGGATTGATGCTTTGGATTTGGTGGTGATCAATATTGAGTAAGACCCTACAATGATAGTATGAAAAATTATGTTTCTCAATTAGGTTGCCTTGAGGTCTTAATCAAAAATGATCACTGCCATAGTTCAATTAGCAAACTGTGCAACATCATAACTGATATCCCTCAGTTTCCATAGAACAAGGATCTTTTGGTGACCCTCTACAACCTGGGCTGGTAATTAGTTATTTACAATTCTTATATTTCACACCCAGCTCTGATAGATGGATCTGGTAAAAAGGTAAAGGTAAAGGTTTCCCCTGAGGTTAAGTCCAGTCGTGACCGACTCTGGGGGTTGGTGCTCATCTCCATTTCTAAGCTGAAGAGCTGGCGTTGTCCATAGACACCTCCAAGGTCATGTGGCCAGCATGACTGCATGGAGCGCCGTTACCTTCCCAATGGAGCGGTACCTATTGATCTACCCACATTTGCATGTTTTCAAACTGCTAGGTTGGCAGGAGCGGGGGCTAACAGTGGGCACTCATTCTGCTCCCGAGATTTGAACCTTGGACCTTTTGGTCCACAAGTTCAGCAGCTCAGCGCTTTAACACACTGTGCCACTAGGGGCCTTGATGGATCTGGTAGCTCCAGAAAAAAAGTCCAACAATTCTAAGGCCTAGTTCCTCACCAGCACCAAATCTGACCATGTTTTACCTACTGTGAAGATGGGAAAAGATACTGTGAGGTCTAGAACATTCAGATCCACTAGTTGTCATGGGCCATTGCAGTGCAAAAAGGTGACCATTCCATGCTATGAACTAGCATGATTTGGTGGCTGGAGTGGGCACATGTTTGGGAGGCCTGATTTCATTCTCCAATTAATCTCAACTTCAAAACAACATATGGAATGTTAAGTGGTGAAAACACACTTTCTTTGCCCTGAAAGATCACTCCTAGTCAAATTAGTCCACAGTGTGGAACAATAACCATTTTGCACTAAAACTGACAATACAGGCTTGGGGATTCTGAGTGATGTAGTCCTTAAACTGACTTTTTCAACTTTAGTCAATACCTGGCCAAATGAGGCAAGGGAGGCCTCAAGCATATTGGATCTTCTCTCTTTAGGTGTCTCTGAATATTTTCTGAATTCTGGAATTTATACTGTGCTCAAAAAGTGAGAAAAGATCCCAATGTCCTTTCAACCCCCCCCCCTCCCCAAAGTTAGCCATAAGCAATGTTAGCAATTTAATTAGTGATGATGGTTTTAATTAACTTTCAGATCTAGGTGGAAAATCATGTTGTCATGAGTCCAAAAGCCTTGGTATTCTACTATTATGGGATCTATCAAGTTTACTCTAGATTTACTCTCTCAATTTCGATAGCCCAATTATCATCACCTTCAGTCATAACTCCTTAACAGTGATAATCTGGAAACCAAAGTTGTTGAAGGCATTTAGATATGCAAAATATTTTATGGACAGTGCCAACTAAAAGGTCAATGCACAGCATTTTTGAGTGGAACAAACGTTACAATATATACATGAATGGCAAGTTATATATGAGAGCATTTACCTCTGAGAGTTCTCCCAGTAATTGCTATGAAAAAAGTAAAGTAAATCAAAGCAAATTAGGAAAGTAAAAACAACACTAGACCTTCCACTATAAATTGGCACCCCTCCAAAAACCAAGTGGCATTCAATGGCTGTACTTGAGGGCACTAATGGTCATTCTTTGACTCCTGGGGATAGGAACTGATCGTTTTTTGGATGAAGGGATGCCATCAGAGGAAAAGTGGCATATTAATTTCAAAGCACTTTGATTCCATCTTACAGAAAATTAGCAAAGCAAATTAGCAAAGAATTATATCCAAAGCTGGATGTGGCTCTCTCCTCTTAAATCATTCTGCTTCCCTCCTCCTTGTGAACCTGGTCCCAGAAAGCACTTGTTTAGCTTTTCTCACATAATTCATTGGGAGCTGTTGGAGGAACCCTTACCTCCATTGTCATGTTCCAGCTTTGATTTCTGTATCATGGCAGAACATAATAAGATGTTGGGAACTAGCTTTTAAATATATTACCATAAACATCAACAGCTAAAGCAAAGTCCACCCAATTCCCAGATACACCGAAAGGTGCCTCAACACCTGTAAAAGTGGCCTTGAAGCTTAATGTGAAGTCGTTTTTATACAAAAACATTGCATATATATAATGGACCAAAGCAATCAAATGCAGTATGGTCCCAATATCTGCAAGGGATATGTTCCAAGAACCAACATGGATACCTGAAATACAGATAATAGCTAAGCATATTTTATTGTTATTCTTGGTCCAGATGAATACCAAATAATAGCACTGGAGCACCTAGAGAAGCTACAAAAACTTTTGGGGGAGAATATTTTTGGTATGTGAGGAATCAAGACTGTGGATATCAGTTTTATGGATAAGGGGTTTGTGTAATAACTATAGATTTGTCAAATTAGATAAATGGAAAGAGCTCCATTTAATGTTACTGCCAAAAAGTTACTTTTTTGGCGTTCTGCTTTCCGTGCCTTTTAGTTAGCATGGCCAGCTGGAAGTGTTGAGTGGCTAATTTGGTGGCAGGGGGCTATAGTCCAAAAAAAGTAACATTTCCAAGCTCTATTCTTCTGCAGCGGAAACCTCTGACTCCACACTCCTTCCTCTGTCCAGTTCAAGTGGATTTACTGCTTCATTTTTTTCCTTCTATCTCACAATCGTGTGGACAGCTCACACAAAGAAAAATCCCCATGTGAACTTGGGTACAGTGGCCACTACTATTTTGTTTTCAAAAGTGGAGTCACTTCCTTTGGCTTAATCTCTTTATCCTGGAAAAATAAGGGAAAGAAACTCAATGGGCTCACAACAGAATCACGCTTCCACTGAAAAGAGAAACAAAGCTCTCCCTTCATAGCCAGAATGCTACTGTAAGAATTATTGGCAAAGACTGAGCAGCAATTCTGGCAAGTGCAGAAGGAGCACCTGTCCATGCGGATCCCCTCATTGTGACATATTTCCCAGGCAGAGGAGAAAAGGAAAGTGGCTTGGGAAAAAGGAAAGAGGGCACTTGGCAAGAGATAATTGTGTTGGGCCGGCAGATGCTGGCAGCAGACCTGGGCCTGAGAAACGTGTGTGAAAGAGAAGCTGCACTCCCGCAGAGAGCCATTTGCTACAAATTGCTAAATAAAGATACTTGGAAGGAGGCTTCATGGTAGAGTCCAAAGAATGTGCAAGGCCACAGAGACCAGGAAGCCAAACTTGGCACAGATAGATGCATATCAGCATTAATGGCCAAGGTCTTTTTGCCCAAAGGAACGAACAATAATGATCATAGTAATCTTAAACAAAGCACATATAAGCAGTGCCAATATTAAAGGGCAAAAAGGCAACATTCTGAACCATATGTTGAGGACATAGAGGGACAGAATTAGCTGTTTTCCCCTTTTAGGTATGTCTTTCTTTTCGTTCCATCCCACTTCCATGTTGATCTGTATGGAAATGAAAAATGCTCCCAAAGCCATATTTAAATATATCTGTAGGTTATATTCCAGCTTTCTGGATTTGGAGAGAGTCTCCTTCTTCCATTTTAGATAAAAGAAAGACTGAATGGGAATTTTTAGAGTGAATATCAGTTATCAACTGACTCACTCCACTTGGTTAAGAAGCTCCTTGGTTGATTTCTTGACAACTCTTTTGGCTACAACCAGGAGGGAGCAAGTGATATACAAACTGACCTGAGGGTGAGCAAACCCCTTAGGAAACTCAAACCCTGACAGGCCTCCATCCCCTTAAAGGTAAAGGTAAAGGATTCCCCTGACAATAAGTCCAGTCATGTCTGACGCTGGGGGTTGGTGCTCATCTCCATTTCTAAGCTGAAGAGCCGGCATTGTCCGTAGACACCTCCAAGGTCGTGTGGCCGGCATGACTGCATGGAGCACCGTTACCTTCCCACCGGAGTGGTACCTATTGGCATGTTTTCAAACTGCTAGGTTGGCAGAAGCTGGAGCAACAGCAGGCACTCACTCCGCTCCCGGGATTTGAACCTGGGACCTTTTGGTCTACAAGTTCAGCAGCTCAGTGCTTTAACACACTTCGCCACTGGGCCTCCATCCCCTTAAACACATTGAAAATTACCTTTTCTTGGATGTTGATGATAATGATGCAAACCAACAAGAGTGCATGATTAAAGCATCCTTCTCTGCTAAAGTGAACCCGAGTTGTGTGGCTTATCAGACTGCTATATATTAACTAATAGAGAATTCCAGTCCTGCTTCCTTTTTTCCAGGATAAGGACATTACCTGAGTGCTTGGAGCTTTGTGATATTTAAAGAAGGAACATAACACAAATTCTATTGTCTTCCTCCCCCTTTCCACAAAGAGGGTTTGGAGCAAATGAAGAACTAGAGACCAAGACACTACTGTGATGCTGGCATTTCTCCTCTGTCCACCTTGTGCTCATGGGGACAGGAAAAAGAAGTGAGGTCTCATCCTGCTGATCCCTGGCAGGATGGAACTTTGTGTTCAGCAGCTTAGGTCATCTTCCACCACAGAGAAGACAGATTGGGAGGCAATGGGAGGTAGAGATGTATTTGCTTTAAAAACCTGTGTATTTTTCACCTAAAATAACCCTGGTTTTTCAAGTGGGGTCTCTACATAATCTTCCTGCTGGATTCTTCTCAGATCCAGATTGGTTTTGTGTGTCAAAGATGGGTCCATGTCTTAATTCTGTTCTTTGGCAGGTCACCCAAAACTTGCCTTATCTAAATTAATTTTTTTAGCTTGTTTCAGAATAAGCAATCAATTTTTAAAATGTTAACAATAGGAGCTATAAGAAAGAGGAACATGGATAAGGTGGAACATGTTCAAAGAAGGGTGATCAAGAGGTTTCTGGTCAGAGGACCAGAAACCAAACCTTATAAGAAATGATTTGGAGAACTGGGTATGTTTAGCTTGGAGAAGGCTAAGAGGTGACATGATAGCCATCTTTAACTATCTCAGTGGTTCTCAACCTGTGGGTCCCCAGATGTTTTGGCCTTCAACTCCCAAAAATCATAACAGCTGGTAAATCGCCTGGGGTTTCTGGGAATTGTAGGCCAAAACACCTGGGGAGCTACAGGTTGAGAACCACAGAACTATATGAAGGGATGTTACGTAAAATATAGAGGCAGCTTGTTTTCTGCTTCTCCAAAGACTGGATTCAAATTACAAGTTGATTCAAATTACAAGAAAAGATATTCTATCTAACATTTGGAAGACCATAAAAACAATTCAATAGTTGGATAAACTGCCTCAGAGGGTGATGGACTCTCCATCTTTGGAGGTCTTTAAAAAGATGTTGGCTGGACATCTGCCAGGAGTACAGGATTGGACTAGATGGTCCTTGCAGCCTCTTTCAACTCCAAGATTCTATAAAAATATGATTCCATGAAATTGCTGCTTCAAAACAGAAAGTTGTATGTCTCTAAGTCTGGTCTGTTCTGTATTGGGGCTCCAATTAAGCAAAATGTATCTCAAGCAGGATGACTTCCTTATTATCCAAGATGACTGAGTGCAAAAGTCACAGCAAAATACACTGCAATGAACACTTCAAACTATTGAGCATTCTCCATCTCACTCAATTCAAACAAACCAAGACATGACAGGACTACTGTTTGCCACAGTTTAACATACAGGCCCTTGACTCAGGTCTCAAATTATGCCTCCTGATTGTTCTTTCTGTAGGCTAAATCCAATTACTAATCCCAACTAGAGTGTCACGACCCAGGTTACAAAGGCACCAATAACCAAACACAGAGGCCAGAATCTAACTAATATCTTTATTGAAGGAATATATAAAGTTAATAAAAGCAGATGTAAAAGTTAGTCCAGAAGCAGACCTTTCAAGAAAGGTCAAAATTAGTCCAAAAAGGCAATGTCCAATATGAAATATAAGGTCCAAAGTTGTAATCCAATAACCGAAACACTCACTTTGCCAGGCAAAGTGAGGGGAGATGACAAGGTCCTTTAGTCCATAACTTGAGTAAGACTAGGAAATAACTTGATACTTGAAACAAGGCTAAAACGTGGAACAAGGTAACTAGGAACAAGAACAAGGTCCGTGGAATAACTTGGTAAAATCCGTGGAACAAGGCAAGGATTCGTCCTGGGAAACAAGGCAAAGTCCGTAGATAAACAAAGGCTGGGAAGCAAGGCGAAGGCTGGAAAGCAGGGCTAGGCTTGAGCAGGAGCGAGGCTTGAATCGGAGCGCGCTGTCCAGACACAACTCGCTCCGTAGGCTGACGAATTGACTCCGCGAAGTTACTACGCGGGCAAAACACCTATATAGAGTCTAACTTTCTCACCGAAGCAGTTCTCTGGGAATCAGAAACGAAAGCTAAACTCTGAGACCAGATGTTAAACTCCTTAAAGATTCTCACGAGAAACAGTCTTAATTGGCAACATTCTTAGCTGCAATCCTCGCACTCCTGCGCGAAGCTGATTCCAAACTTCTCTGTTGTTTACAAAACTCCCGGCGCAAGAACACGGGAGAAGTAGGCTCTGGGCTTGTTTGACATACTTCTGGGAGACAACTTTCTTGCAGGTGCAAGGTTCCCAGATCTGCCTGGGAAAGATCTGGCTGAGAGGAATCCAGTTCAGACTGGAAAGGTAAAAAACCCAAGTTTTCCTCCTCATCAGGAATTACAATGTCCTGAGCAGGACTACAAGGCCCATGGGTCATCACACTATCCCCCTCCTCAAGGCCCCTCCCAAACTGGGGCCCTCTCCCCGAGGCGCGAGGTCGCGGCTTGGCGGGATAGGTCTGATGAAAGCGGCGGGTTAGATCAGGAGCATGGACTGTGGAGGCGTCTTCCCAAGAGCGTTCCTCAGGGCCAAAACCCACCCAGTCAATGAGATATTGTAGGCGGCGGCGATGAAAGCGAGAATCCAAAATGTCCTCAACCTCGAACTCCTCCTCCCCATTCATCAAAACAGGAGGGGGGGCCGGTTGGTCTGAATCAGGACGCACACCATCCGCCGGAAGGAGCAGGGAACGGTGAAACACTGGGTGAATGCGCATGGAACGCGGAAGTTGGAGTTTGAAAGTCACGGGGTTTAATTGCGCCACCACCGGATAGGGACCAATGAAACGGGCATCTAACTTCCGGCAAGGGCGGTGGGAGGGCAGAAAGCGAGTGGACAGAAAAACCCGTTCTCCTACCTTGATTTCAGGGCCCGGCTGGCGGTGTTTATCAGCGTGGCGTTTATAGTCCTCCTTGGCTTGGTCCAGTTGCTGGAGCAAAAGTTGTTGTACCGCTGTGAGTTCCTGTAGCCAATCCTCTGCTGCGGGAACTTCTGAGGTTTCAATGACAGGGGGAAAGAAACGTGGATGGAAGCCGTAGTTTGCAAAGAACGGCGTTTCTTTTGTAGAAGCTTGAACTCCATTGTTGTAGGCAAACTCAGACAGTGGTAACAGAGAAGCCCAATTGTCCTGTTGGTAATTTACATAACAGCGAAGGTACTGCTCCAAAGTGGCATTGGTGCGCTCCGTTTGCCCATCTGTTTGGGGATGATGAGCTGAAGATAAGCGGGAGTCTATGCCCAATAGTTTTTGTAGCGCCTTCCAAAAACGAGAGGTGAATTGAGATCCACGGTCTGTGACTAAACTCTTGGGCAATCCATGTAGTCTGAAAACATGTTGAAGGAATAGATCCGCAGTCTCTTTGGCCGTGGGGAGGCCTTCGCAGGGAATGAAATGGGCTAACTTGGTGAAAAGGTCCACCACCACTAAGATCGTGGTGAATCCACAGGAAGGTGGTAGGTCAGTGATGAAATCCGCAGAAATTATTTCCCATGGACGAGATGGAGTAGGAAGGGGATGCAGTAGCCCTGAGGGCTTCTCCCTTCTTATCTTGGAGCGCTGGCATACTGGGCAGGTGTTGACATATTTTTCCACATCCTTGCGGATCTTGGGCCACCAAAAATCCCTTAGGATCAGATGCATGGTTTTAAATAGTCCGAAGTGTCCTGCTGGTTTGCAGTCATGACACAGACGGAGCGCTTTTTCCCTGCCCGGTCCGGGTGGGATATAAACATGATTTCTATAGCAAAGCAGCCCATCTCTAAGTGAAAAGGGAAAATGCAGACCTTGGCGAAGTTGGTCCTGCGCCCAGGCATCTGCTTGCTGACTAGCCCTGATTTCTTGAGCACAGATGGGTCCTGGAGTAGAGGAAGTTGAACCAATGGAAATGGATTTGGTGTTTCCCACTGTGAGCGTGGCAAAGTTCTCGGGTTGTAATAGTTGGGATTCAAAGGTCTCCTTACGTCCTGCAGCGTATTCCGGTTTACGTGACAAGGCGTCTGCTTGCTTGGTCTGGGCTGGGGTCACGTAATGAATCTGGAAGTCGAAACGTTCGAAGAATAAAGCCCAACGTTGCTGCCTCTGATTCAGTTTGCGGGCAGTTCTTAGATGTTCTAGGTTACGATGATCAGTATGGACTTCAATGGGAAATTTGGCCCCTTCTAGCCAATGTCTCCAAGTTTCAAAGGCTGCCTTTATGGCCAGTAGTTCTTTTTCCCAAATGGTGTAATTCCTCTCTGGTGTGGTTAGTTGACGAGAGTAAAAGGCACAGGGATGGAGGTGATCTCCCACCGGTTGTAAGAGTACCGCCCCAATTGCCACATCAGAGGCGTCCGCTTGCACAACAAAAGGGGTTCCAGGATTTGGGTGCTGTAGAATCGGCTGGGACGTGAATAGTTTCTTTAGTTGCTGGAACCCTTTCTCTGCTTGATCAGTCCAGCGGAAAGGCTGTTTTCCACGGATGCAGCTAGTGATGGGGTCAGACCAGCGGGCAAAATCTGGAATGAACTTGCGGTAATAGTTCGCGAACCCCAAGAAACGCTGCACTTCTTTCTTGTTAGTTGGCGCCCGCCATTCCAATACTGCTGAAACCTTGGCTGGATCCATGGAAAGCCCTAGAGGCGAGATGCGGTAACCAAGGAAATCTACCTCTTGTAGATCAAAGGCGCATTTTTCCAGCTTGGCATAAAGTCCATGATCCCGCAATCGTTGTAACACCATTTTGACGTGGTTCTCATGTTCTGATTGTGATCTAGAAAACACCAAAAAATCGTCCAGGTAGATTATCAAGAACCTGTCTAGATAGTCCTGAAAAATGTCATTGACAAAATGCTGGAACGTTGCGGGAGCTCCGCATAAACCGAAATTCATAACTCGGGACTCGAATAATCCGAATTTGGTCTGGAAGGCGGTCTTCCACTCGTCCCCTTCCCTGATGCGAACTAAGTTGTAAGCCCCCCGAAGATCCAGCTTGGTGTAAACCTTGGCTCCTCGAAGCCGATCCAGTAGATCCGAGATTAGGGGCAGGGGATAGCTGTTCCGCTTGGTGATATTGTTCAATGCTCTGTAGTCCACCACCAAGCGTAGTTCCCCTGACTTCTTCTTCACAAACATCACTGGGGAGGCGGCTGGGGATTGAGAGGGTCTGATGAATCCCTTGCGAAGGTTTGTCTCTATGAATTCCCTGAGAGCTTCTTGCTCTGGTTCAGTCAGGGAGTAGAGATGCCCTCGCGGGATCGGGGCCCCCTCCACCAAGTCAATGGCACAGTCATAAGGTCTATGTGGGGGTAATTTTTCGGCTTCTTTCTCGTTGAATACATCCCAATACTCGGAGTACTTCTTTGGCAAGGTGATGATGGGCTCGGTGTCTGTGGCATGGCAGACCTTGGCTACGAGGCAATGGTTTTGGCAGTACGGCGAAGCAAACTGCAGTTCTCTGTTGGACCAGGAGATGTTAGGGTCGTGGAGAGTCAGCCATGGAATTCCCAAAATCACAGGGAAATGGGGAACCTCGGTAACAAAGAAGGAAATCTCTTCCATATGTTCCCTTATCCACATCCTGGTGGGTTCCGACCACTGACTTACGGGGCCCGTCTTGAGGGGGCGGCCGTCTATGGCTTGCACCACACGGGCATTCTTGAAATCATGATATTGTAATCCCAGAGAGTCGGCATACTCTCTATCAATGAAATTGTTGGTAGCTCCAGAGTCTATCATGGCGTGGATCATGACGGGTCCCCTTTTTGCTGACCATAATGTGACCACGAGAAGGAACAGGACCCCGGTTGGCGGCTCTTGAATGGATTTTTTGACCGGGTTGGCGAGCCTCTCTACACCCGGTCGTTGGCTTCCCCCGCCGGCTGTGTGCCAGTCGGCTCAGACGCCTTCGTCTCCGTGGAGGACGCCGCCGCAAGACGGGCGGCAGGCTTCCCTTTGGCTGGGCACTCTCTGGCGAAATGGCCCCCATTCCCGCAGTACCAACAGAGGTTTAAGCGTTGACGACGGGCCTTCTCGGCGGCATCCAGTCTGGGACGCACATTGCCCAACTGCATCGGCACCTCCTCGCCTCCTCTGGGGTATGGGGTTGGCGGTGGGGGTCTCCACACTGGACGTGGCTGAACGCTGATGGGAGCGGGGGGTTTTGCCCCGGCTCTATTGCCCTGGCCTCGAACCCACTGTTTCCTGTTGGCAATCATGACTTCAGCCCGTAAACATTGATCAATGAGTGCCTCGAGGGTCTGGGGAGGATCCACCTTGGAGATTTCTTCCAGCATTTCAATGTTGAGACCCTCCCGGAATTGTCCTCTGAGGGCTACATCGTTCCAGCCGGTGTTGTGGGCCAGCACTCGGAACTCGGCAATATACTGAGACATAGGTCTGTCTCCTTGGAAAAGGCGACGGAGTTTGTGTCCGGCTGCCTCCAAATTGTCCTCGATTCCCCAAGTCTCCTTGAGGTGGTCCAAGAAGTGTTGCGCTGATCTTAGGTGTGGAGAGGCTTGGTCGTACAGTGCCGTCGCCCAATTGGCCGCTGGCCCGTCTAGAAGACTGTAAACCCACGCCACCTTGATGTCTTCTTGGGGAAACTCGGCATCTCGGGCCTCTAGATAAGCTTGACATTGGCGACGGAAAACATGAACCTTAGAAGCTTCTCCAGTAAACTTGGTAGGCAACGCCATGGCCGGGAGGCGGACTCCGCGCTCCCGCAAGCCCTTTATTTCTCCATCCTGGGCGTTGAGTCTGTCGCGGATGCGATCCACCTCATCCTTGTCGATGGTGTAGGTAAGCGGCTGCCCACCCGGCACGGTTCCGGTAGACATTCTGGCCTTGGTTAATTGGTGCTTATGGGTGGCGGAGTCAAACTGTCACGACCCAGGTTACAAAGGCACCAATAACCAAACACAGAGGCCAGAATCTAACTAATATCTTTATTGAAGGAATATATAAAGTTAATAAAAGCAGATGTAAAAGTTAGTCCAGAAGCAGACCTTTCAAGAAAGGTCAAAATTAGTCCAAAAAGGCAATGTCCAATATGAAATATAAGGTCCAAAGTTGTAATCCAATAACCGAAACACTCACTTTGCCAGGCAAAGTGAGGGGAGATGACAAGGTCCTTTAGTCCATAACTTGAGTAAGACTAGGAAATAACTTGATACTTGAAACAAGGCTAAAACGTGGAACAAGGTAACTAGGAACAAGAACAAGGTCCGTGGAATAACTTGGTAAAATCCGTGGAACAAGGCAAGGATTCGTCCTGGGAAACAAGGCAAAGTCCGTAGATAAACAAAGGCTGGGAAGCAAGGCGAAGGCTGGAAAGCAGGGCTAGGCTTGAGCAGGAGCGAGGCTTGAATCGGAGCGCGCTGTCCAGACACAACTCGCTCCGTAGGCTGACGAATTGACTCCGCGAAGTTACTACGCGGGCAAAACACCTATATAGAGTCTAACTTTCTCACCGAAGCAGTTCTCTGGGAATCAGAAACGAAAGCTAAACTCTGAGACCAGATGTTAAACTCCTTAAAGATTCTCACGAGAAACAGTCTTAATTGGCAACATTCTTAGCTGCAATCCTCGCACTCCTGCGCGAAGCTGATTCCAAACTTCTCTGTTGTTTACAAAACTCCCGGCGCAAGAACACGGGAGAAGTAGGCTCTGGGCTTGTTTGACATACTTCTGGGAGACAACTTTCTTGCAGGTGCAAGGTTCCCAGATCTGCCTGGGAAAGATCTGGCTGAGAGGAATCCAGTTCAGACTGGAAAGGTAAAAAACCCAAGTTTTCCTCCTCATCAGGAATTACAATGTCCTGAGCAGGACTACAAGGCCCATGGGTCATCACATAGAGTCACTGAATCAAATGCAGAGTGTAAGTCAATGATTATATGGGTTGAACTGATTCAATATCCAGTTTAGTACCTACTTTAGTTGGGACTGGATTAAGCCTTCTGAAATCCAAAACACCAGGAGTACCAAAGTTTGAGAACCACTGATCTAGAAGGTTACATGTTTGCTCCAGTTCTGCTCAAACTGGTCACTCATATATGTTGTTGTATAGATGTTACGGGTTTGTGTGTGAATAGCAAAAATGAATACAACACACCAGTCAATTAGCAAATCTACACCAAAGTTCTAAGACCCAAATAATTTTAATAGCACACAAAAGCTACACAATGCACAAGAACTATTCTGTGCAGATAAAGTCTTATAGGCATCTTCCTTGGGAATTCCAAACTAGAAAATTAGCAAATGCATGCACATGCAAACATCAGTAAACATCATGGTTCACACTCCCCAAGGGAATTGGGATGAGGGAGAAACACCCTACCTTAAATAACTCAAATTCCCTCTTTGGCATCAACAGCTGGTAATGTATGACAAGCATTCAAAATTAAAATAAATGTAAAAGCAGAGAAGATATAATGGCAATGATAGCAGTGAAATGGATGGCGGGAAACCACAGAATCCCTCCAAGCTAAAAACAAACACTATAAAGATTCTCGGTTATGGGGCTGAAAATCAATTCAGCACTAAAAGAAAATGAATCTACTTTGCATGTGCATGATTATCAGCTGTGCTCTGAATCCAGAGCTCTGAAAATAATTGTTCAAAAGCTTCAAGTTTCAGTTCCAAAGTACCATTTTTTTAAAAAATATTTCATAATTTTCATGTTCTTAAATAGTAACAAAATAATTATTTGTATCACTTTAAAAACACATATCAGAATGTGACAAGGCACCAGCCAATGATATAGCATGCACTCCAGCACACTCTTCTGTAACTAAAAAATAAACTAAAATAGTAACAGGTCTACCACAAATGAAAATATCTTTCACTGGACAAGTAGCAGTTTTTCCACCCTAGAAATTCATGCCAATTACATTTTGATAAGTTAAATGACATTCAACCATGACTGTTTAGGCAAAGCTGGAGGGGGACAGGCTTCAAAAAGGTCCTAAGTGGCTGCATGAGATTAGATACTCAGAAGTGGTTGGCCATTTCCTTCCTCTGAAATATAGCCTATAGCGACTGTTTTTTTGTTGTGATCTCCCATCCAAATACCTGAACTGATCCAGTTCAGCTTTGAAAATCAGCTGGGATCTGGTGTCTTAGGATATTTAAGCCTAGCAATGTATACATCTATCAGTCCCACTCTTATCAAACTTCTTAATAACATTCTTGATCCAATCAATTTCCATACTGAATTGTGAGATCAGGTTGTGAGATTTTTTTCTTCCACACATGCATGTTTTTATGCACACCCCCACCCCAACACATATTTCTAATATACATAATTTTCATGCTTTTTTGTAGTGACTTAAGTATGCTTACATTCATTGTTCAAATGTTCAGATTTTTAGTCATGATCTGAAGAAATGGCCATGTACACTTTCTTTGCTTCTAAAACAGTCCCCCCCCCCTTTCTCTTAAAGTCTTAGAAATGCACGTTTCCAAAGTGTGCTGACCTCCACTTTGTAGGTGTTGCTAGGAGGTGTAAAATGCATATTTCCATGCAAAAAAGCAAATCCAATAGATTTCATTTCCACAGCTATCTGACATGACTTATCTAAAGACCAACTGGGGATACCTGTATAGTATGTGTATAAGGTATTTCCGCAGCACCAGGTTCCTGAGTTCTGAGAGGCTCCAAGATGTTGTTTGGCACAAATCCCGTGACTCCGTTTGCATTTTGGACTTTCCACCATTGCTTCCTGTCATCAAGGACCTGGAAGAAAGCAAATGGTTATACAAGAAAACTGTCCATATTGGTACAGAGCTGGTTCAGATGTTATATGCAGAAAGGTACACTTGCACACATTACTGTTCAACTCACTAACAGGGAGACAAGTAGCTAATAGGCTATACTACTTGTCTATTTAGCCACACATTGTCTGCTTTGAATGGCAGTGCTTTCCACAGTCACCTGGCATATCAGATGAGGAATGCCTGTGGACTGGAGGTCTCTTTTATCATGCTGACAGAAAGGACATCTACTCATGCAGCTTTCCCTCCCCCCTCCTCATTCATCTGTTACCTTTTTAGCCTTTAGGTGACAGGTAAAGACTGTGTTATCTTGGCTTTGGGCCACTTTTAGAAGTGGGATAATTTTAACTAATCTGCTGCTGCCTAGAATATTATCTATTGTTTTGTTTGATCAAATTGACATTGTTGTTGTGTTTTTTATTTTCCAAATTATGGGCCATCTTAAGACAAATCTAGGATTGGATCAACTTGACAAGAGCTGTTCAAAGGGGGTTTTCCACTGACTAGCTTTGAGGTTGAGAAAGTGAGATTTGTCCAAGATCACTCAGTGGGTCTCCTGGGCCAACACTCAAATCATTACACAGTAAATGTGGAGAACTGCTTCCAGTCCAGAAGCACTGGTCTAATGGACAAACAGTATCAGCCAGCTACTTATGTTCCCATTTACTAGTTTCCCCAAGACTGTGAAACTCAACTAATCCAATCCAATAAAGAATGTTCTTAAGGCAGACAAACTGGTTTGGGAAGATGATTCAAGAAAACTATGCCTGGCAGAACACTATTGGAGTGACTGTGTCAAAATAGATATATTACCTCTAAAATCTCATCCTTCAAGACAGAAAGTTCACTCTGGTTTCTTCCGACAAAGTCGTATTTGGTTTTGGCATATTTCTTGGATGGGTTTTTATGTGCTTCATAATTTCTGCAAAGCAAACAAGCCAAACATTACTCTGGCTGCAATTTGCAGCAGCAAGGCAGAGCTAGAAGAGAGTGAAGGAGCAAGCCTTGCCTGCTAGCAAATATAATTAGGGGTAATGATTTACCCAAAGTTCATTACCATGAAAAGAAGGCAGCCATCCGTTACACAAGCAAAACCAAAAACCAAAATACAAAAACAAAAAAACTGGGAAGAGGCTACATTGCTACTGACCAATGAATCCATTGTAAATAGTATAAATGAAACTGTTCCTACAGATTCACACATATGCTTTCAGTGGCACAATGAAAGGATTTAGAAAAGGGCAAATTTCTAATGTGTGTATATGTCCCAGTCATTCTCTGAATGATGTCCCAGTCATTCAATGAAGATGACAGTTTTTGCTATAAATTTTTGAAATTGCAATTTTATTGCACAAAAACAATGCCATGATGTGACAACCAAAGGGCATACATGAGAACCGTTACACAGATGTTATTTAAACTTATTAGGTCATACTTTACAGAGGGAAGTCAAAACCTTAATTTCAGAACTTTGGGGGCATTTTTCCAGAATTTGTAGCTTTCAGTAGAAGGAGGATGCTACTACTGGAAGGAAGTCATTTATTAATCTGAAACAGAAATATGTTCAAGGTTTGGCTAAACTCCTGGGATTGATTGGTACAAGTTGAGCACCTCTTAACCTGAATTCCAAAATATTCTAAAATCCAGAACTGTCCACTTGGGTGACTGAGAGAGTGGTATTTTTGCTTACTGATGTTTCAGTGTACAAGACTTTGCTTCACACACAATATAATTAAAAATACTGTTTATAAAATTACTTTTAGGGTATGTATAAATGTATATATGTATGAAACATAAATGAATATTATGTTTGAGTCCCATTTCATGTGCAGTTTTTTTTAATCCAAAACACCGAACACTTTTAAATAAGCGAAGCTCAACCTGTAGCGATCTCCAAGTCTTCAGATAGGACTCTTTCCCAGTCATAACTGGAGAAATTTATGATTACTTGGGAATTTCTGAATGCAAAGCTTTGCCAAGGAGCTCTTCTCCATAATCAGGCCATCCATTGTAACCCAGATAGATTTGTTTTTTTCATGACAGATATCTGTCTTCAGAAGCCAAAGAAGGGTACTCTGATTATTGTTTTAAACAATGGAGGCAGCTTGGACAAGTTCCTTTTTGAATAACAACTTGCAGAAACCTCTATCTATAATCATGGAAAGTGTCCATCCTGATTGGGGATTATGGCTTTTGCCATTTCCAAAGTAACTTTTCTAAGTGCTTTTAATTTTAATGAATAGTGTTAGATTCATTCATCCTATTACCAGATAGAATTATACATGCATACAATGACAAATAGTCATATGAATACATAGCAAAACAAACAAAATATAGAATGCATTGTCAGTAAAATATTGTATAGGAATGGAATGGATTTCCAGAACAGAAATAAAATGGATTTGTGAGGTGTTAATCCATTGTCAACTACTGATTCTGAACACACCTTTTGGGTGCTCCAGAAGCTACCTAGCTTTTGACTGGCTGTGGAGAACTGTCACAACTAACTTGAAGAGAGGAGCAGAAAGATACCAAAAAGTTCATATTGACTGACCCTCAGTTATCCAAAATTCTAGTAGTCTGACTCCAGTGCAGTGGCCAATATAACCCTATATGAAGATGAGCCAATATAAGTAGAAATCCCACTTTCCCCAATCCTTTGGTCAACTCAATAATTCTGCACTGTCTCATATTGATCCCAACCCATTTGGATAAATGAGGTCCACAATGCTGTGTCTGAATAGAAGGCACATGAAAGCAAAGGACACTATTTGGCAAGAGAGGAAGAGCACGCTGCATGAACATCACACTCTCAGAAGACAACAGGTTTCAGATCCTCACATAACTTAGATCCTATCTTCTTGTCTTTTTGTCAGACAGTTATGTCCTGACTTTTAAAGCAATGGGACCTGATTTCTAACAAACTTTTTATGGTGCTATACTGTTTTTAAAGTTAAAAAATAAATAAATAATTTAACTTTTGTTATGTAATACTGTTTAAAAACTCAATTTGATATGTTTTAACTATATACATTTTATGGTAATTTTCTGCCTTTTTGAGCTGCCTTTCACCCCAGGTTATAAGTCTCCTTTAATTTTTGTAAACCTGCAATTCTGCAATTGAAGAAAAGATTAGATGATGATACACAAGTACAAATGATAGTAAAATAACCTTACTGGCATTGAGTAAATCTTGCCAGTGTCTGGGAGACTGCCTAGGTCTGGAGTTACTTTTTTGAACTACAGTAGAGTCTCACTTATCCAACATAAACGGGCCAGCAGAATGTTGGATAAGCGAATATGTTGGATAATAAGGAGGGATTAAGGAAAAGCCTATTAAACATCAAATTAGGTTATGATTTTACAAATTAAGCACCAAAACATCATGTTATACAACAAATTTGACAGAAAAGGTAGTTTAATATGCAGTAATGCTATGTAGTAATTACTGTTTTTACGAATTTAGCACCAAAATTACACGATGTATTGAAAACATTGACTACAAAAATGTGTTGGATAATCCATAACATTGGATAAGCGAGTGTTGGATAAGTGAGACTCTACTGTATAATATCCAGAATTGTGTTATCGGGGGGGGGGGGGGATTTTCCAAGTTATAACATCTAGGAAAACCTAGTAATTAAGGCCTCATCCACACTGTCATATAATGAACTGGGTTATATGAGCCTACACTGCCATATAAACCAGTTCAATGCAGATAACCTGATTCTGAAATTGTATTATATGGCAGCGTAGATGGGGCCTAAGTGTGAGCTAGGCAAAAGAAGAGTACCACACTGGAGTTTGTTTACACACACTTCAGAAAAATTATTTCTTTTGGAATATAACTCCCAAAATACTCTAGCTAGTATGACTTGTGGCCATGATGTCTGGGATGTTTTGGGAGCTGTAGTTCAAAAAAGTAACTATTCCATAGTGTATGATGCTCACTGAGTTTGGCACACTTTATGTGTTCTGTGTTACACTTTTGCTGCCATGTAAGCTGCCCTGAGTCCCTTTAAGGAGATGGTAGTTGGGTATAAAGTTGTAGTAGAAGTAGTAGTAGTAGTAGTTGTTGTTGGATATAAAGTTGTTGTTGTTGTTGTTGTTGTTATTATTATTATTGTTGTTGTTGTTGTTGTCTTGGAAAACTCTGAATATATGCTAAACTCTGTTCTTAAGTGTTTTGTTACAAATTGAAATGCATACCACCAACTGGCAGGGAGGTGATGTTGGCAGATTAAATCTGTGAGACAAAAGGGAAGAAAGATTGAGAAACAGGAACAGTGGAGGTAATGGGAAGACGGTGTTCAAGGCACAGATTTGGTTTGTTGACTCTGAGGTCAAATCTGGACAGGTCACAACATGTCAAAGCACACATTAGAACATGCATTAAGAAGCACCTTGTGTGCGCCTACTTTCTGGTGTTTCCTTAAATCTGCAATTCTACCTACTATGGCTTTCCTCTAAAGACTAAAGGAGAAATACTTGTGGCTATGTCAAATTATTGCTTTTGTGGAATGAAGGACAATAAAGGTTAGATATCAGTAAGAAATTTTAAAGTCACTTGGCCACAAAGTGTGGATCATTCTGAAAAGGCACCTGTCTGGAATTCATATGGTGCAGGAAAGGGGAAATTAAGTGGTTTATAGCCCTAATTCTAAGGCTTGGTGAACCAAAACTGATGTACAGATAGGAGAACTACACCACAGTCAGATCACCAATTATGGAAAAGTAGTGGGAGTACAAACAACCAGGGATCTATTTTCCTAATGATCATCAAAATGTGTACAATGACAGTAATCCAGAAGAGAAAGAAAACAATAATGATGCATGTTTCCTTTAACAAGGCAGATGCAGATTATTATTTGGTAAATTAATAGGGTATTAACTTTTTTGAAAAAGGGACCTTTTGGAACTATAGTTTCAAGAACCTCCAGTAGCCATGTTTACCAGGAAATTCTTGGAACTGTAATCCAACAAAGAAACACTTTCAATTTCTGTTCTCACTTTGCTTCAGTAGAGTGAGAGTAGTTCCTTGTAACAAGATCTCTAGGAAATGCAGCAAGAATCGCTAATCTTTATCTCTTTTGGTGCAAGTTGACAGCTACGGCCCAAGAGAAAATGTATGACCCACTGTTGATTTCACCATAATCAAGGGAGTTCATTGTTCAAAAGTGATATAAGGTTCCAGCCACCAATTCAATTTTCAATTTCTTCTGGGAACCCCAAATTGATAGTGCTGCGCATAAGCAGAACCTATGAGTCGCTTTAAAAAATAGTTTAAGTATTAGCTCTAAAATAGGAAGGATGATCTATTTCTATAAGGAAAAATAGTGGTACAGAAAAATAGGCACCTCCACCCTAGAAGCAGCCAGTTGGGACAGTTCTCCACAGCTGTACAGACAACTTTTGCTGAAATGTTACCTATCTACATGTCGGCTAACACTTTGCTTAAAAGCAGCTACGGCCGTCCCCTGGTCCGGCAGGGGCCCTCTTTTGTAAGCTGTGTTACTGAATGCATACCCTTCAGGAGGAGGATAATCTGAGACACTGGAATGCTGAAAGAGAGAAAACAAAAAGGGTTGTCTGTTAACTGCATAAAATCATCAATAGACTTTTCATTATAAATTACCAATAACGTTCCTGTGCACAGGTACAATTACTGCTTCAGCCCCAAAAACGGGCTCATACAACCATTGTTCAACACAGAGATCACAAAGATCTAGTACTGCAAATGATGTCTGTGGATGTTCTGTCACATCTATAAATCCCAGCTTGTAATACTAAATTTGAGACACTCCTGTACTCCTAGGTATATGATGGAATGTGACTGGCTGTTATTAAAATATTGGGTTTTGACAATACGATCTCTATAATTTGTTCCCCCCCCCCATGTAAGCCGCCCCGAGTCCCCATTGGGGAGATGGTGGCGGGTTATAAATAAAGTTTTATTATTATTATTATTATTATTCTAAAGTGGGGAATGTTGCTGGGGATATGCATGTTTTAAACTTGTGTATTTTTAGATTAAAAATTGTTTCCTTTCTTAGAACTGGGATACAGATTTCCCTTGCTACAATATTGAATCTCATATGTAACAAATTCACTTGAGATCACACTAGTTGTGGCACCCAAGGTGCATGAAAAACCAGCTGGCATATATACCTATGGATGTGAATGTAGACACGAGTGCAATCCCACTCACTGCAAAAGTACAAAAATCACCAGTAATAATTGCAATGGAAACAAGCAACTTCATCTTGCATTTAATTCCAGTTAATTATGTCTAAGCTGGAAACTGATTCATGTGACAGAGGAAAATCCCACAGTGGATGTCACTGTAGCTTAAGCACCGAATAATTTTCAGGAATCAGAATTTCTGATGTACTTCCCTAGATGTCAGTTCAAAGCCTCTTTCTCCGGGTTAGGCACTGTAACCATGGCAGCAGCAAGTATGCTGTTAACACACGCTGGGATGCATTTTTCTGTATTAAAAAAGGATGCCCTGTAGGAAAGAGGTGATCTTGTGGCAGGGTGAGGCTGCGCTGCCTTGATCTTTTCATGCTGTTAGATCCCTGTGCATATGGGGCTCATTTTCAAAAAAATAACAAGACAACAGATTTTTTGTGTTGACATTTTCGTTCATTTTCAAAGAGAGCAACAGGTTGCAATCTGTCTCTTGAACTCTTGATTAGATTTTCCGTATATACTCATGTATAGGTCAGCCTCATGTATAAGTTGAGAGCAGGTTTTGAGGCCAAAGTTATGGATTTTGGTGTGGATAAGTCAGGGGTCATTCTGTGGAGAGGGGAAAGCACAGGAACACATTGAGGCAGAAGACCCCAACCGGTGCCACCACCATTTCCTGTCCAGGTTTTTAAAAGACTAGAAACAGTTTGTTGCACCACATAGAGGGGGCTTTGTTTAGGATCTCCCAGGATGGACTAAGATATTGCCCTTTGCCATTCATAAAAGGAAGGGGTGGTTCCTTTTATGATCAGAGATATAGTACAGTACTTAAACTGACCCATGGATGTGTCGACCCAGGTTTTTTGGGCTGATTTTTCTGACTAATATTTCTAGACTTATACATGAGGACATAATGTATGTTCACTTAAGGTAGTCTACCACATGTATCTAGAACAGGAAATGTCAACACCTGTCACTTTTGTGTTCTTGTGTTTCCTGGAAGAACACTGATGTTCTCATCCCATTCAGGTTACACACTGGGTTGAAGGACCCCTTTGTCACACCTCAGACAAGCTTCACCTTGCTATATACACCAGACTGCACACAGATTGAAGTCTTTTTAGTTTATTAAAAAATAGAAGGTAAAACGTTCTTAAAAAGCAAAAGTAAAGTTCGTTACAAAATAAAGCCTTAGAGAATAATTCAAGAAGTCACAAGGAATAAACGAAGTCCCATTAGAGCATGACAAAGTCCCAGGAACACGAACACATAGGCTGCAAGATAATCCAGGAAAACGAGAGCTTGCTTCTTGGTTGAACGAAAGCTGCTTTGACAAAGGTTCGTCTCCAAACACATTGCTTTAATAGGCTTTGCAAAGCATGAAAGCATTTCTCTGGCCTCTAACCTCCCTCTTGTTTGCGATTCTCACACTCCTCCGAACCCTGAATTCCAAATGGTCAGCTTGATCTAAGGAACCTGTTTCGTCAAGGTCAGCCTGCTCATTAGTTTGCTGAGCCTCATTATCAGACTGAGAACTGTCCTCCTTTTCCTAGTCCATTTGCACCTGGCTAGTTTCAGTATCATCAACATCATTCCTTGCTGTGGGAAAATGAACTTGCACTCTCTTTTCCTCATCTTCTACAACAGGGACATTTTGAACCTGATTTTGAACCTGAATCCCATCATCCTCATGAGAGTCAATCTGAGGTTCCAGCTGAGTCACAACACCCTTTCTACAAAGACATTTTGGTGTATTTTGGCTACTCCCCACCCCACCCAAATTGGGGAGGGAAGGCTGGAGGATATAGGTGTTCAGGAGGGTTTCAAGGCTGTGTCCTGGGGCACCCAGGGCTGGACACGGTCGATGGGCCACACTTTCTCCACCACTTTTCTAAGCCATTGTCAGACTCCATAGTCAAGATAGCTCCTTGATAACTGAATCTGCTAATAAATAGATGACACAGAAGCAGTTTGCTCCTAATCAACCAGAACGTCTACAAACCTCTCATAAAACTCAAATATCTGTGTATTTCTGTACCTGTGGATTTTTATTGTCAGGAATGCATAACATAATCAAGAACTGTTTGCTTTTCCTTTGTTTTTTTTTAGTTCAGAAGCTTTGTGGCCACTTATGGTTGATACTGTTGTTATCAAAATAATACAAACCTTCAATTAACCCTCACCCTTTCATAGCAGCTAAAGAAGGGCAAAGTCACTTCAAAATAATGGGTGCAGGGGGGGGAAAGCCTTTTTGAAACACCAGGAGGAATCTGGGATGGCCAAAATTGGCTAAGTCAACAAGGGACATCGCTTTCCCCTCATGGTGGAGCACGTATTTTAAAGGAAGAGTGGGTGTGTTTTAAAAAATTATTTTCTTAATTTAAAAAAATTCATTCTTTAAATAAGGAGCGGGGGGTATCTGCTCCTCCAGATATTTTGAACTAGGATCTCGGAAGTTGAATTCTGAAAAATCACTTCCAGGAGTTGAAATCCAAAAATTGTAAAGGGATAAAGATACCTTATTCCTAGTTTAAATTGAAAAGTCACACATTTAAAAATATTGGAATATTTTAAAAATAACCTTAGCAAAGATGTTGAATTCAATGGGCTTACTCTGACTAAAATACAATTTTTCTTAAATTTTTTAAACATGCCTCTTTATGCTTAGTGTCATAAGTCCTACAGTACCCTGCCTAGAATGCAAAAGTTGTTTATGTGTGTTTATACACATTTTAGTTTCCTTCCCAAGGGGTGAAATAATAGCCAAAGGCAAGAGAATACACCATTCTTGCCAGTTAGATTCGGCTTTGGGTCCTTTTTTAACTTGCCTTAGAATACCTTCTTTGTTCTGTTCAAGGAGGAGAATAATTTCCACTTGATCCTGTGCTCCACCCCAACCTTTGGTCATGCAGTTTTGCCTGTTGTATTTGAAATGAGTGCAGTAGTCCACGATTGCCAGGCCACATAGAAGGCTATGAATGAGGGCAACAAGAACCACTGTTCTGTCCTATATTATTACAGTCATCAACCATTATACAAGTGCTTTATGGTTTATGAACAGAGCCCATTCTACAAGCTGTTGTGTGAATGCAAAACCTCCCACCTGGACATAAAATTCAAGCTCATAAAGATTACTGTTTTGGAGTATAAATCCAAAAACACCAACCCACCCGCTAACTAGCATGGCTGGGTGATTTGTGGGACTATAATTCCAAAATGCAATGTTCCAAGCTCTGTTTAAAATAACACTGCTGCCTGTCTCCTACCTCAGTTGATAACCGTTTCATCTCTTGCTTCCGCTGCTGCTCGGCCACGTTGGCCACAGACTCTGCTAACTGGTTGAGCTCCTGTTCCTTCGGAGCTCCCAGGAAGCTCAGCAAAGGAGGCTCCCAGCCATTTCTGAACCGTGGCACATAGGGCGGGATGAACTGTTCTTTGGGCCACTCTGCTCTGCAGTCAAGAGAAACGAGGGACACATTTTACAAGATGAAGCATAAGAACTCATCCACCACTCTCCTTGTCCCCTAAAGGGTCTTTAAGCCAGGAAAAAGAGATCCCCTCCCCACAACACTTTTGAAAGTAGTTTGTAAGAAATTTGTCTGGTCCATAATTCCCAGAAACAAAAAGTGTTAGAGTTGTAGCTATTTTCACTTTTGTAGGTCCTTTGAGGCCCAAGGCTGGGGAAAATGCTCAGTCGGGTGTAGTGGCTCTTGTGTTGTGACAGGACTCCAGAAAAATCAGAGCGAATCCCAACTCAGCCTTGGAAACCTTGAGCAAATCATATTCCCTCATCCTTAGAAGAAGGTAGATCTCCTCTGAAATAAATCTCACCAGAAAAACCCCAGGAGAGGGTCACCATAACTCATCTAGAGATTCCTAGAGATAATATGAGAGCTGTGAGAGCTGTTCGACAGTGGAACTCTCTTCCCCCGGGCTGTGGTGGAGGCTCCTTCTTTGGAGGCTTTTAAGCAGAGGCTGGATGGCCATCTGTCGGGGGTGCTTTGAATGCGATTTCCTGCTTCTTAGTTGGACTGGATGGCCCATGAGGTCTCTTCCAACTCTACTATTCTATGATCCTAATATATTAATCATATTTGTGAATATTCAGATCTGTAAAAGTTAAACCCACAAATGTGGAGGGCGGTAATTATAATATAACAAGTAAGATCTTCCCAGAAGTTGATGGAAGTGGGGAAGCACGTGGTAAGAAGTAAGTCCACCTTCATTTTGCTTAGTTAGCAGCACTGACCTACATAAGGGAGGTCTCACTGGGGCACAGGCTCACAGAACCCAAACCAAACTTGTTCAGTGATTCTGGGTCTTGCAAAGTTTACTTTCCAGTGGCTCTGAAATGTGTCAAGAAGGGATAGAATACACCAAAAAAGAACAAAAAATCTCCCAGTAGATACAGTGCAGTAGAAATAAAGCAGGAACGGGCCAATTCCTGAGATTTGGTGGGGCCCACATGGGACCCTTCCAAACCACATCACAGTGAAAGTTCTAGCCCAAATTGTTCTTGAAATTCAGCAGCTCTGTCAAGGCTCCCAAAACAGCTACAGTTGCTGTCAAAATGGTGGTGACAGGGATCCTTGTATGGCATGTGAGGTGCTGGAGTATCCATTCTGCCATTCTTTAGCATCCTCTTCTCCTTTCAAAAGTGAAGACCAAAAAATAGGCTTTTTTTTTGGCTTTATGGTTCTGTTGACAATGGCAGTGCCACTTGCATGGCTTGCACCATTTTGCTGGAAGGCACAGCTAAATTGGGGCACAGCTAGAACTGCAAACATAGCCAGGGATTCTTTATAAAATTTCTAGACACATGTTGACAATATATACCGGACAGATTGAAATGGTAGGCTGAGTGAAAAACATTTTTTAATATATTTTTTAAAAAATATAACCAAACTGTCAAGAAATTATGCTTCCAGGTTTCTGATTTGTTTTGCACATCTCTCTCATGGGATAGGATGTCAACAATTTCTAACCAAACTGATATTTCTGGAATCAGCAAAAATATCCCACTGAGACCAACCTGCTACTTTGATACTGCTGTATTTCTTCCTATGATCTGAGGTGTCTCTTTACTGCACATAAAAAGCGTTGGTCTGTGGTTTGAATTACTGCCTTTCAAAAAAAATATGTGACTCCTTGAAAAAAAGACTTTACAGTCTCCTGTGTGTCTGAGGAAGGGAGGCAAAATGTGTTTGCCACCTCTTTTTTATGGGACTCATCCAAAATGAATCATAGTGACAAAAATCATAAAAGCAGTCTTGGGAATAACCTGAATTCATTGAATAGTCGTTTACCTATATCACTGTGCTCAGTAAAAGGACAGAATATTGTAATTAATTGTCACCTTTTGAGAATACCTCAGAGAATAATACAGAATAAAACCAGAGGAAATGGGACTCAGGCATTTCAAATTTATTACTTGATTCATATTCCAGTTCATTCCTCTGAAAGGTATGACTTCAGATTCTAAAATTCAACTACTTTTATGAATGACAGCCCTCAAATGAAAGAAAGGAACTGAACAATGCAAGAAACCAAGCCCACTACTAAAAATATGTCTACCTGTAACATTGTAGGGCTCTTTGTTCTTTTTTAAAAAATATAATTTTTGATAGTATCAAATTGTGTTGAGTCCCCACAAGGAGAAGAGCCTCTCTTCTTCAGACCATCGCCCTGCCTGCATAGGTTATGGAAATGGTTGTAGAGGTAATGGGACTAGCACACACCTTCCTGTACTTCCTTAATCCACCATAGAGAACAGCTGAATAGGAATTAAATGGCTCATATTAAATAAACACAGATTGGGGGCTTTTATTTATTTAAATTGTCAGAAAGATGGCATGTAAGAGAACAGGTGATCCAGCTGTCATGAAGCCTGCTTGACCACTTCAACCACTTTTTCCCAAGAATCAATTCAATACAGATTTTTTAAAAGTAGACTCCAAAATGAATTTTGGGGACAAATAATAGTTGGAATAAGTTTTTTAATTCCCCCCCCCCCCACCCTCTTTTCAAAACAGCCCATGAAAAATCTACAATTTCCGCAGAACTACAGATCAGGACACATCCTTGCCAAGGTTTCTTGACATACAGGGGCCTTTAATTATCAAGGGGTTGTTTATATCCTAGGAAATTGTGAACAAACAAGGGTAACAAAGTATTGATTAATAACCCAGAGCAAGCAATGCAATTCTTCACTTGCACAGGCAAACACTAAATAATAATAATAACAAGAAGAAAAACCAGGGCAATCGTTCAGTGATGCTTAATACAAATCAAGTCTGAATGCTTAATAAAGAAATCCATGTACCTGGCTTTGGTCCACGTGTCACCTAGTGACATCCATAGCTGCCCTTCTTCACTTGTAACGGTATAGCGTAAAAAATCTATGGTATCCTTTGTTAAAAGGGGACTGAGGACCGTATTAGCAAGTTCTGGGCCGCCTGTTGCTTGTACCACCTATGACATTTAAAAAGAGACAAATAACACACAAAGAATATATATATATTTATCTACCTATTTATTTATATATAAACAATATTACATTAGTGGAGTTATGTTTCCAGTATGCCTCTAAACTTTGCCAGTGTCATTTGACTACATATATTTACAATGATCCTCCCTATTTGTTAGCCTACACTTGGCCAACCTTTGGAGCTGGATCGGCAAGATGTCTGCAATAAAACTTTTTTTCTGCATCCTGTATTTTTTAAGACACACATCCTGTATCTATCACCACTATTTACATAGTACTTAGTTAGATAAATGAACCGAGTGGCTCTAATTATGTGTTATTTTAAATCAAGAACATTTCTTACCATGTTTAAAGGAGTAAACAGAAAATGAATCAATTCAGGTGCGCTAGGATTCTGGATGTGTGCTTTTAATTTCGCCTAGAAGAGAGGGAAAAAGAGAGAAAAGGAAATAATGCTTTTTCTGGCAATTAGTAGAAGAGACTAAAGCACTAATCTAGATTGTATTGAAAGGGCTGCACCAAAAATTCAATACCTCATTAGCAGCAAATATACTGCTGATAGCAGAAAGGCCAGAATAGTACACAATGTCTAAGCCTGGACAATTCTGAAACCCCGAGTTTTCAAGTACAGTAGAGTCTCACTTATCCAACATTCGCTTATCCAATGTTCTGGATTATCCAACGCATTTTTGTAGTCAATGTTTTCAATACATCGTGATATTTTGGTGCTAAATTTGTAAATACAGTAATTACTACGTAGCATTACTGCATATTGAACTACGTTTTCTGTCAAATTTGTTGTATAACATGATGTTTTGGTGCTTAATTTGTAAAACCATAACCTAATTTGGTGTTTAATAGGCTTCTCCTTAATCTCTCCTTATTATCCAACATATTCGCTTATCCAACGTTCTGCCGGCCCGTTTATGTTGGATAAGTGAGACTCTATTGTACCCGCTTTTCCTTGCATGCAAAGTTGGTCTGCATCTCCAAATGGTTCTCACTACACACTGCATAATTTGGTAGAAAATATTATAAGCAATAACAGCATGTTTTGAAACCCTACTTCATTTCATACTTTCAAAACATAGTTAGAATGCTAACAGACCACCGTTTGCCTAACTGAGATGTAACAGCAAACAAAGATCCAAAAATGAAGGAAGAAATTGATGGAGAAAAGTAAGAGAGGACACAAGAGAGGAAAGGGGAAGCAACATATTCCTCATTTCAATTACATTGCCAAAGAGCATCAAATGCCAGCTTGGAGCAGACAAAAATATATAAGGAAAGTGGGGAAGGCGGCTTTGGATTATTGTTAGAATTCACTTTTATCTCTCATCTTCCCCAACACCCAGACTAAAGGCAGTTTATAATTTAAAACAAATGCAACACAGTTTGAACATAAAATAGGACTACAATATTGATCAATGAAAAACAATTTTGCATTATGTTCATATTACTTACCAGAAGGTTGAATCCATGTTTAAACTTCTGCAAACAGTCCACAAATTCATCTGGAGATGGAGGCTTTGCACGGAGAGTGAGGACACCCTCTAGAGAATAAGACAAAACCATGAAACAGAATTTCTATTTAATTCCAATGGCACAAAAGGGAAGGCAGTTAGCTCTATACATGAAAGAGGAGAATGAAGTGGGAGAAGGCCCCTGCGACTTTAGATACCACTTAGAAATGCCTCAAGATGCATGTAAAACATGTGTATGATGGCATAAGGATGGGAGCTAATTCACTTCACAAATCCCCCTTGCAGGCTATACTACTGTATTTACGCAAATCTAAATGTCACCTTTTTTTGTTAAGTGATCTCTCCAAACTTAGGGTGCACATTAGATTTGTGTCATACAATAATCTCAGTGATGAATCAAAACCAAAGGGGAAGCTGCTTCAGGAGCAGTACCTTGAGTTCCTATTTGAGGGATGTCATCTCTCATTTAATTGCCATGGCTCAATGCTGTGCAATCTTAGGATTTGTAGTTTGGTGAGGCATCAACAGTGTGTTAAAGCGCTGGGCTGCTGAAATTGTGGACCAATAGGTTACAAGTTCGAATCCAGGGAGCGGAGTGAGCGCCCACTGTTAGTCCCAGATTCTGCCAACCTAGCAGTTCGAAAACATGCAAATGTGAGTAGATCAATAGGTACCGCTCAGGCAGGAAGGTAATGGCACTCCATGCAGTCATGCTGGCCACATGACCTTGGAGGAGTCTGCAGACAATGCCAGCACTTCGGCTTAGAAATTGAGATGAGCTCCAACCCCCAGAGTCGGACACGACTGGATTTAAGGTCAGGGGAAAACTTTTACCTACCAGCATTCTTTGGCAAAGAGACTCAATGTCTTGTAAAACTACAGTCCCCAGGACTCCATAGCATTGAACCAAGGCAATTAAAGTAGATTCATTCTACAACTTGGATGCATCCCAAGGTTTTCCTTACAATTGTTGGAAGCTTTGATGCTCTAACACTTTTGTTTTTAAAGAAGGAATCCTAAGCAGGCAGCAATTGCAATGCATACCTTTTTTGGACAAATGACAAAGAGTGCACAGCAAATACTTTTTTTGTTTTCAGGGTTTTGGAAACTAAGGTGCACATTAGCTTCAATGGCGCATTAGACGTGAGTAAATACGGGCAGTTTATCTTTACACATCAAAAGTGACAGCACAATTTTCTGCCAGTTTCAGAACAAAATAAGGCAATTGGGGAGATGTTAACCAGGCCTAAGTGTCTTCCTCTCCTTTGTACATATTTCCAAGGTTTTATCTGGTATATACAGATTATGATGGCTATCTTTTCTTTCAAAAGAGATCAGATTTGGGAAGATTCATCCCAAACACCTTATTCATGCAAAAGAAGAGATCCTTACCACCTGGTCCTTTCTTTTTATTTTTCTTGGTTTTCTTCCTTTTTGAAAGCTCTGCAAAGGCTTCTGCTGCTTTTTGAAGTTTGGTAACAAAATATTCAATGTCATCCAAAATATGATTTAGGATTTGCTAGAGAAAAAAGGAAGCGGGGAGAAGGGAGTTCAGAAATGTCAGAAGTTCCACTACCGCAGTGGTATGGTTAGTCACCTTAGCAGAATTAGAAACCATGCATGAGACTGGGAGAGACATTCATCTCCAGGAAATGACACAAGCTAGAATTAATAGGCCTGGCAGTTCCAAATAGTTGGAGCCTATATTTTTATCTGTTTCTCCATTAAATCCATTCACTATGCAAGATTTGAGATTATGAAATCCTAAAGTTCTTTCTGCTTGTTATCTCCCATTCACATACAATTCTTGTCTTCCAGGGAGAGGGGGCGGGGTATAAATAAAGTTGCTTCTTCTTCTTCTTCTTCTTATATTATTATTATTATTATTATTATTATTATTATTATTATTATTATTATAACATCATTCTGTCTGGGCCTAGGGTGCTAAATAAAGGTAATTTTTCCTTACTCAGCTTTCCAAATTGTGGACCATCAGGGAAGATTACTAAAGGAGAAACTGGATATGTATATGAAGACTCCACAATGAAGCCAAATAAAGTTTTCAATCAGACACAAAACTTGAATTGTCTGGGACCTGAATACAGATCTCACATTATTCTGCAAGTTGGAGGCCTCTAATTCACAGAGTTACTGTGTGTTGTGACTGCGCCTTCGGGGATTATGATTGATGGTGATGGGATTCGTAGAGGAAGAAAAAACCCTCATGATGAGGGTTCACTGGAGGAGTTGCGCAGGAAGCGACTTAGAGAGCTATATGGGGGATCTTCTGAGGAAGATTCAGATCGGGAGATGGATGCTGAGGAACAGGTGGTGGCTGGGGAAGTGGGCACTGAATGGGCACAGCCACCGGAGATGTCTGGGGATTTGGGGCCTATGGATACTACTGAACAGGAGCTGATCCCACTTGGGATGCTTGGAGAAGGGAGGATGGTTCTTTAAGTGTTCATGGGGCTAAGTGTAGGCAGGATGATTGGGACTCCAACGAATTACTAGGTACTCCAGATCCACGAGCTCTAGCTGTGTGGAATTCGGACTCTGAATAGATTTGGGACACCTGGTGTTTGGGTGTGAGTGTTTGGTCACCCAGGAGGAAGGGGAATAAAATGGGAATGTTTGGCCACTGCACTTTGCGTGTGGCAAGGTGTTGCTGAGGCACCATTGGGATCTCTGTGTTTCCGTGAAGACTGGACTTGGACTGTGATTCGGATGTAAGTTATCTGGGACTGCTCTGCAGCAGAGGGATGGAACTGTGTGGGTTTCCCTGGACTGCATTCTGATTACTATTTCTAGCTGCTGATACCATCTGGCTTGGCTCTCGCTGTGTCTTATCGTGGACCGGTTTGGATGACTGCACCCTCTTCGGACTTTGGATTGAATTTGACCTGGCTTCTGTCTACACCTTCTGACTGACGACTACTCCCGGCTTCTGACTACTGGTTTGCCTTTCGGAATTTGCTGCTGCCTCCTGACCTGACCTTGGATTCTTCTGACGACGGCTATTCATCATCCCTTTGAAGCTCTCGGCTTTATCTGCACTGTGGAAGCAGTTTTACTGCTTTTCTAGTTTGTTTGTTTTCTAGACAGTTTGCTGTTTTTCTTTTGGGAACTGTCCCTTTAAATCCGCAGAGCCGGCTGTCTGTTTTCAGAAACCGTTTGAAGCCAAGAGAGGCTTTTGCACTTTCAGTTATACTCTGCAGTTTCTGGAAGGTTTCTAGCCTTCGTTTATTTTGCATATTTCCTAGCAGTCAACTCTATTTGTTCTCCAAAGCTGCATTGAAGCGTCGTTTAGTTTTTTATTGAATGCCAGCATGGGAAAACATGGCTTGTTTTTGAGTTATTATTGTCCAAACTACTCTTGAAACACTGATAAGTGAAGTGTTTCAAGGATATTTTCTGTGTTTATGTTATTTTTGGCTTATTTTTGGAATAAACTCTGTTTTGTTTGTTAACTGGCATCTGACTCTTGACACTGTAAGCCTCAGTCAAAGTGATGGGAGTCAAAAGCAAGGGAACAAAGACAAGCCAGGTTTTCACAATCAAATGTAGAAGGTGTTCCCTGAAGTTAGAAAAGTTTGAAAACCATTTGCTTTAGGTGAGGCTTAGTTATCTTTTCCTTTTAGGGAAAGAGAGAAAGGGAGACAGAAATGCCTTGCAGATGCTAGGTAATGGCATAACAGATTTCTTATCCATCTACAAAGACTTCCAGACTTGTGAAGCAATTGTGTTAGCAGCATATACTCTTGCAAAACAGGTGAAATGTGGTAGAAAGAAATGGATGTCTTCCAGGATGTACTGGAAAGAAGCGAGCACACCCTTGCTAGCCAATCAAAACATTATGACATGCATCCATGGAGAGTTAACTAATCTGAGTCTTCCCCTCGCATCAGGCTGGATGATGTCAAAAGCAGCAGTGCTGCATTCAACGTAACCAGAAATGACTTCTGGTTTCAAGTTTTGGACAGAAAAAAGGAAATTTTTCTGCATTGCTCAGGATTGGTGAGATAGTGGAAGCAAGGCAAAATGAGAGAGGAGGTCAGGAGTTGCTGTAAAAAAAAAAGGAAAGCATAGCATATTGTCCATGGGCTCACTATTCCTGCCTCTGCCATATATTTTATATTATTATTTTTTGGATTAAGCATGTATAAATGTAATGTCGTCTCGGTCTTTTCTTCCTCACAACAGAGGAGGAAATAGTTCCCATCACACTTCTGGCCAGGGCTCAGTATTAATGGAAAAAGATTGATAGCCAGAATCCTTGCTAGCACCAGGAAGGAGCACGGTTTGGTCTTCTTGACAATGGAGATATGGTGATTCCATCAAGTAGGCTGTGCATCTTTCTCAAGAGACTGATATCCCAACCACACAACATAGTAATAGTGCGATATTCCACTGTGACTGCCATGGAAACATCCTATGGAGTCCTGGAGTTTGTAGTCTGGTGAGGCATTACAGCTCAATAACTGGGCATTCTCTGTGCTCAGAATCAATGGGTTGGAACGATGGCAGTTAAAGTGGAATCATAATACTATAGTTGTGTAATGTACAGAAACTCTGAGACTCTCCAAAGCACAGGTCCAGCTTGCTGTTCTGTGGCTGACCAAAGGAAGTAGTCAAGGAAGTCCTTTTCTAGTAAGCAGGGCATATCTTTCAGGCTATTTAATCTGTAGCTTTATCCATGCTATTTCCCCATAAAGTAGAGCAATGGATGAATGAATATCCAAATCAGAGTCCCACTTTGGATAGAGTCAGCAAGAATCAATGTAATTCACATTACGCATATATTCACAGGCTCACTAAGTGTTACTTCTATTCCATTTTGCATCTTAAATCCCTGGTGCACATACAGGCTGGAGCATTTTGGGCATTGTAGTCCTGAGTTGCTCTGCTCCTTTTCCCACTTCAGAAAACCTTAATCACAGCTTGGAAAAGTTTTCTGGACTTCAGCTCCCAGAATCTTTCAGTGCCTAGGCTAGCTGGAGGATCCTGGGAACTATAATATAAAAAAGCAGCTTCTTAAAGTTCTTGCTGGAAATAGTTGCTGTGTAAGCAGAACTGGAGGGGGAGGCAGCATTCAAAAACTCATCTGGTTTGAGCAACATAGCAAAGGAACAGCACACACATCCAGGACACACAGAGTTTTCTTCCACTTACAACATCTCTGTCAATCTTGGCTGCCATAGTTTCAGCTGTCTCTTCATGCTCGTGGAACTGCCTGGGTTTCTCAACTAAGGAAATAACAACATGAGGTGAGCCATCCAACAGAGCACTGACAGGGAACTACTTGTAATATTCCATTATCATCTCAGAAAAGGGACCCATAACAATAATAGAAAGACAGATTTCTTCACCCACCAAGGACAATGTGTGCATATTGCGAAAAGAGCCGTGATGATAAATGGTTCCACTGACCCCATTCCCTTTTCCAAAGAAGACATTTCAAAGAAGACATTACAGAAACAGACACTTCTGCGTTGTACAGCAACCCTGTGTTCTGTTTTTGTACTTCTCCACCTTTGCACCCTAATGCTTTTGACAATTTTGGTTGTTACAATATGCTGAAATATTGCTGTTGATTTAATCTTGTTTTTATACTGTGCTTCTCTAGTCAGTTTTCCCTCCTGTTATTGTTATATTTTAACAGACTATACATTTCCCAGACAGTTCTGGTTACTGGGCTGTGTAAAAGTTCAGTCCATCAATCATCTTACTGGGTTCAAAGGAAACGTGTTCCAGGAATGTGCCTAAATTATGCAAAACAGAAAAACTGTGATATCAATCATGTGCAGAATTTAGCTTAATACATTTTAATAGCCTTACTGTGGAATATGTAAGAGCCCTGCCTCCATTCTCCCAAGGGGTTGAACACAGAGCTATAGATCTTGCTTATTTCATCTCATATACAAGAATAAAGAATTGCAAAGTTTTCTTTCCATTGGGTGAGACGATGAGTATTTGTGTGTAATTTCTTGCATTTCAGGATATTTCCAGTTTGGGACAGGAAACAATGTTTTGATACAAAATACCATTTTCCCCTATAAACATTGTTATGCTGCAAGAATGGAGAATTTTTAAAGTTTTCTTCCCTTTGGGTGAGGTGATGGGTGTTTGTGTTCAGTTCAATGTCTGTGGCAATAATCAGTGTTTTCTATGCAAAATACACTCTCCTCTCCCCATAAGGAACCCCAGTGGTGAAGTGTGTTAAAGCACTGAGCTGCTGAACTTGCAGACCGAAAGGTCCCAGGTTCAAACCCTGGGAGCAGAGTGAGTGCCCGCTGTTGCTCCAGCTCCTGCCAGCCTAGCAGTTCGCAAACATGCCAATGTGAGTAGATCAATAGGTACGCTCCGGCGGGAAGGTAACGGCGTTCCATGCAGTCATGCCGGCCACATGACCTTGGAGGCGTCTATGGATAACGCCGGCTCTTCGGCTTAGAAATGGAGATGAGCGCCAACCCCCAGAGTCAGACATGACTGGAGTTAACGTCAGGGGAAACCTTTACCTTTTTACCTCCCCATAAAACACTGCTGTTGCTTTTTTTCTTCTGGAAATGTCTTTTTTGTGAAACAATTATTTGTTATCTCTATTAAAAATAAGCTTACTATGTAATATGTAAGTGTTCTGTCTCTATTCTATCAAGAGGTTCATCAGAAATGGACAGTTTTCCTACAGACCATTTTTTTTCATCATACTGTCAAGCTGGCCTTTCCCATCAAGAAGGTGAGACGTTGCAAATGGTTTTTACATCTCTTGACAAGCAAGGTCAGTCGGTCACCTATAGCCCAAGGCAGTGGGTACTACAGGCCCATTACACAACATTGGCAATCTCTGATTTGCACGGTTAGATCAACGTTTCCACAACACTCACAGTCGCCTTGTTCAGCTGCCCAAGCAGACCACGCTGCTACCCGGCTTCTGACATCCACCTGCGTGACGGTACCTGGGGGGACAGGAGCGGGCGCTCTCGGAGGCGGAGGAATGGCGCTGTCAGCTTTAGAAATCATCCTAAGCAGCAGAAAGAACAAATCAACACTGAAACACTAAAAGAAAGAAAAGAAGCATCTTCCAGTGGTTTATTAAGCAATTGGGTGGGTGGGGAACATCCCTGTCTGCTGAAATCTGAGATATATTATCAGGTCTCTCTGTGGGGTGCGGTATATGTGGCAACATCAATAAATTATAAATACGTTTCAAAGGAGAAGCCTTTTTAATGAGGCTGAATAAGAAGCACTTGCAAAACAAAGCAACGCCATATTCATACAATGGAGCGATATTACCCAAATATGCATCACTAAGGTTTTTTAAAATCAATGTATATATTTTCCCATATGGTTTGGAATATGTACCCAAAAGGGTGTGCTGTATTTTTATACACACACACACACACACACACACACACACACACATATATTAGAAGTTATGCTTTAAATGTGTTTTTAACTATTTTTTTCAATAGGTTTAATAATACAGGTATTCCATAATTTGTTTAACTTCTGTAAAATCAGATTTTATGTAATCTGGTTTAATATTTTTTAGCTGCCTTGCATCCCATTGTGGAAGAAAAGGAGAGTATAAATCCTCCCCTCTCTCTTTCAGAAATATGGCGTGACTTCAACCCAGCCCCTCAGGCTGAAGTTCTCCACCAACATGGGAGCTCTTAAGGATTATTCTGCTCAGTGCATTTTCCAATTTCTGCTTTTCTTTCCCAACATTACACAGTTACTAGGCATGTTAGTCTTCATGGGGGTTTGGTTTTTGTGCAGTCTAAGGAGTAGATGTCAGAGAGACAGATGTGTTCCATCTCCTTCAGCATCAAATAGAAACTAGTGGAGATGTGTTGAAATAATGAAGCAGTACCTTTGATACATATTATTTTAACATGAATTTTCCACTTCCTCAGACAGCAGTCAGTGTAATCCTTGAACACTCATGTTAAAATATCCACAAAAGCCAGTGCTAAAATAAATGTGTTTGTCTCAGGGTTTTGTGACATTCCCGCTCCACCTCAAGTTTTTGCTTACAGGTGGAGTATGCGTGGCTTCTGTGGTTTCTTTTTCTCTGGTCTTCTCATAAACCACAGGATTCTCCTCTCTTGTTTCTCTGTGGTCATGTTTTGCTCCTTTTTCCAATGATTTAATAGAAGGCATATGACAAAACATTGACAAAATTGAAGCTTAAGGTTTTACCTGAGTGTGTCAAGTCTCCTCTTTGGCTTCCCTCCTTTGCTATCGCTGATTGCACTATCAATATCTTCATGGACAAAGTTTGCCTAAATGGAAACAGGAGCAGAAGCAGTTAAAGAGATGCAAAAACTGGATTTTTAATTGGGGCACATATCCTGAATGCTCCATCTCCTTATATACACAGCTGTGTGAATGCTGTACTAAGAAAAATAAACAGCTGTCCCAAGGAAAATTACCCTACAGTCAGGAACACTGAACTCTGCAGGCTAAATAAATTGTACAAGTTGCACACAATTCAGCACTATTGCATCATTTCTCCTGATTCTGCTGTCATTGCAAGAAGCTACAGAAAACATTGAAGCTGTTTGCCTCCCCGCCACTACATTCTCAGATAGTTATAAATTTTACTCAGCTGTCCCTGAAATTCACTGGACAAAAACTGGCATGTTGAATGGGCCCTAAATTAAAGATTAGAAATGCAAATGAGGTTTTCCTATCTACTCAAAAATATATTGTAGGAACATTAGATGTCTTAGATCCAAAGTCCAAGTGTTGCAGCATCTTTAATGGGTACCTAGATGCCAGCTAAAAGTCTATAAGCAATACATACTTTTGCACTGTCTCTTCCCGCAGCTGATAGTTTGGTCTCCATGGTTCCATACAAGTAGCAAAAGTGGTAGTTGCTTGTAGGACCCTTCTTATATGGATCTAACATCCTTGCAAAACTATCTATAGCAGTAATCATGACCATATATTTATAGCAGTATATTCCGTAACTTTATTGTCCACAGTGGGGAAAATTCAGAGACATAGTCATGTTAGTCTGGAATATGAGTATGCAAAGGGATCTTGTACCACCTTTGAAATTAACCAAGAGAGAGAAATTGTAACTTAAGCTTCCATAAACCTAGTTTGAGCTACTAGACTAAGTTTAAGAAAGTTTTACTAAACTGTAACCTCTTTCTCTCAGCTTCAAAGGTGCTACAAAATCTTTGCATAAATGGGGAAAAGTATCTTTTGTCTCTCCTCACCTACTTCCATTTGGCTTCAATGGGCCTGAGCTCTGGTACTTGGAGACAGGTAAGGAAACAATATCCAACCAAACCTTTTTATGATACATTTTTTTCAGTTTCTAGAGAAGGAGTTCTCAAACTGTGCTCCGTGGAGCCCTTGGGGCTCTGCAGGTGATAAGGGTACTGTGGCACCATGCTGCTTCCTGACTCTTCCTCTTTACTCCTTCTGATCAATGCAGGGAAATTAAAGTTTTGAGCTGCTGGAACCAACAGCATCAGCAGTGTCTTCCAGGGGTACAGACTTGGTGCTTTGATTGTGTTTTCCTCATGGAAGAAGGGGGTTGGACTGGATGGCCCCAGGGTTCTTTCACTGAAATACTGTTAGGTTTATGTTGGTTAAAATTGTTCTTCATTTTGAGTATTGTATCGATCCTTCCTTCCTTCCACAAACACTTTCCATCCATCTGCCACTGGCTTGGCCCATGCCTGATATATACACATTATATATAACATATAATATATAAACATTTATTGGGACTCCAAGAGAAACTTTTGCTTCAATAAGGGCTCTGCAATTTGATAATCTCTGCTCTAGAGAGTGGCTACTAAGTACCATAAACAATATCAGTATACTATATGAGCCTTGTATTCCTGGCCAGATGTTCTTATTTGAATATGGTTCATGTTATTAGTATCCATACGAAGTTCAGGAATGCATCTCTCGTGGATACATTGTAGATAGAAACCCATCTGAGCAGCTTCCTATGACAGTCATTTTGGGGTATCAAGTTTGGCATCTTGACTGTCATGTTTCACTCGCATCTCACAATTCTTATGGGGAAACAAACAGGGCATGAAAGAGTTCCTCAACCTACGTCTGCCACAGTCCTAATTGCCTGTCACATATCCAATTACTCCATTTTTGTTTCTCCTGACAGGGTTTGATTACATGGCTCCAGCACACATGCCACTCACAACTCATATTTGCTTACATGCTAACCATCTCAGGACAATCATTATCCACGGACGTCAATAATATTTACGGATGTTGGATGGCAGGAAGCCAAGCTCTGTTTGGGGTTTTTGGCCCATTAGCAAAAAGGTATTCAGTAGGCAGCAAATGTTCCACTTCCAAGTAAATACAGAACAGCTGCTGTTTAAAAACTGTAGGAAAAGAGCTTGCCAATAGAAGTTAGTGTTCCTTGCTCTTCTTTAGAAGCCAAAACTATCACATTCTCATTCAAGTCTTTACCAGTCAGGCAAGGAATTCGTGATCTGGAAGCACTTGAGCTAAAGGTTTATTGTTCTGCTCTTTAAAAGCAAGACTTTGAAGTAAGGGTTTGATCATTGGGGCTCACTGATTTCCTCTTCTTAAGAGGCAGTGTCAGTGATTTTTCAAAGGAACAGCTCTGCATCAGCTTCTAGTCTACCTGAAAAAAAGTTACTTCTTTAAGTTGTTATGTGCCTTCAAAACATTTCCAATGTATAGCAACCCTAAAGGAAACTTATCATGGAGCTTTCTCAGCAAGATTTGTTTGCTTTCCTCTGAGGCTGAGAGTGTGACTCATCCAAAGTCATCCATGGATTTCCTTGGGCAAGTGCAGATTTAAATTCTGGTCTTCCAACACTTAAATCCCCAAATCTCATTGACATCCTTCTTTAGATTACCACTTTCATAATTTTGATATTATGGAAGGATTTTTGGGCATGTGTATTTAGCACATGTGGAGATATAACAAGGATTGGCCCAAATTCAATTTTAAGTGAACATGAATGCCCTATGAAACATATCTAACAATTTCCTCCAGATATACAATACAGTAAAGCATTGGTAGACTTTTATTGCAGTGTATTGGCCAGTCCTAAATTTCACACAATGAGATATTTTGTAGAACATCATTTGAAAACTACTGCTTTAACACTGCTAACCAACATATTGATCCTCTTATGGATTTGTACTTACTGGTTTATTCAAATATTCCTAACATGCCTAGTATCAGATTTTAAGGTGGTGCACAATCAATGAAAAACTGAAAACAATTTAAGCAGCTTAAACAAAACATGTAATGGAAGCAACTGAAAGCAATTAAAAACCAATGAAACACTTCAGTCTGACTTCAGTCAATTTATCTTTGTAATTCTGATTGTTGTAGAAAAACTACTATATTCTAAAGTCCCATGCCCTCTGAAATTGATATAAAGAGGCAGGTCAAAGATCCCATCTTATTGCTCTATTACATATACAGAGATATCTTTGCTATAAAATTCTACAAGTATTAAGTGGACCTTTCCTGTGACTAGCAAAGCTAGTCCTAAGTTTATAAAACAAGTAAAGTTTAGGAAGCAGCCAATGTTATATTAATCCAATTGCATTAGGCTGTGGATAGTGCGGAAGTTGCCTGCTTACACTCAGATTACCATCACTTAACATATCGTAACTCTGACATATTCTTGGATTCTATTCCCATTGTCCTGGGAAAACAGATTCTATAAGGCAGTCACATGGGTCAACCAGACGTTTTCCTATTACTATCACTGGAATGGTTCCAGTAACTACAACTGGAACAGATGGCTTTGTGCAATGTCTTAGAAAGACAACAGAATAACAGGAGGTGCAATTTTGAGGGGAGATATGTATCTGCTTAGCAAGAACGAGATGAAATTATGCATTTCTTATTAAATGCTTACAATCTCATGAATGTTGACAATTCAAAATAAGTTCTGTCAATTCAGATACACACTGGTGAATGTGGACAGGCAGGGTCTAATGTATCATCCACTTCTGGATAATATTCACCAGTAAATGCTGGATGTACTCACCAGCAACAGTTGTGTTCACCTTTCACCAACTTACCTCTGTGTTTCTGAAAACATTGGTAACACTTGTCTGAAACTATCAACAAGGCAGGGAAAAGGTAAAAATCCAACCATGGACAAGATTACAAAATAGGAGTCCTAGCAGTTTCAAATATTTCCTTCTTTAGAATTTTATAAGAACATCTTATTCAGAAGTAAGCAGAATGTCACCTCTTATATCTCTCAAATTGATTCAGTTTGACACAATAACCTTGGCTAACAATCTACAGAGGCAAGGCTGAGGGCAATGGTTCAATCGAAGCAGTTGTGCACATGGAGCAAGCGAAAACCCTGAGAAAAAAAAATCAGGTTTTCCTTTGAAGAAGAGCCTTTTTTGAAATGAGAAGTTAATAGGAAATAACTATCTGCTTACTTTTTGTTGTTAAAATGCTACTTTTCGGGTCTAAAATACCTAGGGAAAATCCAAAACATGGTGTAACCCTAAAATTTTGGGTTGAAATATTGTGATTTTGGTAGAGAGATTGGAGGGAGGACTCAACTGTTGTAAGCCTTCTCTGTCTTATGCGAAAGGTTGCAGAATTCATTCAGTTTGGAAGCACTTCAACTGCCATGGCTCAATGCTATGAAATCCTGGGAGTTATAGTTTGGTGAGGCACCAGCACTGTCTGGCAGGGAAGGCTAATCACCTGGTAAAACTACAATTCTCATGATTCCATGGCATTAAACTATGGCAAACGGTATTAATTCTGCAGTATATATGTGTCCAACAATGAACTTTCCAGGGGAGCATGACAGTGGCCTAAGGAATCTGGATGGTTTGAGCATTGCAGAAGAAGCCTTGGAGGGCTACCTGTAGACCTAAGACTGCGTCCTGTCCATCTCTATTGTAGGCTATTCCACCTTAAAATGGATTCTCCCAATTGTGCTGGACCATAGCACCTAAAATCCTAAACCAGCATACCCACTGGCCATAAAAAGAACATATCATATCATTTACATCTTTCATCTCACCTTAACTTCATCACACTGGAAAAGATGAAGATCTGCTTTGCTCTGGGATGGCTCTTTGCACACTAAGGCAAGGATGGAGTCATAGCTGCATGAGTTCATCACAGCTTGGCAGTGCTGGATTGTGCTCAGAGGGAAGTTCTCCAGTTCATTCTGGAAGAGGAAATAGGAAAGGGAAAATCTTTCAAATCAACAGCAAATATTACTAAATCAAATCCCCCAATGTATTGGTGCTCATGCAGCTCTTCATTTTATCTACCATTGCCCATGCAGCAGTAAGCAGCTATCAAAGATGAACTAACCCACAAATTGCTTTTCCTTCCAGGACCCCAAATACAATTTCTGCCTTCCTGTCAACTATGACAAACAAGGCTATCACATCAACAGGTTTGTACCTTTGATTCCAAGTCTACCAGGCTGACAGCTTTGTCATCCACTTGGAGAATCATATCTTGCGTCCACACCTTGCCTTTGGCATCCAGCAGTTTCAGCTTCCTTATGCCGTCATCGACTGTGATCATGGCTTCTTTTCGATCCAGAACAAAAGTAGTCAAGTGCTGATGGATGATGGTTTTGTGGCAAAGGAAACAGATTAAGAGAGACATGATTTTTTAAAAGCAGGTAGAACATCACCCATTGTGTGTGTGTGGGGGGGGGTGTGTGTGTAAAGGAAGACATTCTTTTAATAATCCTGTTTTCAACAATGATATAATTATTAGTTACTTTAAAAGGTTTGTAAAATAAAAATAAATAAAAATGATGATTTGTTTTAATGTATTTATTTTACATCAGTTTCCCAAACTAATGCTAACATCAGAAAGTAGTGTACATTGAAAGACTGAAAAAGCATAAGCAGAGAGAAAGGAATCCTGCAATATCTTTAGGGATTAATTGAGAAAAAGAAACTTTGTGGACTCTAGTCCATTTGTATCTGATGAAGTGAACTGGAATCCATGAAAACTTAAGCTAGAAATTTGTTGTTTTCATTTAGTCTCAAAGGTGCTACAGGAATCCTTATAATCTTTTTGTCTCTAGACACAATACATAATAAACACAAAATAAAACAGGGTAGAATAATGGTTTATTAGTGTAGTATGAAGCTGCAAGAGATTAGGTGAAACACCCAATCCATGAGATCAGTTTCTAGGCTAGGGTGTGTTCACACTACAGAATTTCAATGTTATTATTCCACTTTAACTGCCGTGTTTATATCCTATGGAATTGTGTGATTGGAATTCAGGGAGAAGCCAGCACACTCCAGTACTTCTTGAAACTACAAACCCCAGGATTCAATATGATGCAACTATAATGATTAAAATGGAATAATAGTGCTGTAGTTTGGTAGTCTGAATGGTCCCTTGATCAGTAACTAACTGATCCATACCAGAACTAAGAAAGTCTACTGGGACTTGGGTGAATTGAAGACTTGCTACATCTATAGGATTTTGCTGTGATCTCAAATCTCTGTCATATCAAATTGATCCCTGGATTAACTATAGTTGCTCTTTCCTGCCACAGAAGACTGAATCAAAACTCTAAAGAACAAAGACACAACTAATAAAATGAGTTTCAATAAAAATAAACATAAATGTAGATATATCTTTCCAGATGCAAAAACAAAACAAGTCAAGAGTGAACAGCCAAGTATAGGATGGGAAAGCCTAATGTGGCAATATTGAATATGGAAAGAATCTAGGTTTTGTAGTAGTGCACAAGATGAACCTGTGTCCTGTAGATAAAGATAAAAATTTTCCTCTGATATTAAGTCTAGTCGTGTCCGACTCTGGGGGTTGGTGCTCATCTCAATTTCTAAGCCGAAGAACCGGCATTGTCTGTAGACACCTCTAAGGTCATGTGGCCGGCATGACTGCATGGAGTGCCGTTACCTTCCCACTGGAGCAGTACCTATTGATCTACTCACATTTTCATGTTTTTGAACTGCTAGGTTGTCAGAAGCTGGAGCTAATAGTGGGTGCTCACCCCGCTACCCAGATTTGAGCCGCTGACCTTTAGGTCAGCAAGTTTAGCAGCTCAGTGGTTTAACCTGCTGCACCACCGGGTTCCTGTAGCTCCTACAAAAGTGAGTATAACTTTGTAGTACATTAACAGAGATGCAAAGTCCAAATTATCAGGAACAGTTAGAAGAACTGGGCGTCTTTATCTTGAGAATGAAATTCTGAAGTGCAATTTGAACAATAGTTTTCAAATACTGTATATGAATAATTGCCATACACAGTTACGCCCTTTGTTGCTCCAGTGCTTCCTAGATGGAAGACTATGGCAAGGAGAAAGAAGCTTGGTCCCACTGATGGAGGAGAAGCAGCTCTTTTTTCACATGATGGGTGGGGGATTCTGGGACTTTCCATCCCAAAAGGATTCTTTGCCATGATAACATGTGTAAGAATTTTCTAACAAGCCTTCTGCCTATTCCTCCTTCTTTTCAAACCCTTCTTGTTTTGTGTCATGTTCTCCAGATTGCAAGCCATTCTGTCAGTCTTTTTGGGTGGAGAATGAGTCTGACTTTGAGCGCATGCACAAACGTGTGGTGTTTAACCTCCAGTTTGTTCCGCATAGCAAAACACCCACAGTGTAGTAAATATAATTAAATTAAATTTAAAATATACATAAATACATAAGATGTCTTACCTCCACATGGTACTGTGACGTCTCAGATATGCTGCTGATACTGTCACGTGCATAATTCTTCCTTTGCTCTAATTTTTTAAAAAGCATTAAGAGATACCAAATTACTTTCACATTCCAGATTTTCTTTTGTACATTTTGTACGGGACTTATTGACATTGCCCTTTACCCTGCACTTCCCAGCCTTCAAGTATTTCTCCATCTGCTTTGTCAGCATACACACAATGTGTACTAGAATGAAAATGAAGGGAGCAAACACAAAACACAGCAATTTTGAGAGGTGCTAACATTTAATACAATTAGAATTCAGTGCAGCAATACAAAATGACCCCCCAAAATATCTACATTTATTTCTCTCTGTGTCTCTCTAGATCTGTCTGTCTAAAGAAACAGATCAGGGCAATTAATGCTCAATTATCCAAGCCAGGGTTTGTAGGATCTCTTGTCCTTGAGCTGTCATGGCATCAAACTATCATTGCACACTGCCATACTGCTTGGAAAGCAAGTCTTTAGTGAGTGGTAAGCTAGAAAATGCTATACGTTTAGACTATAACGGTTAGAAAGCTCCATCTGGCACAGACTTTGCTGGATGGGAGATTTTGGGAGCTGTAGTCCTAAATTTGTTTCAAGATTTTAGTGGAGGCTATTTTCCCATTTTGTCGTAATGCCCCTAGGTCTGGAAGGATTTTCTTTGGACCACACCTGGAGCCTCATAGGATAGACAGCAAGGAGGGATAGACCATGGAAGGATGTCTAAAATATCATCATCATCATCATCATCATTTAATTACTTATTAATCACCCTCCATCCACGATGCTCTAGGCGATTTACAAGATAAAATTGTAAAGGATAAAAATACATAAATACAAATATTGATAAAATTAACATAGATTAAAAGCTCTAGTAAAGAGCCAGGTCTTGAGTGCGAGGGTAAAAGGCCCTAACTCACGTATGGCTCTCATATAGGGCAGCAAGGCATTCCATAAGGCAGGGGCAGAAATAGAAAAAGCTCTGCGACTGGTCCTTTCCAAGTGCACTTCTCTAGGACCCGGTACATAAAGTAAGTCTCGTTGGGTTGGTCGTTGCGACCTCCGATGATGGGAGAAGGAGAGACGGTCCCTAAGGTACGATGGGCCCTGGCCGTAAAGAGATGATGATGATGACCATGGAAGGATGTCTAAAATATAAGGAACTCAGTTTCAGAATCAGAGGCTGAGTCAGTTTTGAGAATCAGAAAAAGCTGGACTCTGAAGACCCTGACTAGATCACCAATCTCAAGGAGTACTTGCTTACAGAAGAAGGGGCAAATCTTTGTGCTTAGACAGAATCATAGAGCTGGCAGAGACCCTAAAGTTCATCTAGTCCAAACTTCTATGGATTCAGGAAATCCATAGCTAAGGCCTCCCTGACAGATGGCCATTCGACCTCTGTTTAAAAACACAGTAGGACTTCCGTCTGAATGCCTGCCATGACCTCCAGCTGAGCTCCAGGCTGGGCCTTGGGAGTTCAGGCTTGCCTATGACAGGCCACAAAGCTTGTTTTCCATCTGGAGGGTTGATGGAACAATGTCTGTGTATCAGCTCTTGACCCTAATTACATTCTCCCTCTGCACTTACCCTTTCCTGTCTTACACTGCCTCTGAGATCTGGAATTTCTCTTGTTTATGTATGTACATTACATTTAGATCCTTCCAGTGTATACATTTAGACTGCTATGGTCTTACTATCAAAGCCAATCCAACCTTGCCCATATCTTCTGCTTTTGTGGAATGACTAATCTTATTATTTTCATATATCATGTAAGTATGTTCTATACATGGTGGTTGGAATTACAGTTATGAACAGCTTCATGATTCTGCAGAATCATAGAAACATCAAGTTGGAAGAGGCAAGTAAGGGCCATTCACTCCAATTTCATTCTGTCATGCAGGAATACACAATCCAAGCACTCTTGGAAGATGGTCATTCAGATTCTACTTAAAAACCTCCAGAGAAGGAGAGTATCATACTTTACACTCTGAGGTAACTGTTGGTCAGCTCATACTGTCAGCACATTCTTCTCCTGAGTTGGAATCCCACTCATTGGACTTTCTGACAGTGGATACTGCAGAGTTGGAAAATGCTATTCAAAGAGTAATTTTTCTAAGCCCTGAATAGGACACAGTATAATTGTCCTATAATCTGTTACAGACTGTTAAAAACTGGTGTCACCCATACGTGAAATGACAGACTGTCCACCACATGGTACTTTAATGTTGTTCATATTTTTACCCTTCTTCTGTTGGGCTCCAGATTGCTCACATAAATGTGGCTTTCTCTACCTTATTTTCATAATGACCTCCATAATTTTTGTTGTTATTTGCCACTAAAGTCAATTTTGAATTAAGGCCACCTTATGAATGCGAAACCTTCAAAAGCCCAGTCTTTTCTGCCTTTGTCTTGCAAACTCAGGAACATGGTTTCTTTAATTGAATCAATCTTTTCCCTATCTTCTACTTTACCAAGTGAGTCACATCATCTCATGGGCAAAGTAAAAGAAAAAGAAAATAGGCCACTATGCCCCTCCCCACTGAAGAAGTTAACAGCAGTTATTAACTGCTGTTAAGTCAATTTCAACGTATGATGACCCCATGAATGAGGAGATGCCACGTCACCCGAGCACCAACAGCCCTCCTCAGATCTTACAGATTCAGGACTGTGGTTTCCATGGTGGAGTCCATCCATCTGGAATCTGGTCTTTCTCATTTCCTACTGTGTTCTGTCCTACCAAGCATTATTGTCTTTTCTAGATGGTCATGTCTTCTCATGACATATCCAAAGTACAACATTGAAATCCCAAATATGGTCGACAGTGGAGGGATTTGCTGACAGTTTTCCCCATGGGGCAGTGGGGGAAACTATTGCCCGGAACCCCACATCGCCACTTTCCCCTTGCATTGGCCCCATTCTAAGTAATGAGAATGTGGGAATCCTCCCATGTTCTTTGGGCTCCATCCTAGGATGCTTCCAGGATGGAGACCTGACGGAAATAGCCCTATGTCATGTGAAGGGTTCTGCAGGTCTCTGTCCTAGGATGGAGAAAGAAGTCAATGTGATGAGGTCATCAGTTTAGTCATATTGGCTTCTAGGGCGAGATCACATTTGATCTGTTTTTCTTTTTAGCAGTCCACAGAATCCCTAAAGCTCTTTACCAGCACCACATTTCAAATGAGTTGATTTTCTTCCTCTTAGCTTTCTTTACTGTCTGGCTTTCATTGCCATATATTAAAATGGGAGATATGACATAAAAGGACTATCCATTACTCCCTGGAGAGAGTAGCGATTTGTTAAACCAATGTATAATGGCCTTCTTTCAAATTATTAAATGCAGCTTACATATGGTTCCCATGTGTTTGCCTGTCAAGATGCATTACAGCGTTATACTTCAGCAGTCCAGCTGCATCATGTTCCTTCAAGGTTATTCTTTGGGCAGTTTACTATATAACAGCCCTGAGTTGCTTTCAAAACAAAGAAACAATTCAGCTAATACTGTCCTAGTCCTTTTATTTTTTTTAAAAAAAACCCAAAACATCAGATTTCTCAAAGTAAAAGGCAGTGAAGCCATCTTCTCCCCAAACATAAAATGGAATTCAACTTTGTGGCTCTGTATACACTGAAAACAGGGCAAATAAAAACCACTTGAAAAGAAACACACAACCTGGGAAGAAATCCAAAACTAAACGGTGCTAAAAGGGGCTACACCAATAATCTCCCCCACAAAACCCCCTGATCTTTCAAGTAGCTCATAATGCTGAAAATGCAAAACTGTCTTACTCAAGGTATCTTCTTTTTCTTTCCAACCAAGGGGGAAATATGCAGTCAGTATTCTACACTCACTGTGGTTAGGGGCACAGGACCCCTGTGAGAGTGAAAAACTATGATTTTTTTTTAAAAAAAATCTGAGATAACACATCTCTAGGAAATTCTAGGTCTTCCAGCATGACTTTGTAGTCAACATCTGCTGGAAGCTGAATGTGGAACAAACTACTGATTCCTAGAGAGGTGCTTGTTCTAGTAGTCACTAGATCCTCCATATTGACTGGAGGATGTTGACCATAGAGTCACACTGGAGGTCTTAGAAATTCTTAGAAATGAGGACATTTTTGATCAAATCTATGGATAAAAGTCAAGACCACAAATGTGGAAAGATTACAATGTACGTATGCATGAGAGAAGAGAAATCTTCTCCTTGGAAAAATAGAACATTCGTTTGAATATAACAAGTTGAAGACCCAATTCTTTTTTCCCTTCTATGGTGCAAGAAGGATTGGTGGAGAGAAGAGATAAAGCCATTTTGGTGGTTGGACCAACATTTTTGTGTCAAGTGTATTTCACTGAGAATTAGCACTAATAGGCAGCAAGGGTGGTTCTACAGATAGTGAGACATACTTGAGATTCACCAGTGATCACAGCAGAAGAATATTAAACTTTGCTGAAGTAGTTGAGGAGACAATAAGGGGATCATATATACTACTTTTAAAAAAACAAGGCCAGAATCAGGAGAACTTACTATTTTGAACTAAATTTCCAGAAGTCCCACTACCATGCTGGAGATGTTACTATTTTAGATTACATCTCCAGAAGCTCCCATTCTGAATAAGAGAATCTTCTGGAATACACAATAGTAACTTTTCTGAGCTCTGTGGAGAGCAATCCGGGTCAGACAATATACAATCAGTATAGAATAAGGGAGAACAGAGATACTGATATTGTACTTCATTATCAGAAAGCAGGCACATAAGTCACCTAGCCATAATCATATCTTTTAGAGGGCCGTTGTACAGGAAGATCACCCCATATTTGCAGGGGATACATTCCCAGTCAGTTTACAGCTATCTGAAAGTATGAATACAATGAATGGACTTTCCGTATTGTATTTGCTAGGTTCTCCAATGCAACCCTATAGTAACTTCCAGAGGAACAGCTACAGAATGCCACACACAGTCCTCTGAGTGTGCTAAAACTAAAATGTCAAGGGAAAGGAATAAAAATAGTTTTCATATGAACCTTTTCATTTTTCTGTACAGAACAACTGAAGATTAATCAAGGCTGTCCCTGCTAAATTGGGACAGTTGGAGAATATAGGGACCATGCATTCCCCAGGGACCCTCCTCTCATGTCAGACATTGCAAAATTCAAAACTGTACCTCCAAGAAAAGCTACATCCCTCAACAGAAAACAACAATCTTGTACCCCTCCCCTCCTCCAGAAACATCTTGTGGTATAAAAGAACTGGCTATGTATTGCAGTAGTGATTTATTCAACGCATTTATATACAGCCCTTGTGTTGCTAACTATGCCAAGGAAGGAGAGATAATACGAGATTTGCCATGATTCTCGTTCACTTGAGAGCCTTTTATCAGTGAAGAGGAGAAATTCACCAGGATAATGGATTCCGGCTCTAAGCACCCAATTTTTTATCTTCATCTGAGAATTACAGACTGTAAAGAAGGTTTTAAAAACCCAAACTTGGGGGCTCAGAAATACTTTCATTGTGATTAGAAATAAATGGTTTATAAAATGGGAAACAAATGCCCATTATTCTTACAGGTTGAGAAAGGAATGGGTTGGAGGGCATTATTCATTCATGTAGCTTGACAGAGGGGGAGAATTTTGTGAATTAAAAAGACATGAAAATTCAAGATAAAAATCCTGGTTGTTCATAAGGCAATCACACTGGAGGGACAGATTCAAGGCCAGACTTGAAAAATCCCCCTCCTTCCTCTGCTCTGATGCTAATTAGTTCATTATTCCAAAGAACAGCAAGAACTCTTTGATCACTTCAAAAAGTTGACGATATTTTTGCCTTCACAGTGTTTTCTTCTTATATGCATATACATATATGTATATATGCATTTTAAACATGCAAAAACCAATGCACACACCAACACACACACAGCAGGTCACTCTTTTAATCCTGCACTACCTTTCTTGTTTTTTTGCTTGGATGACGATCGGAAGAAATAAAATCCATCTGCTCCTGACAAAATACAGGAGTTATAAAATGAGTAAAAGCGCAAAGCAAAAGACTAGATCAATCCGACACCTCTTAATTATTTCCATTTGGGAAAGTTGTAGGGCACGAGTGCAAGCCCATGGGCTTTCAATGAAAAGTTGGATGTCATCAGGAGGAGAGAAAGAGAGGGAAAGCAATGCACACACAGGCTTTGTAGATGGGTAATTCACACATTGCACAGATCTGAACCTGGGTTTATCAAAATGTGCCCTCCGCAAGAAATTGGAGGTTACCCTGGGCAAATGTACCAGCTTTGTTTATTTTATTTCTGTACTGAAGTATCCTTACAGTGATTTAAATGAAAAGCAAAAGAAAAAAAGAATTATATTATGGCTATTCCCACTAACTGGCACTGCTCTGACAAAAAATATCCAATCTACCAAATGAAACAATGTTCTCATTACTATTTTATGTCTTTATTAAAGTGTTTTAAAATGACCCTTCATCCTTCCTGATACAATTGACATTTAGGTGGAACAGTAAAATGTAATTATAACCATTTCAGCAGGAATGTCTGAAGTGAATCAACATTATGATTGTTGAAATAGGAGTCCAGACAACTCAGAAAACTTCACTCAGCTATGGAAACCCATTGGGTGGTCTCAGACCAGGCACACCCTCTCAGATGTAGAAGAAATAAGTCCAGGCAAGAAAACGTTATGGTGTTTTTCTGCTTCTTGGCAGGGGACTTATGGGATTTTCCTGCTTCTTGGCAGGGGGTTGGACTGGTTGGCCCATGAGGTTTCTTCCAACTCTATGATTCTATGATTTTATGTGTTAACTCTTGAGTCACAATAAATTGAAGTTATCTTGAAGAACATAGCAGCAACATAAAATATTGTGAAACAGAGATACTTCTTTTGAGTTAATGGCCCCTTTTTTAGGTTTACTGAATACCTCAACTGACAGATGCAACAAAGAAAACAACTGTTCATGCAACACAGGTTTAGCCATAGCTTTTAAAACAGAAACTTTTGCAAGTTCTGGGCTTCCTGCAGCCTTTAGTCACAATAATGAAATGGGATGGCCCTGTGGTAGCCAGCTGGAAGGAGGAGACATGCTGGCTTCATACTGTGACACGGTTCAAAAAGAAAATGTTGCACTAGGTGGGCCTTTGGTCTGCTCCAGAGGTGTTTCTCTTCAGTTTCTAATTCTCAATTAATTACAGAAAGTTGAGTGGAATCAAAGGCAACCTGTTGGTTACACCTGACAGATCCAAAACATATTCAGGAGTCACCATTGTGAAGGCTTTCAAGCCAACAGTGATACTTCTGCTAAACAGTGGCAGAGTGCAAACATAATTGCAGAATCTTTGTCTCAGTGCAGTGTTATACATTACTTTAGAATGCAACGAGGGCCATTCTTTATACTATTACTCTCTATTTAATAAGCCTTCTTTCTTGTGTGCTTTTTACACTAATAACCTTTACATGTAAAAGGTTATTACAGTAGAGTCTCACTTATCCAACACTCGCTTATCCAACATTCTGGATTATCCAACTCATTTTTGTAGTCAATGTTTTCAATATATCATAATATTTTGGTGCTAAATTCGTAAATACAGTAATTACTACATAGCATTACTGTGTATTGAACTACTTTTTCTGTCAAATTGGTTGTATAACATGATGTTCTGGTGCTTAATTTGTAAAATCATAACCTAATTTGATATTTAATAGGCTTCTCCTTAATCTCTCCTTATTATCCAACATATTCGCTTATCCGACATTCTGTCGGCCCGTTTACGTTGAATAAGTGAGACTCTACTGTAATATGAAAAGCAAGCAAGAAAAGAAGAGATCTGAAATCGTTTGGAAATAGGGTCTTGTTTGTTTTTAAACATGAAAGATAATGCATTTGCTATGCTTAATTCGGGGACTTGAGAGCTGTCTGCTCTAGTGTAGGAGTTCATAGCTAGCAGACCAAATCCAGGCACTTAAAATATTAAATTGACTGTTATTGAGAACATCAATGTCAGTAGGCCATTTGAGTAGTCTGGACCATGGAAAAGCTTATTTTTGGGTTTTTGGTATTGTCGCTGTTGTGTGCCATTAACACTTTCCCGACTTACAGCTTTCAGAAAGGGAAAGTTATCACATGAACAAGATTTGTTCAGAGGGGGTTTGCCCATGCCTTCCTCTGAGAGTGAGTGACTTGCCCAAGGGCTTTCATATCAGAGCTGGGATTTGAACTCTGTCCTCCAGAGTTGTGGTCTAATGCTCAAAACACCACACCATGCCTCCCATATTTCCCCAGCCAGAGGAATCACAGACCATCACTGCTATTGGGCTGAGGAATCATGTACAAAAAGTGTGCCATTCGGATTAGGAGCTTCATCACATGAACACCCCTTCGTTCTTCTGAATGAAGAATGGGATTATATGACTTTCAGCTTTGGGTTAAGGACAACACATCCTAGAATTCTTATGTCTACAAGATCTCTGACAAGTCTCTGCACTTACAACACATTAAGAAAAAAGTGTCTAGTTTGCCTTCTTTCTCTCGTGATGCTTTTCTTTGTGAGATACATTTTCTTAAAGAAAGAAATGTTTCATGATGCCAGCCTTCTACTGATAGCCTGATGTAACAAACCAGACTAGAATGCGGAAGATCTACATTTCAACACTTAAAATCCCGAAATTGCCAGCCAGCATGGCCACTAGCAACATTGGAAGGGAGGATTCTGGGAGCCGCATTCCAAAATGTATGGTAAAACTTTTCCAAACTCTGGCACAGGTTTATTTTGAGGACTGGGCCAACACACTCGGAACAAAAACAGGCTTATACTACCATATTCCTACCCTAAAAACAAAATGAAAACTCTGCCGATCACTTTTTTCTCTGTTCTGTGCTTTTATTTGCAACATTCAAAACATGATGCTGTTCCTATGAATTGGAATAGGCTGCAGCGTGCTTGCTTGCTTCCTTTAAAAGCCTTACTTTGTAGCTAGAATATTATCTGTATTATTCTTTGCTAAGGAGGAATTTACAAAAGGCCTTTTTCCACTGAATGTTGCACACTTAATTCTCAAATGGACACAATAGCATCTCTTTTCAACTGACGTTTTCCTTGTCTAATGTATTTGTTGATGTAGTTAAGGAAGTACACTGAAAAAACTGTCAGTAAAGGAAAGTGGCAGCTTACCAAATTTGGGTACATGAATTTTTAAAGTGCATTTCTTTTATTTTAATGTCTAGTTTTGCTCCCAAGAATTGAAACAAGGCAAAAGTCATGACACAACATTTTCATATCAGCAATACTTATGTATTCACCTCTTCCCTGAAGAGGAGGCTATACGTGCCAACCGAGTTCAGAGAAGGAGAGTTGGAGCTCAAGAGGCCTTTTTCACTTCGAAAAACATTGTGGCATTTTCAGTTATGTATTTAGGAGGGACCAAAAGAGGTAAATTATTTCTGATGTAATTTCTATATTGCATTTGCGTTTATTTGCATTTATTTTTTATTGTCCATTTAGGACTTTAAGAATTGCCATTAAATGTTGCAATACTATTGAGCAGCACTAGCAGAAAAATCCTGCAATCAAAATCTGGACGGGAACCTAACTGGATGTTTAGAACTTTTTGGGCAGTGCTTATGTATCAAATTTAATATCTAGCATGACCCTATATACTCATTTATAAGACTACAAATTTTAATATGCATTTCTGAACTTTCTTGAACACAGGATATTCCTTTATCTGATCTCACATTTAAATGTCCATAAGATCCAGATATGCTTGCAAAGAGCTGACACAGATTGAAGAGAGTGTTGGGTGATTTTAAAAAGTTGGGAAACTGAGTCTCTCCAAATCTTACTGGATCACAATTTCCATGGTCTCAACAAACAATGAGTCAAAGTGGCTCATTCCTGTGATGCAATGAGGTATAAGCAAAAGGCAAATGAATCCATTCTAAACTGAAACAAAGTCTGGATTACTGTTCACCTCTCCCTTTAATTCATTTCACCCCCATCATAGTATCATTTTAGGGTGTCCACTCAAGAAACAACAATAAAAGAAGTAATATAGAGACAGTTTTAGCTGTTCTTCAGTATGATCATTCTTCACCAAGCCGAAGAGTGAGTGTATATTTGTGATATTATGTCAATCTAGAAATCAATGGTTAGTCTTACCATACAAAGCTTTTGCGCTTGTCTTCGAACTCTGGTCCCTGTCGCCTTGAGAAAATGTTGGTGACCCATATCCGCTGCAAGACAAGGGTATTGGTTATGAGCTTATTTTATTTGGAAAGGGCAGTTAACATGTAAGGCTAAGTTATATTAATCAGGGGATTCAGGAACTTTAAAAAATCATCCTCTATGTTCCAAGAGATGGTGATTGACTGCATGACTTGTTCAGCTCTTCTAATCCTACACTGACTAGGCTCAAACCTGCAAAACAGCTGTACAACACACTTTCAGATCCATGTCCACAAAAATAGTTTTCAAGCAAACCAAGGTCAAACATAATTGAGAAAACAATTAAAGAAATAGCCTTGACCTACAGTCGTTCCTAACATGATCCTGTTCTAGCCAGAAGTCGCCAGCCATCTGTACCCATTTAAGAAATGTTTTCTAGCTTCACAAAAGCCATTGATGTAAAAACCTATCAACTAGCATTTGAAATATTTTAGGCATGCTATCTAAGCATTTCATCAATGCTTAATAAGGCATGCCAACTAGCTTTAGAAATGGTATATACATGGAATTCACCACGTTGTACGGAAGAGACGATACTTCGCCACAGTTGTAAAAAGCTTCTGGAGCTCCAATTCTCATAATTGATTTATGAACCTGACTACAATAACTAGAATATCTGGTTAATATGGCCAATGATAGTGCTGGCTTATGGATGCAGGGAGTTTTAATTTAAAAATAGCTTTTCCAAGCTCTGGGCTGGACACATCACATATTAGATTTCAGTTCCTACAAGAAACAAGCTGACTGTTAAGTCATCTTCAGAGACCCCTTTCTGAATGATACCCAATTCAGAAGTAGATGAGCAGAATTTGGATTTGTTCAGCAAAACAACTTATGTGTGCTTTGGGTTGCTGTGAGTTTTCCGGGTTGTATGACCATGTTCCAGAAGCATTCTCTTCTGACATTTTGCCCACATCTATGGCCCACATCCTCAGAGGTTGTGAGGTCTGTTGGAAATTAAGCAAGTGAGGTTAATATATCTGTGAAATAATGAGGAGGATGGGAGAAATAACTCTTGTCTGTTTGAGGCAAGTGTTTATGTTGCAATTGGCCAGCTAGATTAGCATTGAATAGCCTTGCAGCTTCAAAGCCTAGCTGCTTTCTGCCTGGGGAAATCCTTTGTTGGGAGGTATTATCTGGCCCTGATTGTTTCATGTATGGAATTCCCCTGTTTTCTGAGTGTTGTTCTTTACTTATTGTCCTGGCTTTAGAGTTTTTTTTAATACTAGTAGCCAGATTTTGTTCATTTTCATGGTTTCCTCCTCTCTGTTAAAATTGTCCACATGTTTGTGGATTTCAGTGGCTTCTCTGTGTAGACTGACATGGTGGTTGTTAGAGTGGTCCAGCATTTCTGTGTTCTCAAATAATATGTTGTGTCCAGGTTGGTTCATTAAGTGCTCTGCTATGGGTGACTTCTCTGCTTTGATATGTTGAAATTTTCAGCAATGATTACAAAATTCATTATTTTGGCCACTAAGTGCTAACAAATGAAATCCTACCCTGGGGAAAAGGAAGAGTATGAATCAACTCAATCAATCAATCAATCAATGTTCACCATTTGTAAAAATTCTTTAATTCTTCAATGTAACAATTCAATAATTAAAGAAACTATTTAATTGTATACATTTTTCTTAGCATCTTAAAGGTAGGGTATCTATTTAATGCTTTAATTTTATGCACTAAAACAATTAGGGTCCCAAAGTTCTGAAGACCAGTCTTTGTCTATAGAGGTGTATGTAATAGTTGTGAGGTTCCTTCACTACATGACTACTTTCTTAAAGCATTCCTATATTGGCTTTTAGTTAGAATCTTTCTGAATTAAATGCAGAGGATAAGACAATATTCACATTATCAAAATGTTTACAAGGATTGGTAAGAAACTCAATGTGTTCACAGGGGAGGTAATTGCAGCAGCCATATACAAAGTGACAGAAAATGCCCAAGATCTAAAGAATTGCTTCTAGCAAAAATGTTGTGACTCTGTCCTTTTGAATTTTAGACCCTCATGCCCCATCAGAAACAATTCCTCTTAACATTGGAAGTAATGTGTCCTGTAGTGTAGGATGGAATTGTCTGAGGAACTTAAATGTAACCCCCCTTTTAATAACAACAACAGTAAATACATGTAATAGTTGGTATTTTCTTCTTTGAGGCAGGATAGAAGCAAGGTTTATAGTGTAATAAATTTTTTTTTTTGCATGAGTGCTATGTGAGTATTTCCTGGGGGAAAACACAAAATACTAGGATTACAGCAGCTTATTGTGTATTGTTTTGTGGAAGTTTGGAAACTTATCTCTGGATATTTTCCGATAAATGCTTAGCAACAGCTTTTCAAATTTGGAAAGACATCAGTGGGTTCCATTTCCCCAATTTAACACGTCTCATGTTCATGCAAATCTAAAGATATTCGTGAGTAACTGCATGCACTTTATTTGCATATATGAGGTTCAAGGCAGCTTAGATATTTTTTTAAGCTATCGTTTATTTAGCAATTTAAACACATTTAAGATAACACACATTTGAGATAAGACACATTTATTGCTACACTAAAAGGGTGATCACACCACCCTGTGAATCATTTGGGGGAAATTATTTCTTTTTCCTGCATATTCATTAGCACACACTATTCATTCCAATAAAAATAAGGAAAGGGTTCACATTTTTAAGTGTGTACACATGCACAGTCTCACAGGGATGCTCTTAGAAATGAAAATAGCCTCAAATTACTCAGTCTTAAAATAACCTTAGACATGGCCTCACAATAGGTACTCTTTAAAAAAACTATTATTACTCAGCTTTTAAAAAAACATATAAATTATGCATGGCGTTGGCTTGAACAAACATTAGAGCTATTAAAAGTCTATTTAGATTACTGGAAAGTATAAGCGCTCCTCTACTAAATGAGGGGGGCTGGGTGGAAATCCCATTAGTAATTTTCCAAGGGAAGGAGGTTGCCTCTGGCAGTTGACGGTGCATAACCTATCAGCTGCTACTCATTCAATTGTACATAAACCAACAAGACAGCAGTTTCCCCAAGGGAAAGGATTTTTCCTGACCTTAATTGAGATCAGATAAATGTATCACTCAATTTTCTCCAAAGTGTGACCTTCAATGGGGTTAAGCTGGGGTTGAAGTCAGCTTTACCTGATCCAGACCTGAATGTACAGCTAGAAAACTCTTAGCGGCAGAACAAAAAAAGGCTGCAAGCAAAGTAAGGCTTGAGAGAAATAGACTGCACATACTAAACAGGTGCTGTTCACTTTGCTATCTGTGTTCAACCACAAGAAAAGGTTCAACCATTAATGTAATGCCTGAACACTACATTTATGTAGTGAACACTTATTGGGCCCGGGCTGTGGCGCAGGCTGGAGAGCAAGCCAGCTGCAACCAGCTGCAATGAATCACTCTGACCAGGAGGTCATGAGTTTGAGGCCCGCTCGGAGCCTATGTTTGTCTTGTCTTTGTTCTATGTTAAAAGACATTGAATGTTTGCCTATATGTATAATGTGATCCGCCCTGAGTCCCCTTTGGGGTGAGAAGGGCGGAATATAAATGCTGTAAATAAATAAATAAATAAACAGGGGCCATTTCACAGAACATAATTATATTACTATTGTTCTGTATACTCGTATAAGTCTAGGAGTCCTAGTTAAATTTGACTAAAGATGAGTTATCCACCGGTACAGTACCTTTCCTCTTATTAAGGAAGGAACAATTTCTGAGGAATGACCACCCACCGGACATATCAAAATCCATAATTTTGGACCCAAACCTGCCTTTGATATAAGTCAAATAATTTGTTGTTATGTGACTTCAAGTTATATCTGACTTACAGCAACCCAATAGAGACCCTATCACAGGGTCATCTTGGCATGATTTGTTCCAAAAGGTATTGCCTTTGCCTTTTCTCTGAGGCTGAATGAGTATGATTGCAGCCAAGATCACACAATTGGTTTCCATGGCTCTGGAGTCATATTCCAAAGCTTGCACCATTTAACAACACTGGCTGGTATGCACTGGTGTGTCTGTCAACCATAATTTTGACAGACACATCAGCACATCAAGCTTGACAGAGGAGGCAATTTATGGGTCCACATGGTTGGCAATGCTCTGACCCTCAATATGGAGATGACTGGAATAGCATTCTCTTTGACTGACATTCTAGCTTTTCAAGGTAGACTTGTGCAAAAAGAACTTGTGCAAGAAGGGTCCTATCACTTATTCAGATTTGAAATTACAGGAAAGGATAGAGAGTTCATAAATTCAAGGTCCATGTTCAAGAAGTTTCAGAACATTAGCACAAAGTGTAATATCTGAGGGTGATTTTAGGCATTACAAGACAAAGTCTGATCTCAGGAATGCCTGGTGGGACAATGCCAGACAAATGAATGCTTGGCAACACATTTCCCACCCATCACCCGAACTGTCGTCCTCCCCCCGTCCCATTTTAAAAGTGAAAACTGCATGGGGAAAAATTGAAATGGGTCCTACACTCAAGATGTCAAAGGCATCTGGATCAAAAATACAAAGATGAGAGTAAGAATGTAAGAGTAAGAATTTCTGTATGTTTCTCCCTGCAGATTTGGATGGTGAGCATAAAACACTTACTTTATTTGAGAAGAGTAGCTTCCATACGCACTGGGATGTGGGTTTGAAATATGCCCATTCATTCTGACCTCAACTCCCTCTGTGGGAAAAGGAGAGAAAGAAAAAGAAAAAGACATTTAAGACATCCAGCACAATCATTTTGGCCAACACTTCTAAAAGGCTGCATAATTGTAGCCATAATTGCATAAAGCCTGATTGTAACAGAGGATTCAGAAATTGGAGCCTGATGGAGCAACACTTTGAAAAGGAAGAATTTTACTGTAGACACAAAAGTAATGGATGTACAGGCAGTCCCCAAATTACAAACAAGATTAGTTCTATAGGTTTGTTCTTAAGTTATCTATCTATCTAGCTAGCTATCTAGCTAGCTAGCTATAAAAAAGCTTTGAATGGCATAAGAAAGGGTCAACACCCCTGTGGTATTTGTTTTGTTATCTGTGCCCCTGTTCAGAAGATTTCGCCTCCCTTTCTGTTCCTGTGATAAATGGATTTTGAAAAATTTGGCTTGTTCTGAAATCAAAGATTAGTGATAAAACTTCCATTGATAAAAATATCCCTTTGATATTCAAGGCTGACTCAGCACACTTTGCTGCCTGAAGCAAATGACAAGAAGGACTTAAACAGCTTATGGAAGGGGTAGAGATGGTCCCAAATTGCAAATTATACCTTCCCTACAGTGATGAAAAAGGCACAATAATTTCCACATTGGATAGGGCTACCCCTGGAATCTTACTTTCGCCAGGAATCTCTGATATTCCCATGTTGCTGGGATCATAACTCAATTCCAGATTTTAGACTAAACTTTGCAGAAGTCACATACTGTTCAATCTCTTTTTGGTGATATGGTTCACCACCCTGACAAGGAAATCACCATCCATCACTGACTTCAACATGGGGGTTGAAATCCATCCTCCACTGAACTTGAGGGCATCAGGGAAGGTGCGTACAGGTAACATCTCATAGAGCATCCAGTTCCATTCTCCAAAAAAAAATTCCTTTAGGCATGGCCATAATTACCTGCTCCACAAGTCCTTGGATATGATCAAGACTTAGATCCTAAGATAACTGTCATTCTCTGCTTGCCTTAGTATTGACAACAAACTGAAAGGCCTTCATGCTTTCTCCTACTTTTCAAGGAAAGAATAGAATTGTACGCAAGGGCAGCCAGTGACTATCAAGTCCCCAGCTCATGTATAAAATTAACAAGAGCTTCAGCAATGCATACTCATTCTGCTTTCACATTTTTTACTACCAGTAAACATATTTTAGTGCCAAATGTTCTTTCCAGTGCATTTAATTATCACCTTTCTTCCAGGTCTTTTGTTTCTCTAAGTTACTGAGCTGTTCTTAATTTGCTATCATAGTTTTGCAGGGGCAACTCAAGCCCAAGGCTTTTTTCCTTTGCTTAATGTCTTCACACCTTATACCCCAGAACAATAAAAAAACAATATTTTTTAAAGTGCAAATGACATTAACAGTTTCTTTCTGATTATAATTTAATGTAATGTTTTTAACTCTTATATGTACATGTCTTCAAATCATCTGTCAGCTTATGATGATCCAATGGATTTCAATGGGTTTTCGTAAGGACTGCTCAGAGATGTCTTGCCAGTTCCTTCCTCTGAAACATAGCCAACAGCACCTGATATTCATTGATGGTCTCACATCCAAGTACTATCTAGGGGTGTTGCTGCTTAGCTTCAACGTTCAGAGGGATTTGGTATCTTTTGAGTATTTAGCCCCTCACTTTGCTTCTGAATGTCAGCAATGTGACTCTGAAGGGTCGAGGATGCACAAAATTGGTTTTAAGTTGCTGTGTATTCTTCATTCAATTCCTGCTTAGGGTTGGAGAAAACACAAAGCCACTTAAAACCAATTTTATCTTTTCTAGGCCCTTCCAAATCATACTCTAGCATTCAGAAGAAAACTGGAATTTCCACTTTCAAACATGCATGTGTATTTTGATGCTGAAATTCAGTGGCAGACCACATAACTTCCCTACTTGTTTCAAAGATGTTTTGCTTTGCTATTGAATTTTGCCAGTGTCATGCCCTGACGGCAATGAGGCTGCAGCTTTATGAAGCTTTAAGAGCTTTGTCTTGCATTTTGGGTTGAGCATTTCCCAAAAGTATACTTTTAAATTTTGCATTTTGAATGCTTTTATTAACATTATCACAGACAGAGTCCAGGCCGGTAAAAACATATTCAGTAGTTTTATGCATGATTGTGCCTGAAGTGTTTTTGAATGGATTTGAGGTTAATTTTAGAGACTGGGCTAAGAAATACTACAGCTATCATTTTCGATGGAGGAATTTCACTGAATTCGGATGTAGCATACAGAAAATGAAATGGACGAAAAATGAGCAGTATGTCCAGGGCCGCATTGTTATAAACAGAAATGAAATTGGGGAAGTGAATGAATATGTATGTCTTGGGCAACAAGTACAGTCGAATAATTTGGCAAATGATGAATGGGCAAGAAGACACAAGGCTGCTTAGATGGCTTTTAATCCAGACAGTACTAACAGATGATAAGCTGCCAATGAAAGTCGGAGCAGATATCTCCAACACTACTGTTTTACTGGCAGTGTTATATACATCTGAAACATGGGCAACAACAAAGTCAGAGGGGAAAAGACTGGCAGTGACTCAGAGAGCAATGGAAAGAAGGATGCATGATATGACAATAACAGATAAAGTCAGCAAGAAAGAGCTGTGTCAAAGAACTTGGGTATGTGATGTGGTCAATGAAATCTATGAGGCAAAAAAGAAGATGGGCAGGGCATCTAGCATGAACAAAAGACAACAGATGGACATGTTGACTAACTATAATGGATATCAAGATACCACAAGCAGGCCTTGCGCAGATGTCATAATCAATGGGACAAACCAATGGTTAAGCTATTTGGCTAGAAATTGGAGGGGGGGGGGAGGAAAGCACAGGATTGGATATTTTGGCAAATGGTAGATTTTTGGGAAGCCCAAAGGAGTGGCTCAACAACAAATTAAATAGGATAGGATACAGCTAAAATGCGTAATTCTGTTATGCAAGTATGACATTTGGTAGCACCATGGCAATAAAATAAGAAATATTTCTAGTTTAAAAATAGTTTTGGACAAGGATTGTTGTGTTTTTTCCGGGCTGTATGACCATGTTCCAGAAGTATTCTCTCCTGACATTTCGCCCACATCTATGGCAGGCATCCTCAGAGGTTGTGAGGTATGACAACCTTCATGAAAGCCTTTGACAACACAGTCTTGGACAACATGCACCTTGAAAGAAAGTTGACATCAGATTGCTGGGAGGCTTGCAATGTGGTTTGTGCTCAGAACAAGACACAACTTTTTAGAATGTGAAAATAGCCCTTTTTTGCTGGTGAATTTGGTGGTGCTAGTGAGAGGGATATGTAGGTTATGAAAGAAATGGACAGGGGCTCCATGCTGGAGTTATAAGACAACATGAGAAGTGAACAAGAGTGACATGTAAGGGAGCTGTTCATTAATGCAGCTCTATTACTGCAGGCATTTAATGAGAATCAGCTTAGTTTAAGCTTTCTGAGATGTTCATTTTGAAAAGAAATGGAAGATGGTAAGCTTTTTTCTTATGTAACCTTTTTAAAGGGGGAAGAAATGGTGCTATATAAATAATGCAGCATGTGACATAAGAAGATTTTAAATCTTCCCCATGAATTGGGAGTTAGAAGTTCTGTATGAACATATCTTCCTCCATTTCTCTCTAACAGATCCTGTTGCAATGCAAATACCGAATCATAGAATCATGGAATTGGAAGAGACCATAAAGGCCATGTAGCCCGATCCCATTTTGACATGCAGGAGTACACAAGCAAAGCATTTCTGACAGATGGACATCCAGCCTTTTCTTAAAAAAATCACAGGGAAGGAGACACCACCACACTCCCAGGCAGCACTGAATAAGATCTTTTTAAAAATAGCCCCAAAGTTATCATAGGGTCCTTTTAGGAATTTGTATAGTGCCAGGCAGAACACTGGGGAGATATCCCATTCAAGCGAGTAAAGAAGGCAGCATTTATTTAAACTGTCAACAAGACCATTAATAACATAATTCACAGCACTAATTGGAACTTCGTTCTATACTCACATAACCCAATCAAGCTTTGGGGAACATTTATAAGATTAACCCCCAAAGTCACTACACTCTCCGATTTCTGTATCAAGGCATCATTTTGGTGCAAACAGCCATGCAGACATATACACTTGAAGACAGTGTAGTGGTATCACCTAAAAATGTATGGCACAGTGTGATATGAATTCATTGTGAGAGAATCACAAATAATCATAGATCCCAATCAGATATATATTTGCTGGCAAATCTAGGTTTCCTACAAATATTGAAAAGGTTACTGTTTGGGCTATTAACTCCCAGAACTCTTTAGACAGCAGTAGTTGGACTTACGTGCCCCTCTATTCTGCTTTGGTCAGACCTCACCTGGAATACTGTGTCTGAGCACCACAGTTCAAGAGAGATATTGACAAACTGGAACATGTCCAGAGGAGGGTGACCAAAATGATCAGACGTCTGGAGAATATGCCCTATGAGGAGCAGCTTAAAGATCTGGCACTGTTTAGCCTCCAGAAGAGAAGGTTGAGATGAGACATGATCAACATATTTAAGTATTTGAAAGGATGTATTTGAAAGTATTTGAAAGAAGAGGGAGTAGGCATGTTTTCTGCTGCCCTGGCCACTAGGTCTCAGAGTAATGGGTTCAAATTACAGGAAAGGAGATTCCACCTGAATATTAGGAAGAACTTCCTTACAGTAAGAGCTGTTCAAAAGTGGAAATCTTTACCTCAGAGTGTGGTGGAAAGTCATTATTTGAAGGCTTTTAAACATCTGTTGGGGTGCTTTGATTTGTGCTTTCCCTGCATTGCTGGGGGTTCAGCTAGATGGCCCATGTGGTCTCTTCCAACTCTTAAGTCCAAGGTGATGATTTTTTCTTGCACATTATGGGTTCTTGCAAAAGTGCTCCAAATATGGGATACATTGTGAAAACTAGTCCCATTATGGTCTAAATTCAATGATACGGACAATTCTGCTGGCATTCTGATTTGAAATAATAAGGGAACTTTGACATATAAAGCAATTTTCACTATCAGATTTTTGGCTTATCCAGTGCAGCAAAGTTATGCCTTTATGTATCCAGATAGGTCCTTGAATGCTCCTTGCCTAAGTAATATGTCCCTTTTTAAAATTCAGGAAGCATTAAGCAACTCGTGGTCAAAGGAAATGCCTTCCTGCCCACAACTCCACTTTTCAATACTTCACGTTCTTCAGAGGTGAAACTGTCCTTGAAGTTTTATTTGTTGTTTAACTCCACTGGTTTCAAGAAGCAGCTCCACTTAGTTTAAAAGGGCCAGGTAAAGGCCACAAAATCTAGAGCGAGCTGGGTTTTTCAGCTCCTTTCCAAACCGTATGATGCCGGGTTTACATCAGGGGAAAGAAAACAAAGACTTTCTTAAATCGTTGAAACTCTTTCTGCTCTCTCCTTTTAATTTAGACTGGCCTTTGGTGACTAACTAGTCCTTGCAAAAGAGTCTTTTAATGAGGGAGTGTTGTACTTTTGTTCCCAAAATTAACCTTTAAATGTTTTTACATTCGTGTTCTTTAAAACTGGCTGGCTTATTGGACTTTTTAAAGAAAACCATTTTGATCATTGTTTTCTGCTCCTATGATAATAAAGCCTGTAGTCAAGCTGGGGGTGGGGAGGTTACAGGTTCAATCCCACCGCGAAATTTTTTCAGGTTAAAAAAAACTCGGTTTACTCGTGAATTTTAACTGGTTAACCAAATCCCATGCTAAGTCTATGAAAAACAAAAAATAGATTTCCTCCAGAACTGCCAGCATGATCTCAACCAAATTTTGATAATTTATTCACACTATCATTACCTACCTTTCTGCCAATTTACATTGAAAGAGTAGCAATGGACCACATAGTGAACGCAATCAAGTTTTGATGTCACGGATATTTAATCTACATTTTCGACGTGAAGACAACATAATTCCTCAAAACTGACATCAGAATTGGACTACCCAGATTAAACATAGCCGTCCTATTGTGCAATTGTCTGCTAGCTTGAGTTGCTGTTCTGAGACTTAAAGCCCTGTTAATTGTTGTTAGTATTTCCTTTCATCCACCTGACTCAGGAGGATACCTAAACATCTTTCAAAGCAACTGAACATTTATGAGTTCATGGCAAAAAAGAAAAAGCTGAATTTTGAAGACCAAGAAGGCAGCAGGTTTTCAGCAGCTGGTACTGATGAAGACTCCAGAACATGCACACCCGAACTGCAGGTGAAAATTGAGGAAACTGGAAATTGAGGTGTCTGCTACTGGTTCATCTACTCTAAGTTCTGTCAAAGAAACAATGGAACAGCAAAGACAAAAAGGCTTGATGATATTCCTAAGGTAAAGATAAAGGTTTCCCCTGATGTTAAGTCCCAGTCGTGACTGACTCTGGGGGTTGGTGCTCATCTCCATTTCTAAGCTGAAGAGCTGGTGTTGTCCGTAGACACCTCCAAGGTCATGTGGCTGGCGTGACTGCATGGCGCGCCGTTACCTTCCCGCCGGAGCGGTACCTATTGATCTACTCACATTTGCATGTTTTTGAACTGCTAGGTTGGCAGGAGCTGGGGCTAACAGCGGGCGCTCATTCCGCTCCTGGGATTTGAACCTGGCACCTTTCGGTCCACAAGTTCAGCAGCTCAGCACTTTAACACACTGTGCTACCAGGGGCCCCAATGATATTCATATACACCTAAAAAAGGTAAACAGCAGCTTTACATGCCTGAACACCAAAACCCAAAAGAAAACAGGATAAGATAAGCTTATCTGCCTTCCCAGCTAAACCAGCATTTTTGAATAATAGATCTATGGCCACCAAAATGGAAATCATACAAAAAAATGGAGACTGGTCCAATGCTCAACCCACTATGTGCTAAATTACTTACAACTTAGTCAACACAAGTCAGATGTTCAGATACTACTCCTCAGTATTTTCTCTTTCATTCCTAATTATCATTCCTTGATCGAACTCAGCTTTCCAGAAAACCCTCATCAACATCCCTTAGTGGTTTGCCCACTTGAAGCGTGGAAAGGCATTTGTGAATGGGGAAAAGGATTACTCTGATTTGGATCCTTGCTGCCGTACATTGAATTACAATGGGAAGAAAAGACAGAGAGAAAGGCTTTTGTATAAAAGGAGAATCTGGGGTCAGCCAGGGAAGCTGAATGGTGAGAAATTCAGGACAGAGAAAGGAAGCACTTCTTCATAAGGTACACAGCCAAACGTTGAAATCTGCTATGTGCAAGATGCATGTCTAAAAATGGATTTGACAAATCCATGAAAGCCTTCAACAGACACATGATGGCAACACAGTTCCTCCCATATCAGAGAAAATGGAATTAGAGATGTATTGTCTGGAAACTTTCATCAAGCCATGGTGGAACATAACATGTGTTATATATAATTCACTTTGGCATAAAACTTTCATATTAGGTATTACAAAGTATAGTTTAGAATGTCTAAAATGTTTAGAAATTACTTCCAAATTTATAAATAACAGAAGAACAGCCAGACTTAATTCTTCCTCAGCTAACACTCCCCTTTTCCTTGTCTATTGTATCTTTTTAGATTGTGAGCCTGAGGGCAGGGAATTGTCAAATTAATGGCTTGTAAGCTGCATGATAGGTTCTGCCTTAGGGTTGCCATAAATCATAAACAACTGGGGGGCACACAACAAGAATAACAACAACAACAAGCTGTTCTGAAAGACTTTTAGCTGAAGGGAAGGGTATAAATGCTCTAAATGAATAAAGAAATGCAATTTACTTTTTCAGCAATTAATATTTTATTCACAAATTGAGTTACAAAGTCCTGGGGACAGTAAGGAACCCTTTTGGCTTTGCCAGTTGATGAGAATCAAGAAGAGAAAAGAAGAAACTACGCATACTATTAAAAGAAACAGCAAATTTGGACTCTGCTAGACCTCCACAGTGTCAGGAGACATAAAGCACGAATTCCCATGAAAATAACTCAGAAAGAAAGAAAACTAGGATCAGGAATTATAATCTAATGTAGGGGAAGTGGCTCTCCCAACTCCCGAAGTACCAGTGTGTAGAGTCACATTTGTGCATACTAGATACTTAACTCACCATAGATAAGCTACAGACAGCTTGAGCACTGGTACCAAACTTTAGACCACCACTTTGAGTCTGAAAATTTTAGTGAAAAATTTACCCAAAAAACTGGCTTGACTTATTCATGGATCAAGGTAAGTAGTTAAAATCTTATTTAAAAAAGAGCCATCCCATTTCAGAATAAGGTGATGAAAGGTAGAGCGTAGTCCATTCTGGGAGAACCAAAAAGAAGCCTTGGCCTTCCTCAACTCTCTCTGTCATGGCACTAATTGTAGCCTTTTATGAATGCCTGGGCAGGAAAATGATGTGGTGGTGTTGGTGGTGGCAGCCACTGAGATGGCACTGATGCTTTCTCCTCTTCACACACTGATCTTCAATGTATCTATGTGTAATATCAAAATCCATAGTATTTTGTTCCAAAACTGGCACTTGACCTATAAATGAGATCAACTTATATATAATTACTAGCTGTCTGGTGGTGTTGGTGAGAAATTGTTGAGGTAGTGGTGGTATTGAATGTGTGTTGTATGGTTGTCTTTATGTTTAGTATGCATTTGGTTGTTTGTGTACTGTGAAAGTGGTGAGGATAGAGGGGGTCTATGTGCGGAGCTTAGCCCTCTTAACTGGCAGCAATTGGATAAAAACAATTATTGCTCTCCCTCTAATTAGGACTTTATTTTTCTTTTCTTTTTGTTGTATCAATCTAGAGCCATGGATGATGGGTTGTGTTTTCAAGTTTCAAGGTGGGGGGGGGCTGTAGTTTTGTTGTTTTGTCCGGTGCCCTGATTCCATCACTCTTTTATATATATAGATATATGTTATATACTGGGAATAGGGAGCCCTGTTGGTGAAGTGCATTAAAGCACTGAGCTGGAGACCGAAAGGTCCCAGGTCCAATCCCCGGGAGCGGCATGAGCGGCCACTGTTAGCTCCAGCTCCTGCCAACCTAGCAGTTCGAAAACATGCAAATGTGAGTAGATCAATAGGTACCGCTCCGGCGGGAAGGTAACAGCGCTCCATGCAGTTATGCCGGCCACATGACCTTGGACGTGTCTACAGACAACGCTGGCTCTTCGGCTTAGAAATGGAGATGAGTACCAAACCCCAGAGTCAGACATGACTGGACTTAACGTCAGGGGAAAACCTTTACCTTACCTACTTGAAATAAGGAATGTGAAATTCCCATCAACTCTCATCTTTAGCTATGTTGGTTAGGATTTACAGGAGTTCAAGAGCATCTGGAGAACCATATATTTCCGTATCTTGAATATAAATCCTACATAACAATATACTGAAATCCTTCCCATTCCTTAACAATTGCAAAAAAACCCCCACAAACAAAACAATTAGAGACAGTCACTGTTCTCATCCAGTCAGACTGAAATGGATTCAGTTATGACTAACAATATCTACACAGCAGCAATATTAACTCCCAAAAGCTTGGCACTGCTACATTTCACAAAACCGAAAAACTGGTTACTCAAGGTTTTTAATGAATAGTTTTATGGGCTGTATAGTTTTCACTGCTTTATATCACTACTGTTTTACTGCACCTGTTCTTATTGTTGAGCCACTTTGAGGTTTTTTTTTCTTTTAAAAAAATGAAAAGAACCATATACATGTCTGGAAATACATAAGTAAATACACCATTAAATGAACAATATTCCCACACAAAAGGTTTCTATGCAAAATTCTTTGTATTTTAATAGTTCTAAAAAATAACAGCTGTGTCCCTGATATGTAATTTTGTTTGCTACTGCCAAAATAAAAAAGGAGGATTGGCTAAATGCCAGCATCTAGTACATACTACATCCAGTAAGCAAGCACATTGCCACTGTGAGTGTAAAAGCTCATAATAAGAAACCCCTGCAAAATAATGGATTTTAAAAATCAATTCCATTTTTATTATGCCCTGAACAGCAATGTATGTATAAATAAAGAACAAAATACACAGCAACTCTGGAGATGGCATTTTAACTCAGCTCAACTGAACAGGAGGTTATGGAGAAAAATGATGCTTCAAAAATATAGTATGAGTCTTGTATCTGCAGGGAATATGCTCCTGAATTTACTTTGGAAACAAGCAACTTTGGATAAAAGAGAGTAATATTGAAATGAATGATTTTCCTAGGAAATTGCTGGGTCTGTCAGGGCAGCTCTATGATACTTCCATCAGAATTTCCAGGAGGACCCACAAACAAACATTAGAGGAGACATGTTTTCTTGGGTGCAGTAGGTGAAACCACAGGTCAGAAACCAGAGTCCTGTGGATATGGGGATAATACTGCACAAGCTATCATGACATCCTGGCCTTTTTAAAGACAGACAATCTACAAAGACATGGGGAGGTTGAGACATAAATGAGGAGTCTGAAGTATTGAGCCCACTCATCTTTCCAGCAATCAGTATCCATCAAATACCTCCTTTACAAATTTACCATTGGGTTTTTTTTTAAATATGGGATTCAGATTAACTACTATTGACAGTTTTGGGTATCCACAAAGTGGTATGAAACTATACATTCAACCTATCTAGATTCATGACTGGGATGCCACTGAAAAGCCAAGCCCAGAAAGAGCCTTGAACTTAAGGGCAAGTGTAACTTTCAAAAAGAGACAGACAGGCAGACTCAAGGAGACAGACTTATTTGCTCCAAAAGACCTCTTGGCTTTTATTCCCCCAGCCACCTAATTTGTTTTTCATGGACACTGTCCCATATCATGCCCATCTCGCAAATAGCAAGCTTCTGTTTATATTTGTCAAATCACGTATCTCGGCCAACACTGAACAGATGTTGCTCCAGGCTGGATAGCTCCCTGTTATTTCCTGAAGGGTGATCCAATGAATATATATAGAGAGAGAAAGACAGAGTACACTATCAACCAGGGCTTTTAAAAGCATCGACCTCACAACAAGCTGCATAGTTCACACATATAAACTAAACCTACGGTCAGCTTTTGCTCCTCCACATTCCCAAAAAACAGCGATTGTTTTGAAGTCCAACTTCTTCAGTTCCTTGCCCTTTGTGGAGGGTTGTTTTAGACAAACTGTGGAAGCTACACTGACAAGAAATCCTCCTTAACCATTATGCCTTTCCATTTTCCTTTCATTAGAAAATGGTATCTTTCATTATCAATTCGTACAAAGTCATGTTCCCTTTTCTTGACAATGACAAACATCAATTTCTTCTTCTCCACATCAGGTTATTGAGCTATGCAACTTTCACTTCTCCAAGTTTCTTCTTCGGCTTCCACTGGCTGTTTGGCAGATTTTAAAATTACTATTTAAGGCTTTTAATACAATAGAAACAAGTCAGGAACTACCCCTGACCCACTCATATCTCCTTATTCCTCGCCAATAGCCTTAAATAGATATTCCAGTGTACAGTTCGTTCCATCATACACCTTGACAAAATAATTTGTCCCAAACAAGCACACATAGGCAAAACAATCACACAAAAAGTGGAAGAAAAGAACACATGGGAGCTGATATAAGATAAAAAATTCTTACATTGAGTAAGTAATTATATTAACCCTGAAACCATTCTAAGAAAGCATACTAAAATATTTGATCCCTTTGTCCAGGTTTCAGATATGGCCTAAAATGCATTTTAATAGCTGGGTCAGATCTTGCTCCACTTTCCAGCTGCCATGAAAAGAAGGAAGAACAATTTCCTAGCTTCATTTTGCTATTAGCGTCTCCTGGCTTTATTTCCTGGCTTAGATACAATACAGAAAGGTGCAGAATACCCCAAGAGAATCTGCAGGAAAAATGGGAGACGTCCTCCAAGTGCTAAATGGACAGGTTATTTTGGGGGGGAAATCCAACCTATTTTGGTCTATATATATTTTAATAGCGTCTCTCAGAAACTGGATATAAACCTAAAAATTAATATAGACTTTAAGCAGTATATAAAAATTAGAATATATGTTATAGTATATTAAGTATGTACTATAATACAATTATGTGTTATCCTTTTAATTTTAATTTTATATTTACTTTTGTTTTTTATGTAGGCCCTAAAGAAAGCTACTGATCTATCTGTTTTTCTGTCTGTCTAAACACATTGAGCTTTTCCCAAAATATTCACTGAGCACTTGGAAATGGATATTCCCTTTTTCCTATGGATCAGATACCATACAGACAAGTCTTCTGGCTAAATTATCACTGTACCATTTTATCACTGCACTGGAATTATCCCCTTCTTGTCCTGCTACTAACATAATTTTGGCAAAAAGGGACAGCAATAAGACCAAGTAATAAGAAATGCTGGATCTGTAAGTGTTGTTATATCTAAGAGACCATAGCCCAAATCATACCTACACACACACACACACACACACACACAGGTTATGCTTTGAGCTATGCCTAGCAGAAACTTGGAAGAAGGCATTGCTCATCTAAGACAGTTATACTGTGACAACCTTGATACAATCTTCTCTCAATCCTGATTGCTTTACAACAGACGGTTAGTCATCTGTTTTCCTTTGTCTGAATGAGTTTTATGAAAGTAAAAGTATCAAGCTTTTAAATGTAGGCAGGCATTACTGTTATGATGCAGTCTCCAACATGAGTGGGCCTAGACCAATGGTCAAACCACTAGAGCACAGTGGCTCTTATTAACTTATGTTAGAGAAAAATTGGATATTGTCAGTAAATCACTTGTTTTGCTGTTTTATACTTAATTAATATCTTTAAATGGGTATTCCTATATGGCAAGAGGTTGAACTGCTTGTCCCTTGTAGTACTTTCAAACATTATGTTTCTAGGATTACAAGAAAGATCGATATGTAACATAGTTGGGCTCTGGGACCCTTTCTCTTTTTTGCCCTAACCACATTGGAAAGCTTAATGTGCAAAGAAAACCATCATTTAGGAAATGATATGGCATCGCATAAGGCATTTATTCATTTAATTAAAAGGTTTACTTAACTGATTAACTGAAAACAAAATAATCTCTTTCATTTCCAATTGCCCTCCCATTCCCAATAATCGTCTACAGCAGGACTTTTTTCATGTCAGGAGTGACTTGAGAAACTGCAAGTTGCTTCTGGTTTGAGAGAATTGGCCGTCTGCAAAAACGTTGCCCGGGGGACGAACGGATGTTTGATGTTTTACCATCCTTGTGGGAGGCTTCTCTCATGTCCCCGCATGGGGAGCTGAAGCTGACAGAGGGAGCTCACCTGTCAGTCAGCAGTCCTGTCAGCACAAGGGTTTAACCCATTGCACCAGCGGGGGCTCCAAGAAGCAGGATGATAGTGTATCAGAAATGCCAAGCAACTAAAAATGATAAAGTTAGCCTAAGGGCATTTTTGGAAGAACCTGTTCAATCATTGGTTCCTCTTGCCAGAGTTTAGGAAAACTACTTTTGGGGACTAAATTTAATTCTTCATCCAACTAGACTACAATCAGTAGGCACATGGTAGGTCAACAGCAGGTTCAGGTCCAAATAATGTGACTGTTAAAACTAACAACTGGATTTTAGCCCCTGGCTATAACTGCCAGAATTCTGTATAGTCAGTGGCAATTTGGGCATTCTGGGATTTGTCATTCAAAAAAGTTACCTATCCATGTTCTGCATCTGACACAGCTTAAGGAAAAACAGTAATTTCCCACTTTTCCCTTTCAAACTAAATTCCCTGCTCTATGCTAGCACTTATGTGCTCAAAAATTGGATACAGCTCTAATAAAATAATCATTTGAGCTCACCAAGCCAAATCCCTACCAGCAAAAACACACACATACACTGAGTAATAGGATGTACCGTCAATTTAGTAAGCTGCCCATTGTGACTATCACTCACACCCGCCTTTAAATGCCATGGGCAAGTGTTTCTTTCGTCACAGTAAATCTTAGCGATTGAGTAACTCCTACGCTGAGCCAGCCCGGCATTCACGGAGTGCTCTCTGAATGCGACTGACTCGCTGTAAGCAGCCAATCAGTTTCTTGGAGAACAGACGCAGAAAAAAGAAACCTGTGTTTATCAAAAGGAAATTGTGGCTATTGAGTGCTACAGGTCATATGTTTTTCTCTCTATAAGAATATAATAAAATATAAAACTTTATTTGTATTCTGCCCTATCTCCCCAAGGGGACTTGGGGTGGCTTCCAACATGCAACAGCAAACATTCAATGCCTCCACAAAACAAACAAATACTGACATAAATGCCAGGAAAACCCAACATAGGAAAACACCAATTTAAACTTAACTCCAAATAAAGCCAAAGATCAGTGAATTATACCTAACATCAACAAATTAAACCAACATAGACAACAATTATATAATGACATAAAATCTGAACCAAAGTCCATATTAATTTACAGAAGAAAACTGGAGTTCACAAAGTTGTAGGAGTTAGTTGTGTGGCCTATGGAGGTAAATTGGGCTGACATAGACTTTATGAGTGCATCTACATGGTAGAATTAGTGCAGTTTGACACCACTTTTAACGGACATGGTTCAATGCTATGGAATCATGGGAGTTGTAATTTTACATGGTATTTAGGTTTCTCTCTCAAATAGTGCTGATGCCTCACAGGGCCGGCCGGAGATATTTTTTGATGTGAAGCGGGGGTGCTGAAAAGCGCCCCCGCCACCGGCGCCCTGGCCCCGTCCCGCCCAGCGCCCCCGCCACCGGCGCCCTGGCCCCGTCCCGCCCGCTGAACTCTGGCCTGCTAGAAATGGCCAGACGGGCGAGCGGGGGTAGCGTGGGAGGCGGGGCCAGCTCTGACGCCGCTCCCCCCCCGCCCAGCGTGCCTTGGCCCTGCCTCCCACGCAACGTGGGAGGCGGGGCCAGGGCACGCTGGGCGGGGGGGCGGGGCCAGAGCTGGCCCCGCCTCCCACGCTACCCCCGCTCGCCCGTCTGGTCATTTCTAGCAGGCCAGAGTTCAGCGGAGGTTCCTCCAGGCCGCGATTGCGGCCTGGAGGGACCTCCGCTGAACTCTGGCCTGCTAGAAAAGGCCAGACGGGCGAGCGGGGGTAGCGAGGGAGGCGGGGCCAGCTCTGACGCCGCTCCCCCCCCCGCCCAGCGTGCCTTGGCCCCGCCTCCCACGCTGCGTGGGAGGCAGGGCCAAGGCACGCTGGGCGGGGGGGGAGCGGCGTCAGAGCTGGCCCCGCCTCCCACGCTACTCCCGCTCGCCCGTCTGGCCTTTTCTAGCAGGCCAGACGGGCCAGGGCGCACTGGGCGGGAGGCGGGGCACCGTCAGGGCGGTGCCCCGCCTCCCGCCCAGCCTGACGGCGCCCCCCCGGGCCTGCGCCCGAGGCGGCGGCGTCAGGTGCCTCAATAGTGGGGCCGGCCCTGATGCCTCATGAAACTATAACTCTCATGATCCCATAGCACCAACCCATGGCAATTAAAAGTGGTGTAAAACTGCTAAAATAGCAAAAAAGTTCAGGATAGCATTATTTTTAAGTGGATTTACAGAGATTACTAAGAAGGAAATCAGGAGAATTACAAATAAGATTGGCAACTTTTTAAAGGAAAAAAATACTTTTCACGTGTATGCAGGTAAGGCAAAAAGTAAATCTGAGGAATGCAACATGAGATGAATATATATGGTTTACCTATTGAGACAAAGCAAATCCTGAATGTTGTTTTACTAAGACTACTCAACAGGAGCAAAAGATCCACTGTATTATGGGATGTTGAATTTGCTGTAAGAACTTGTTTGTTTCAACAAATGTATAGGCTTTATTGTTATGATTTGATGATAACTTCACTCATTTTGTACTAATTTTAAATTTATGAAAGAAAACCCTGCTCAAAGAGATTTCGGATACCTTTTCTGAATTTACAACCTGAATTTCAAAATGATGTCCTTAAAAATTATTCCTTATAAAACACAACTGCTAATTCAACAGTGCGAGGTCTCTTTATTTTGAATGCTCCTGCTGAAATACTGTTGATTTTAGTTATGGGTTGTTTGTTTCTTTTGCTTTGACTCAGTATTGTAGGTAAGCATTTCATGCTGTAAGTGAGACAGAGAAAATCAACACTTCTTACACAACTCTATTTTTATATCTTAAAAACCCTATTTTCCAAGGGGGGAAACAGTGAACAAATACTTCACACCATTTCTTTTAAAACCCAGGTGCACACCAAGTTCAGCAACAAGTCAAAAGGAGGTAACACTTAATTATTTACAAGTCTGGGTCATGGTATGGTGGCTTCCAAGGTCAACTATTTATAACGTGAGATGATAATACATGTTGGTTTCCAAATCTATAGCAGCTGGCCTTTGAGACTTTCAAAGGGGAGAGGTCAGGAGGTGAAAGGAGAATTAAACACATACTGAGTGCTGACAGAGAAAAGAACAAGAACAGGTTAGTTCTGATGGAACAGTTTCAAGATAAGTTAACTTCACGTAAAAAGAATGAAGAGACCAAGAACAGCTGGTAGTCTCTTGGGTGGTGAATCCCCTCTGGGTTTTACTCTTGAGGGATCTATCCAAAGTGCTGAAACTGCTATGGAGAAAATGTTTAATACTGTATCTAAGATCACTCTTTCAAGCTTAACATTAGGAAGAACTTTCTGACGGTAATAGCTGTTTGGCAGTGGAACATACTGCCTCGCAAGGTGTTGCAGCCTCCTTCTCTGCAGGTTTTTAAGCAGAGGCTGGGTGGTTATCTCTCAAGAGAGCTTATACTGGGTGTTCCTGCATGGCAGGGGGTTAGACTAGATGGCCCTTGTGGTCCCTTCCAACTCTACAATTCTATGACTAAATGCCAGAGTGGGTTCACCACCCCACTGACATTGGTACCATTAGCTCCCATTCAACTTTTCTCCATATCTCTTATTATTTTTATTATTATTTATTACTATATTTATTTATGCATCTCTTTATCTCCCCTGAAGGGGACTCAAAGTGGCTTAACATAAAAGCATCATCATAACCATTTAAAACATACAAACATTAAAACAGGATTAAATATAGACAGTATTAAAAAATTCCCAGTTAAAAACCATTTTTTTTCTCGTGTCAGGAGCAACCAGAGTTGCTTCTGGAGTGAGAGAATTGGCCGTCTGCAAGGACGTTGCCCAGGGGACGCCCGGATGTTTTTGATGTTTTACCATCCTTGTGGGAGGCTTCTCTCATGTCCCCGCATGGAGCTGGAGCTGAAAGAGGGAGCTCATCTGCACTCTCCCCGGGTGGGATTCAAACCTGGCAGCTTTCAGGTCAGCAACCCAACCTTCAAGTCACGAGGCTTTTATCCCCTTGGCCACCGGAGGCTCCGTTAAAAACCATTAAAACAAATTCAAAGTTAAAAAGCACAGCATCCCCTGAATTAATCTTAAACACCTTCATCTTTAAAAGCCTGCCTGAATAGAAAAGTTTTAGCCTACCACCGGAAGGACAGCAGGAAGGAGGCTATTCTGGCTTCCCTGGGTAGGGAGATTTGGAGTCATACTTGTTGCCGTTCTCTTGCTCTAACTTACTTATATCATTTTTAAAGATGCACCCAGAACTGAAAAACACAGAATATAGTGTGACTCTTATTTTTCTCATCTTGGGTATCATGTTTTTATTAATTCAGGCTAAAATATATTCTTTGTTTTGGCTGAAGCTGGTGCATGTTTAAACTTATGTTTAGCAATAATCCCAAGGGTTTTTTTTTTTTACATGTCATACTGCTGAACCATGTAGCCTTTATTTTACAGATTTGCATATGGTTTTTCTGCCTGAATATAGAATTTTGCATTGGCCTCTATTGCATTCCATTTCACTAATTTCTGTCCAATTTTTACTTTTTTATGGTGTCAGAAACAAATTCAGAATATACTGCAAGTCACTTCTGATATGAGAGAATTGGCCGTCTACAGAGATGTTGCCCAGCGGACGCCTGGACGCCCAGCTTCTCTCATGTCCCTGAATGGAAGCTGGGCTTTATCTAGGCTCATTTGAATTCCTCCAATGTGTTGGCCACCCTCTTAGTTTTATGTCATCTGTAAAATTGATAAGGATTCCTTCCACCCCGTCATCTACGTAATTGATAAAAATGTTGAAGCGTAATAGCCTTAGAATAGAACCCTAAGGCACTCTATTCAAGACCTCCTTTCACACTGAAGCACAAGCATTGATTATCACCCTTTGAGCATGGTTTTCCATCCAATTATGGTTGACAGTGGTAGTGATCCCATCTTTTCTTGATTTAATCAATTTGCTAATCAAAATATCATGGGAGACTTGATTAAATGCTTTGCTGCCATCTCCTAAACTTGATGGTTTTCAAACTAGATTAAAAAAAGATATCAGATAGTTTGGAAAGATTTCTTCTTCACAATCCTATTCTGGCTGCTGCTAATCACCGCATTGTCATCTGCATTGAAAGCAGATACCTAAATGCTATACCATAATTCAATGCTGCATGCGCAGACAGCAGATAGCTTGAAGATCATGAGCTTGCCCCATGGTGAAATTATGAGGTGATTTGAAACTCTTATCCTTAACTGAGGAGCTCCCGGTGGTGCAGCGGGTTAAACAGCTGAACTGCTGAACTTGCTGACCAAAAAGTCAGTGGTTTGAATCCGGGGAGCGGGGTGAGCTCCCGCTGTTAGTCCCAGGTTCTGCCAACCCAGCAGTTCGAAAACATGCAAATGTGAGTAGATCAATAGGTACCACTTCGGTGGGAAGGTTATGGCGCTCCATGCAGTCATGCTAGCCACATGGCCTTGGAGGTGTCTACGGACAACGCCGGCTCTTCAGCTTAGAAATGGAGATGAACATCAACCTCCAGAGTCAAACATGATTAGAGTTAATATCAGGAGAAAACCTTTACCTTTACCTTTTTACCCTCAACTGAATACAGTTATACATAATATCCTATATCAACAAACTAGATACTGTTCATCTTTTCCACTAAACTAGAGTGTGACATTAACCCAGGTCCTCGTCTGGACATCAAGTGACTAGAGTTAGTTGAAAAGAGATGTGTAAGTTAGCAATCTCCTCCTGGCCAAAGAGCAGAATGAACGGTGGGGAAACACATATTAACCCAAGCTTTATGAACAAAATACTCTTGAAAAGCTGTGCTATGAGTGAATCAACCTTCTGTCTCTTTGTGTGACAGAAACAGAACTGAATTTTCCAAGTGTAATATCTGGAAACAAAGAAGAAAACAAGCAAAACACTGGCAAATGCCCAAACAGATGATATTTTATTCAAGCAGCATCATTACTCTTTAAAAGCCGCAGCAAAAATCCCCAGGTCTCCAAAACTGTTTCTCATCAACAAGCTCCAAAAAACTCGATGGCTTTTTCTTTTGTCTCTGGCCAAATGCAAAACTTCAAAATAGTCCTTTCAACTCCGCTGTGTGCATGCAAACTCAAACCCAGATGCCGTAGAAGCGAGTAAAAGTACAGGACAACATCCCTGAAAGGTTACTCACTAATTTAATAACTTTAGTTCAAGAAATTGGAAAAAGATAGCCTCACTCAAATGCATCATCAACAAGTTACAACCAATTCTGCAGAATAATAAGGCCCTCCCACTGGCTCTGGGTGACAGTCCTTTAAAGGCTAGAAACAGCCTCTGAAACTTTAATACCTATTTGCCTGAAACAGCATATACAACATGTATGATAATATTGGCTCAAGACCCTGCAGCAAACCCAGATGCCAGCTCTATCTAGCATTACATCTACTCTGGGAACAATAGTACAGGGGCTAATAACATCACTCACATTGCTTATTTTCAAATGTCATATATGCCACCCTATGTCAGTAGTGACCCTTTACATGCAATACTTGGCAAAAAGAATACTTTCTGTGCAAAAGTATGAGTTCACACAAATTTCAGATTAGAAATGGAAGAACCCAAAAACCCAGTTGTTTGGAGTTCTCAAACAAGGGCATGACAAAAAAAGACTGGAAAGAAAAACAGTAGAACTGAGTTATGCTCACAAATCCCAATCCATTACTAGATATATGATCAAAAGCAATGGTTTTATGGCACACTACATATATCAGTACATAAGCCCACAGAATTGCACATATAACAAAAGGAATTTCCTCAAAGAGGTTTTGAACCCAAGGGAACCAACTTCTGGTAACTAGATTTATTGCTTACACATGTCAATATTAACTGACTTTAAAGATCTGAAGGACCACTATAAGGACACACAGGCACTTGAAAATTTAGGGCAAGGGCCATGACTTGCAACTTTCTGGATCTTATTACATTCTATCCTATTCCCACAACTACAAAATAGATTTAATATTGAGGACTTTAATATCCCTTTTGTATTGTTTCTGGAGAATGGATTGATATCCATGAGAGCTCAGGGTAAATATGGATCAGCTGGTCTTAATGGTGCCGCCAGATTTCTTTCTTCTCCCCTCTCCTTTTTCCCTTCCTCCACATCCCCCAAGCCAAAAAAAATGGGACTTTCATGATCAAAGGCTACACACTCTTAAATATCTGCCACACAACTTCACAGGAAGCATCTGGCTGTCTGCTGAAACACCAGACGAAGTAGACCTTCAACTACCAGGACAAGAAGAGATATAAACAAATCCAGTAATACTTTCGAAATCAAAGTGTTACTGCATTTCATTATGTCTTTATAAGGCTACATTAGAACAATTCAGCTATTCCTCTGGATATTAACCCAGCAAAGCTGTTCTTAAAGTCATGTATATTCTTATTCTTCCCTATGTAACACCCATATTTGCTCAAGCTGAACCAGTGCTAGCTTGTCAATGAAGTTCAACAAACTCAACACACCAGAGCTCCCATTAAACCTAGCTCTTGCTACTAGATCTATATTACTTCCACTATCCCTTGCCATGAACAGAATTCCCTGCTTTCTTTCACCATTGGATGGTCCTGTTGTAGAGTCATATTTTGTTCTTGTTGTGTGTGGATGCATGAACAGAGACAGAAAACAGAAGTCTTGTGTCTTAATGAAGCTAAAATTGCAAAATTCAAGGGAACCGGAGTTCAAGTATAATGGGAATTGGCTTAGCCTTGAGCTACCACCAACTCTGATTTGTTATCCCCCAATTATTGTATAAGTGTGTATATGTATCTCCAAATCATTTGCTGATTTATGGCGACCCCAAGAATTTTTTAGAATTTTCTGAGGCAAAGAATAATCCAAGGTTATTTTGATAGTTTCTTTCTCTGAAATATACCCTACTAATTAGTCCCTGGAAGAAAAGAATTGACTTTCTTACACCATAGCAGACTTTTTTTATTTAACCCAAGGAAAACCTTTCTTACTCTAACAGGGAGTGGCAATCCAGAGTCTGGCAGAAGCCTGTCACATCATCTACCATATGATCCATTTAACTGGAGAAGACTGGCATTGAGCAAAGACCTTTTTGCAACCCAAGTTTGTGCTTAGTTTGGGCCATGCCATTTCTCTATGTTCATATACATTTAAATTAACAATCTTTTTCTATCACAGAGGAAGAGGGAGAGCTGATGGCATTAAAACAAGACATGAAAGCACACACTGCTAAAGTTTAAAAGCAATTAAAATATTATGCTGGGGAAAATGCGAAAAGTGCATGCAGATGAATATTCTTTTCTCTGATAAAAACAAAACTGTAGCCAAAGCATCTCGATGACAGAAACTTATCATTCTAAACAAGCAGTGATGTATTCTTCGCACACAAGCCTGATAATAGCAAAACTGAAACTCTGCCATAGAAATGATAAACTGGAACAAGCAGGGACTGTTTTATGGTTAGTGTAGAATGGATTATGAGGAAGATATAATTTTGGCATGTTTATTTTCATTGCATGGTCGTATGTTCAGAACTTTCTAAAGCAAATGACATTTATTTTCTGACTCAACCAGCTAAGGGAACTGAAAGGGAACTGCAACAAGACACACTGCAAGATTAAGCATTATATTAAACGTGGACAGTTTTTGCTAATGTAAGAAGTTATGGTTATTTAATGCACTGCCATTCAAAGTGGTGGTTCATCGGCTGTTGGTCCATGATGAGTTTCAAGGAAAAAAAGATATCTGGACAAAAATATGGTAATGATCCCATGTCAGATAACTTGGGGAGCACAGATTTAATGCATATAGTTGTTAACAGCCCCATGCCATTCAACTTGTTCCTGTGGACTTTGCTACTATTATCAGCTTCTCAGGTCCCAAAGGCCCAGAATAACATAAGAAGGAGGAAAGCACATGTTCTAAACACTACAAGCCAATGTGGAGTCTCTTTCACAGCTAGGAATGAGGCTACCCCAGAGACACTGGTGCTTTCTGACAACAGGCTGATGGCTTAGTCTGAATTTCGAACCTGGCCTCCTCTAAACACACTGCTGCTTGTCAATATCTTTTCTGAACTATGGTGCCCAGAACTGGACTCAGTAATGCAGGAAAAAGATGAATGGAGAACAAATTTTATTTCTCTCAATCCTGACTTCTGCTCATGAAGCCTAGAATTTCAATAGCTTTATTGGCTATCCACATCAAACTCTCCCTAACTGGAGTGAATTTGAACACTCCAGAAGAACGTAAGAGGCATGTTGCTTCAGATCAAAGACTTATTTGGTGCAACTCTCTTTTCGCATAGCGGCATCCAGTTGCCTATGAGAAGCCACCAGAAAAATATCAATACATCTGCATCTTATGCTCTCTCTGATGTCACTCCATCTTATGTCATTGCAGTTCAAAGTACAACAGTAATTTTTATTCAATCATCAGGTAGGAAAGGAGGAAGCAGAATCATATCCTTCTCTGTAGGCTCAGGCAAAAGCAAACTGTTGCAGATTCTCCTGACTTATGTGTTCTTCCTCACTAATAATACAGATTCTCCTGACTTATGTGTTCTTCCTCACTAATAACACCTGTCACCTTAACTACACACTGATGTTGCTTATCCTCATGAGTTGCAGTTTTCATCTGTGAAATGTTGGAAAATATCCTCACAGAGAACTGGAATAAAAAGGACGATATGCATAAATCAAGTAGTAATTTCCCTAAGATAAATTGTACAGATCCAGAAAAAAAATTTACATACAGAACTGAAATATTGTTTCTTTCTGTTTTAATTTCCCATTTTTGTTTCCTGGCATGTTCAAAGATTGACAAATGCCATGTAATAAAAAATATCCAATACTCCAACATGCCCTTCCTCTTCACACTGATATTTACCTGACCTTTTTGAAAATTAGTGCCTTGTTTGCTTTCCCGCGAGGAGATACTTTAGCTACCTCAAGCATGGCAGGCTCAGCCTTGCCACTCACGCATTCACTTGCCTTGCTTCTCTAGTGCTTTTTGGTGCAGCAACGTTAGCTTTTTAGTTCACTGCCCAAAAGTTAGCAACAGTGTCCAAAAATGAGATGCAAGGCCTAATTCTGCCTTGCAAGTCCCCAGTTTGGTGTGCATTGTTCTTACCTTGCTCCACACAAATTACCTAGACATCTTTGGGAAGTGAAAACATCAGCTCCCTGTTGTTTGGATAAACATTTAGACTTCAAAAGTTCCTATTAGGAATGAGTGCCAACTACTGTCATCCCTCCAAATTTGCTGGAGTTAGTGTGAAGGAAAAAAGCTAATTAAAATGGCATTTTTTAAACCTGAGAGAACACTTTTCTAGAAATCTTGTCCTCTCGTGCAATTCTGTGATAATTTCCAACAGAATTGTTTTGAAGGACCCACAAATGCCTAGAGAAGTATTCTCTCTAGGAATCACTAGTTTCACTGGCATGACTCTACAATCAACTTCTATCATAAGTTAACCAATAAGTTGTGCTAGAAGACCAAGAAAATATTAGAGAGAATATATTGATCAAATTTTTAAATTATAGCACCTACAAAAGCGAAACCCACAAAGGTGGGAGGTTGTCTATTCAGGAATTAGTCTGGACCCTGATTCAGCAATGAATTCTGTAATTATCTCACTATAATTACAAGTATGGATTTATTATTGTATTTTTGGTCAGCCTTGGCTAAGGCACTCCATGTATCTAACACCAGGTCCAATATCACAGGAAGTATGTCTCTACACAGACCTATATGGCTTAGGTCCAAACTATCTAAAAGACTGTATCTTCCCTACACAAACCTGATAGTCTTAAGATCTACAGGTTCAAGGCTTTCTCTTGGTCCTGCCACCATTGCAGGCTCACTTGGTGTGAGAGAGAGCCTCTCAATGTCTGTTCTCAACCTCCAGAATTCCCTTCTTCCTCCCTAAATCCTTTTTGCCAGCAGCCAAACACCTTTATGTTTTAGAAGGCTTTTAATGGGTAAGCAGGGAGACATTTTACTCATATGTTTTATTTTAGGCTTTTAACTTTGTTCATGTTTAAATTGGTTTTAAAATGTGTTATGCGGTAGTTCTAACCATTTCACATTTTTATTGTGAAGGGGTTTTCTTTAATATTCGACTCCCCATATAAGTCATCTTGTGTCCCACGCTGGGAGAAAGGCAGCATACAAATAAATAAATAAACAAACAAACAGAGGCATGAATAGTGTTCCAGTCACAACTTCCATTTCTTCCCCCAGAAAGAACCATCATGATATTATTATAGCCGCCAGATACAGAGGCAGTGGGCCACAAATGGCCAGTTGCTATCACACCTGGTACCTTCATGGACAGGAGAAACTGGCTTATCATTCTGATGCTGGATCTACACTGCCCTATATCCCAGGATCTGATTCCAGGTGATCTACTTATCCCAGATCATCTTACAGTATAGACTCATGTAATCCAGTTCAAATCAGATAATCTAGGGTCAGATTCTGGGATATAGAAAAATGTAAATCCAGCCTTAGAAACCAGAGGCTAAACCAGACTGGTTCCCTAGCCAGATTTAGCAGTGCTCTTTAGGTTCCTTAACATGTTGATTTAGACTGCAGCTTGGCTACTAAACAGGCTTGGCTGGGAGATTCCAGGGGCTGTATCTTAAAAGGCAGTTTCCCCAACCTCTGCAGTTTCTGTAACAACTGGACAGAAATGACACCAATCTTCCAATATTTTGCATAGTCACTCCACCTTCTGCCAGTGTGCCAATGTTTTCCCGGAAGGTTTGCCAATTTTGACAGTGTCTTTGTAGTCTGTCCACCCACCCACAACCTCATGAGAAAAGTAGATGTACAATTGGCTCAGCACATCTACACCAGAGGCAATGGAAACTGCTCTGAAATTTGCCTAATCCGTTTCATGATTTGGGGACTTATTTGTTTTGTGCTCCCTCCCTGCTTTCTCGAACTCTGGAAAACAGTTGCACTTAGCAAATCTTTGACCAGAGGGCAGTGCGATTCCTATCAATAAATTGACATGCTTTGGGGATAAAAGCCTTGTCAGCATTTTGGCCATTTGCACCCTGATCTCCAAACCATGTGATATACCATTCATGAAGTACGTGGAGAGTGGGAGGTTGGAACAAGAAGCTTTAAGAAAACCTAGTGATCACAAATTGTACATGCATGCGGAGTATTTGTTGATTTATTATTATTATTATTATTAAAAAAAGGTTGTCAGTACAATGCAGATGGGAAAAACAACGAGTAGGTTTCTTTCTTTCCTTCCAGGGTAAAAAGAAAAATACTGTTGCACTTCAGTGCTATTCCTCTCCATGCTAGGCAATTTCAACCTATTCAAAAGTGACTCCACTGTTCACGTCTGACGTTTCCATCTCAAACAATACAATGGTCTGTTTGCTTGTACGAATCCTATTATCCATCTGTCTCATTTGGCCAAATTATAATCCCTTCAAGATAAGGGATTATATTTCTTTTCTTCTGTTGAAATGTCATTCCCAATAGAACAGAACACAGTGAATTCTGCATTGGCAGCCACGAAGCGTGCCAAAATTATAATTGCTTATTCGTTTTATCAGCAATCCCCATCATCAGTTTATACAGCACTTTCATTGTGCAAAGTTACTTCATGACCTTTTGTGCTCCTAGTCATGAAATGCAACTGGGGAATTGTGTATTCTGCTCACAAGCAAAGCACCCATTTTTGTAAGCAATCATCAGTCTTTGCATGATTTCATATTATGATCTGGGTGGTAGTTTAAAGCAGTTCTGGCTAAATTAAGATACCATGATGTCAACTGCTAGCACAGGACTTCAGTAACGTATCTTGACACTTCACATTTGTCTAGATGCATTCCCATGTCCTAGTCTTCTGATTTTTTGACTATGCTCTCCATTTTGATTAATGACTGTATGATTATATGTTCTATTTCTTGTTTTACTATATCTAGCTTCCTTGGATTCGTGCTTCTCACATTCCACATTCCTATAATTCAGGTTTTCTTTTTGCTTCTGACCAATGCAACAGTGGAACATCCTTTTGGCTTGAGTCCAGCTGTGGCATTAGCCAAACCACTACTCAAAATTGTGCTTTGCTATATCCTAGTAGCTTGTTCAGTACCTTTCAGCCTGGGAATATCATATTTTATTTATTTTGGATTGCCTCATTATAGGGTTTTCATGATTAAAGAATCTAAAAGGAGTTCCTTCTGCACAATATTAACAAGTGTTGGCTGTGTTGTCACTGCCATTGTCTCTAAGAGATCTCTGCCAATGTCACTTCCTTACTACAGATGCTGCTTAGCAGCTGCTTGGCATATGTAGTCTGGCACTGACAGCACTGCTATTATCAGCATATTGTTTTGCTAGACAGGTGCACGCAATCCCACTACCATGGAAAAGTAGTGCCATGGTGAGCCATTAGTTCAGGCTGCATAACCTAAGGCCCTCCAGGTGTTTGGGACTTCCAGAAGCCCTAGCCAGCTTGTCCAATGGTCAGGAATTATGGCAGCTGAACACCAATACACCTGGAGAGCCACAAGTTGTGTAGGTCTGCATTAGACCATATTGGACAGCAATCTATATATATAAAAGAGTGATGGCCTCAGGGCAGCGGACAAAACAACAAAACTACAGGCCGCCCAACCTCGAAATTTGACAACACAACCCATCATCCACGGCTCTAGGTTGATACAACAAAAAGAAAAGAAAAATAAAGTCCTAATTAGAGGGAGAGGAATAATTGTTTTTATCCAATTGCTGCCAGTTAGAAGGCTAAGCTCCACCCACTTGGTCTCCTAGCAACCGGCTCAGCCCAGGGAACAGGCAGAGTTAGGCTTCACTTAGGCCTCTTCCACATTATCTAATTTGCACTGGATTATATGGCAGTGTAGACTCAAGGCCCTTCCACACAGCTATATAACCCATTTAGAATCTTATATTATCTGCTTTGAATTGGATTACCTTGACTCCACACTACCATATAATCCACTTAAGTGTGCATTTTATCCAGCTGTGTAGAAGGGGCCTCATATAATCCAGTTATAAGCAGATAATATAAGATTATAAATATACAGTAGAGTCTCACTTATCCAACATAAACAGGCTGGCACCTTTAGCCTTGACCTTAACTACCACCAATTCCTCAATACTTTATTTCCCATACCACCATACTTTGCCACAGCAAAGCGTGGCCGGGCACAGCTAGTATGTTATAACTGAGTAAAGAAAAGGTGTAGTTGGCCTTGGGACATCTCAAGAGTCCAAACCTAGTCCCATAGACAAGTTGCAAAGATAGAATGGGTTGATTCCTATGTTTGTGATTCTAAGCATCTAGGAGGAAGGCCAGAATACAAATATGACAGACAGAGAAGTAGAAAAACAAGCATTAAAACTAACACCCTTCCAACTACACACACACACCTGGTTTCTAAATCAGACAGATGTGTGTAAGAAATTACATAGCAACAAATGCAATGTTTTTCAGGTAAATTGGCAGAAGTCATGAATAAAAACCAAATTATATTGAAGAACAAGTCAGTGAAAATACAGCAGCTGGGAAATAAGTAACTTTGATGCCAAGGACTCAAAATGCAGCCACTTCCCTCTCAATATTTTACACAAACTGTGGAATGAATTGTGTACTACTATGCTCATATCCCAGAAAGGATACTGTAGAAAGAAAGTGGAAGAAGGTAGACACAACTTTGTTAGGAAAAGTCATATCTGGTGCTAATTAGTTTATGACAAAAGACAAATAGGAAGGAGGACATAATAGAATGCAAAAAATTATGTATATCATAGAGGAAAGCCAGAAAAGTAAACAACTCAATCAAGACTTTTGACAATTCTGGTCCAGATGTAACCCAGGCTAAAGCCACAGGGGCCAAATGGAGTAGAAGCATTTCCTATCCTCATTTAAGACAGGCAATTTCAGAAGATTCCAAAAGGGTTTTTTAAAATCACTGCACACATCTCTTGTAAATAAAAAATAACGCCCTTAACAAAACAGAAGCATACTGTTCTTAGTATCATATTGTGGATGCCCTCACTACTGCTCCTGCTTGGCATCAACAGCTATGATACTATAAAACAGCGTGGTCCAACCCGCGGCCCACGGGCCACATGCAGCCCACCAATTCATTTTTGTTGGCCCTTTCCCTTCTTACTGGAAAAATATTTTATTTATGTAATTAATCATGTACAGTAGAGTCTCATTTATCCAACATTCGCTTATCCAACATTCTGGATTATACAATGCAGTCTTCCTTTTAGTAGTCAGTGTTTTTGTAGTCAATGTTTTCAATACATTGTGATGTTTTGGTGCTAAATTCATAAATACAGTAATTACTACGTAGCATTACTGTGTATTGAACTACTTTTTTCTGTCAAATTTGTTGTTAAACATGATGTTTTGGTGCTCAATTTGTAAAATCATAACCTAATTTGATGTTTAATAAGCTTTTCCTTAATCCCTCCTAATTATCCAACATTCAAAGTTCTGCCAGCCCATTTATGTTGGAAAAGTGACACTCTACTGTAATTCAATATCAATTACCGGTATGTAATTCATTTTCTTTCTGGAATATCTCTAGACCCCACATTCCTATACTAAAGTTTGATTGGCCCTTGGGTAACTAAAATTTGGACCACACTCCTATAAAACTAACAGACTAAAGACTGGATTTTTGAAATTGGTACTTCTCTGTGCCATCAAATGATGGCAAATGAGCCCAGAAGCTGAAATGAGCTTCCACAACAAAATGAAACAGCTGGATTTACATATAAGGATAAGCTAGAATTGTGATTTGTTGAATTCTGGTTTCTTGTCTCTAACTGGACCCACAAACAATGCATGGTCTGTTTTTGTTGGTTTACAAAGTCTTATTTCTTTAAAGCATGTCTTGCTATAATGTCTGACTCTAGATCTATGGCTTGAGCCTGTTTTTTTTACTCAATTGCCTGGCTTAAAGAACAGCTGATAAAAGAGGTAGGGAAGAATCTCAAAGATACGGCTTGTAGATAATTGGTAGGAAATGAACTTTGAAACATTGTACATCATGTACATTCATTAGAGATGGGTGAAACTCAACGACTAGAGTATAAATATGGGAGGAATGTTTATGGTTCCAAAGCTACACTGACATCATTTGCAATGGACTTTGTTTTGGATTTATTGCCCAAGAATGCCAAGCAATAATAAACTTATGATTGTAAAGAGTGGCTGAAACATCACTGCACACTGGAATATTAAAAATAATGAAGATTCAAGGGTCTTTCATATATACAATTTTGGTGGAATAGCACTCTGAGCAAACAACCAACTACCCTGTCATTATGCCCAATGATCTGCTCAATAGCTACTTCCTCTTGTCTCTCTCTCTCATTATGAAATAATCTCAGCTGTGTAGAAATGAGGGGATTACAGGATTTGTACAGAAGATAAAGAATATAATTATTGAAGAGCCTGAAAATGTGGAACTATTGTTATCATGAATAGACAAATCTATGAAGTGGAAGTAATATTACAATTAAATTGCTGTTAAGTCCCACAGCCGTTTTTGCCAGGGATCCTACAGGTATTATTCAAAATGACAATGGAATATGACCTTGAGGAAAGAAGAATGTGACAAATAGAATAACTATTGTTTTTAATGGTCTATTTATTTAATGATAATTTTATGTCCGATAGGACAGTGGGGAACTTTTCTCTTTTTATCTTTGATGGTTATTTATATCTATGTGTAATTGCTGTTGTAAACCGCCTTGGATTTTTGGAGTAAGGTGGTATAGAAATTTCGTGTGTATCCTTATGGAAACCACTTCTCACCATGGGCACTAAGAATACATGTCAAGACAAGGGAAACAAGGGTAATAAGGCATGTGGAGAACATAACAATTGAGGAGAGGTTGAAGGAGCTGGTCAAATTTATCTTGACAAAGAGAAGGCTGAAGAGTGATATGCCTCAATGGCTGTTACACAGAGGAGGATAAAGACTTGTTCTCTGCAGCCTCAGGGGGCAAGATGTTTTTAAGGGACCACCATAATAAACTGGTTTCAAAAGTTGAACAATAGGCAATAAATTACTTTAAAAAGTGAAGAAGTTTGGACATGACAGGAAGCTCGTGTAGCCTTATGTGGTACAGATATCTTTATAAATGCCTCACCATGGTTAGTGAGAGTAACAATTATTCACTAAAGGCAGTTTTCTTTTCTAGCACGAACTGCACAATCAAAACAAAGTGAGATCCTTCCCTCAAATTTTCATATTTAGGTGACAATAAGTGATTCAGAAATAATAATATTAATATTAATAATAGTATCAGTTTCTGGTAGGTTTTTCTTGTTTGCAGTTCCAGAGAAAAATTAACTGGTTGGATTTTGTGCAGGAAATGGCAATTTCCTCTAATGGCACTCACTTCAGATAATAACAGGCAAAACCACTACAGTCATAATTTCCTTATCTTGATCATGGACTATTTATAGAATCAGGCAACGAGTTGCTCTTTGATCTGCTTAATCCTGTAATTTCATTCAATTTAGGATTACTTTTGTGATGATTTTGAGATGATCAGTAGTTTTTAAGCATACTGTGACGAAGAAGGTTGCCAGATCACTTGGCCCTGCATCTCCAGTTTACATAAGATATCTCCAGCAACAGACATGGGGAACACATTATTCCATTTTGAAGGGACTCACATCCAGGCAAGAGTTTAAAAGCTGTATAAAATTTCCAGCTCACCTAGTAGAATGGGAACTTTAAACAAAGATACATTACAGGTTTCTTATCCTGTTCTATCAAGTAGATGTGAACGAAAAATACTCTTGTTTTATCTTGCGATGGAATAGTTCTTTTAGCTAGGATCTCTGCCTTCATTTCCTAACCAAAATATCTCTCAGAATCCTCCAGCCAGCATGCAAAAACCTAACGTTGCCAAGCTCTGCACTTCGTCACACCTTGCTACATGTGATTCCCATTTTCTCATAATTGACCTGTAACTATGCAATCTCGAGTACACCGATACTGTGAAAGTAATTCCAAGGGCAAAGTTCTGTTCCCAGCCCTTTTTTGCCCTTTTGGTAGATGTGAGAAAGAGAGACTTTGGCTCCTCACACCTGATCAATGATGCAAAAGTGACAGCTCCTACATTGCATAACAGTTTCTGACTGATAAGAGATAACCTTTGTCTGGGCAATATGTACTGAAAGCTGCCCTTACATTTCTGTTCTGCAGTCAAGGGAAGGCATGGTTGGTGAAGGTTACAAGCCAAGGTGGAGGAGGATGCACAGAAGTCCCCATGTGACACTTTTGCTATTTTTGTGGTCTTCGTCACCTCCAGACTCTCTGGACTACTCCTTGAGCAACAGATTATGTGTTTCTGCATGGCAAAATGGGGTTGGATCAGATGGCCCTTGTGGTCTATATTAACTCTATGGCTCTATTATTCTAATCTGCATCTCATTTTAAATATGTTGTACAATGCCTTGAACTCACTGCTTAACATCAAGAACACCTTTTTTTTCAAACCTAAAAATAGATGTCTATTCACTTGTGGCCTCTTTTCATTATTTGGCATTCTTCACACTGACCACTGAGTTTGCCATGGTTACCGACTTCTTGCCCAGTTTGGCTGGGAGAGATTCATGGAGCTGTAGAGCATAAAAGTAACTTTCCAGGGCTCTGCACAAAACATAACTTCCAATAAGAAGAGGCAGTACTAGACCATATGATAAGAACTGGCAAATAGATTAACTACAACCCAAGGGGGTGCCTATCAATATTTCCACAGCTGCCCTGTACAGCGACTTCATCTTGGCTTTCGTGGTTAAAGAGACTCAAGATAATAAAATGATCAAAACAAATACACGTTCAATACTTAAGGCAATTTAATTAAAGCTGATAACTATATAAACAATTAAAAACAACTTGGGATTCTTTGAAGGCAGCCCCTAGGTTTAATTAATAAAGCTCTGCAAACACCAACTGAAATTAAATGCCAAATGTCTACCTGATTTTTTAAAAAAATATTTTTGCTGGTAGAAAGACTTCACAGAGCAGTGGTTCTTAACCTGTGGGTCCCTAGGTGTTTTGGCCTACAACTCCCAGAAATCCCTGCCAGATGTTAGGATTTCTGGGAGTTGAAGGCCAAAACATCTAGGGACCCACAGGTTGAGAACCACTGTCACGTGCAAAAACCTAACATTACCAATACTGCACATTCAGCATGAGCCATTCCTAGAAGCCAAAACCACTAAATTGAGGCTGCCCATAGCATAAGACAACATGACTCCCTAGAAAAGACAGCAATGCTTGGCAAAGTGAAAAGTAGTAGGAAAAGTGAAAAAATGAATTCCAAACAGATAGATTCAGGGTGCATTGAATTAATGCTATCTGACATCACTTTAATTGCCATGACTCAATGCTATGGAATCCAAGAATCTGTAGTTTGGTAAGGAACCAGCACTCTATGACAGGGAAGGCTAAAGACCCTGTTAAATTATAACTGCCATTATTCTGTAGCATTGAGCCATTGCAGTTAAAATGGTCTCAAACTGCATCAATTCTACAGTACAGATCCACCCTCTACCAAGAAAGACACAGCACTGGATCTGCATAATTCGGGCAGAGATTTAATCATGTTTTTTAAAATTGTTTCTCATTCACAGGGGTTACCATAAGTTGACCTGATGTCAATTAATACCTGCAATTAACATTTGGGTCAATGTGATATAGTGGTTTGAATGTTGGAGACTAGGGTTTGAACCCCTATCCTGTCATGGAAATCCACTGAGTTACCTTGCGCAAATCACATTTTCTCAGCATAGGAGGAATACAATGTAGACCTATTCAGAGCTCTTTTGAATACATCCTGCCAATGAAACCCTATAATAGAGCTGCTACATGTCAGAATCAACCTGAAGGCATATAACAGCATCATTTATTTATACAGCTCCATAGTATACATGGTGCTTTACATGAATGGTTTAAATGCTTTAAAAAACCTCAACATACAAAGAAAATAGGGTAGAAATAGAGGAGGGGATTAAGTCCATCTGGCTGCTGTTTTCTCCCTAGAAAAGAGAGCAGGTTAATGGCAGTTGGGATAGAAAGCTTTCTTCAACTGCTCATCTTAAGCACTGTAATGTAAATACAACACCTCCTAAAGGTGAATGATCAGAGAATGCCACTTGACATCATATGACATCATATGTTGTCCAAAGCTATTTCAACATAGTTAACAATTTTTATTCACTTTTCAATGTCCCCATTTGTCACATCATTTTAATACCCTAAAGGCACCAGATTTCATTTGACCTTAGAAACTAAGCAGGGAGAAACTTCCAACAAATGCCAAGTGCCGTATGCTATATTTCAGAAGGAACCGGCAAAAACATCTCGAGTATTTTCTTTGCCTAAGAAAACCCTATGAGAAAACATAGGATTGGCAAATGTCAACAGGTGACTTGAAGGTACAAACCTATATACATCTGTCCCTTGTAGCCGAGTACAGCACACGACTGTTTCTAATACACTTCCCATTCCTGTTTTTGGCTCCACAAGCTTCAAAGTCAATTAAATGGGTTTTATGGCAAGACAGGAATCTGACTCTGTTTCCGCTCAATCCCAATGTCACATTCCAGCCACTTTATTGCTGGTTCTCAATTGGTTAATAATGTACATCAGTGCAGCCCTCTTGGATCAACAGGGAATGTTGTATTTTAAATCGTGACTCACGTACAAAGTACAAAGTGTCTCTAGGTGAGCAATTTCTGTAAATTAAATGACACAAGGTTTTCTTCCTCCCTGCTGGCTGCTGATGTGTCACAAATTGACATCATATGTTGTCCAAAGCTATTTCAACATAGTTAACAATGTGGTGACCCAGTACATACACAACTATGGGGCGTGTGGCTCTGGGACCAACTCTGGCCACCTTGGGGTTCTCAAAGTGTCATACCACCTTCCCCATGGTACCGTTGTTTGACAATTCTTTGAACATCTGCACATGTTTTTCTCACCATTGTTCAAACACTTCTTGTAAGGCTTAGTTACAGACAATAAAAGCTGTAAACAAAAATGTGATGATATATATAGTCTCATCTTTCTGCCTTTGACTTCTCTCATCACTGAAATACAGCTTCTGAACTTGAATTTGGTCCTCAGGCTGTACTGTAACCTGTTGTTTTTTGCCTCAACTCATAGGGAGAGGTAAGAAATAAATACAGGTTAAGTATGTCTTATCTGGAATTCCAAAATACTTCAACGCTGTCTGTGTGACTGTCTGAGACAATGACGTCTTTGCTCTCTGGTGGTTCTGTGTATTCATTTTTTTTAGTGTTTCCAAAACCACCTTTAGGCTATGTCTATACCTGAAACATAGATGAATTTTGTGTTGAGACTTGGGTCCCATCTCCAAGATATCTCATTATGTACATGCGCATTTTCCAAAATTAGTGAGGGAAATCCAAAATACAGAACATATCCCAAGTGTTTTGCACAAGATACTTAATATTATTATTATTATCTGATACGCAACAGGATTAGTACACAGCAAACAAGATTACTATGCTGGCAGTTGTATTGGATCACACGTTGAACACTTCCCAAGGACTGTGTGATATATCGTCGAATAATGCATGCAGATTAAAGTATTTATTTATTTATTTATTTATTTACAGTATTTCTATTCCGCCCTTTTCACCCCAAAGGGGACTCAGGGTGGATCACATTATGTTCATATAGGGCAAACATTCAATGCCCATAAACACATCGAACCGAGACAGAGACAACAGACAGACGCAGAGACAATTTAACCTTCTCCTGAGGGGATGTTCAATTCTGGCCACAGGGGGGAGCAGCTGCTTCATCATCCACTCTGATGGCACTTCCTCACTTCCTCATTCCAACGTTGTAAATTAGTTAAACTTGCCTCCCCACTTTTATAAGTGGTACCTTATTTCCTACTTGATAGATGCAACTATCTTTCGGGTTGCTAGGTCAGCAATGAGCAGGGGCTATATTTTATTTTTAATTGATGGGTGCTCACCCCACCACAGGCTGGCCTCGAACTCATGACCTCATGGTCACAGTGATTTATTGTAGCAGCTGTTTACCAGCCTGCGCCACAGCCCAACCCCAAGGGTGGCCTTTTGCAGCTGTCTGATTCTGTCAGGGACAATTGTGTTTAAGTGCAGGCTAAGGTCTTTAGGCATTGCATCCAGTGTGCTGATGACTACTGGGACATCTTGATTAGCTTATGCCAGAGTCTTTGCTGTTCGATCTTCAGATCCCCGTATCGTGACAGCTTTTCTAATTGCTTCTCTTCAATTATTATTATTATTATTTCCCCACACCTGCTGTATATAAGGCATGAGAGACAGAACTATGTAGGACAGATAAACAGTAAGTTTAATGATTCTTAGTTTTAATATTTATCAGATATAGTTAGTCTAGTCCCTCCAAATGTTCTTAACTACAGACCACGTTCTCACCTGTTTGCTTGATCAATGGTTGGAGATGGTGGGGTTGCCTTGAAAATCCTCATCCAGTGGGACAATAATAAGGAAGACTACTAGGTACAGCTATCTCAAAGTACTTCCATCCAAACTGGCAGAATATACAGAATGTACAGAATATAATCTGCTGTTTGCCTTTGACTCACTGTTTCAGGGCCAGCTTGACCTTTGAATGGGTTGGTCTCAATAATGAACACTCATCACAGAAACACCTTTACTTTCCACCAAATACATTTACATGCAATTTCACAAATTATTAATTTAATTAACTTAAAATCTGGATTATTCTGCAGAGCTGGAAGCACACAGGGAACAAAGCAACGGCAGCCAACAGGCAGGGCATATCCTGAAGGTTAACAACAGGGTGGATAAAGAGCCCCAAATAACTTAAAATGTCAAGCCTTTAATCCTGCAGTTAATTATCAGGAAATCCCCAAAGTGCAGATAAACATTTAGTTTGCCAGAGGCAACAAAAATGAAGGAAGAAACCACATATGCAGACATTTATGCCTTGCCTAACTCTATTGATATATCTGTAAGAACTGTACTGAATATGGTGCTCAAAGAGAAGGGAAATTACAGAAGACATTAGCATCACTAGTGTGGACTTTTGTAGCCCTTTATTAGAGGTTGGAATAGTAATTTTTTTAAAAAGATACTTACTAAAATCTCCCAGCCACTATCATCAGCGCCAAATGAGCGATGATAGTGGCTGGGAGATTTTAGTAGTAACTCCCCAAAAGTAATGTTCCAAACTCTGCCCTTTAAAAAGGAGCAAAATATATAACATATTATCTTTATCTACTTTATTTGTATTCCCACCATGGTCGGGGAGAGCACTTACCAACAGCCCCAGCTCACCTTTCCAACTACGTAGCAGATCAAAAGCATAAATGTGAGTAGATAAATAGGTACAGTTTATAGTGGAGAGGTAATAAAAGGCAGCCTTAAAGACATCAATCAGGAGGACGAGACTACAAACAGCTCCTTGGCATGGAAGATGGAGTGACAGCACCCCCTTCCCTTGCCCGGAGTTGAGCACAGCCTCCAAAATGCCGAAAATAATATGGGAAATGCCTTTACCTCTGTTTGTGTATTGTCTGTTCTTGTTGTATAACGACATTGAATGCTTGCTGTATGTGTGTTCTATAATCCATCCTGAGTCCCCTCTCAGAGATAGAGAGGCATATAAATAAAGTATTTTATTATTTTTATTTTGCTAGGAGAAGATAAAATAGAGAGCCATCTTTAAATACCTGAAGGAATGCCAGATAGAAGATGGAGTGAACTTGTTCTTTGCTGCTCCAGAGAGTAGCGCAGAACCCCCAAAATTTTCAAGATACAAGAAAACACTTAAATATTAGAAAGAACTTCACTATAAGAGTGATTCAGTAGTGAAAAGGACTGCCAGAGAAATTGTAGACTCTTTGGAGTCCAGGAGCAGGGCATCTCTCAGAAATGGTATGGTTGTGTATTCCTGCATATCAATGGTTTGAATTACATGGTCCTGGTGGTCCCCTCCAACTTTAATATTCTATGTAAAAGTACAAATAACCTAGAATGACTTTAATTCTTCCAGAGATGCAGCATCATTAAATGGTACAGGATGTGGCTCAAGTGCCAGTTGAAGTTGCTTTTCCAGCTTTGTGAGTTGGGTCAACAGTTAAGTTGATAGAAGAAGAGCGCCTTGTGTTTTGTAAACAGGAATGTGTTTTGGACCACATGACACAGCACTATGTTTTGGACCATGCAACAGTACCTTGTATGATCAGGATTTTTTAAAAAAGGAAACTTCCAATTACCTTTGAGAAATCGGAACCAAAACATTTGCTTTAAGGGTTGTAACTAGAACAGTTGGTAAATATAGGGAGGGAACTGTAATGACAAGTAACTTTTCAATCTTATTCCAAAAAGGGGACTAGTTACAAAATCTGTACATATCTACTCACTCCAGGCAACTATCCAGACTATGTGTTTTCTTCTTGTCAGCTGCTGTTAAACCAACCTGGACTCATGGTGACCTTATGAATAAAAAGACTCCGAGTCACCCCTCCATCAACAGCCCTGCTCAAGTCTTAGCTCTCTTCAAATACCGAAAATAAAAATGCCTAGCTATCACATATATGCAGCCAAAAGTGTGTACATCCCACTGATAGGGAAAGCTCTCAGATAGCCAAGGTACAAGATCAGATTTCAATTGACTTTTTTGGGGGGGAAATCTCATCCTGCTCTCCCCAAATCTGCAGTTGAAAAAATACAATAGCTATCATCCAATCTCAGACACAATACAAGAAAATCAACTGTGTGTATATAAAAAAATACCGTTGACATTCAGAATGAAACTTATCGGCATCTCCAGATCCCAAATAACCTTCTCTTTCAAAAGGAGTTTGGAACCTGGTATCCCAGAATATTAAGTTTCACTGCAACCATTTGAAGGGTGTTAACCAACATTTCCTTTTCATGCTTAATAAAGTAAATATTTACTCTGCAGTCTAGAGAGTTATATTCCACAACAGAAAGCTACAGTGCAATGCCACAGAAAAACAACAATGCTATTCAAGGTCAAACAGCTAAAACAAATTGACAGAGGAAAGGATCTTTTTCCTCCAAAAAAAATCCAATAAGTAAGATCTTTAAATAATTTGGAGTAAGGAACAAACATTTACAAGTGGTCCTAAGGGCAAATCTCAAGGGCATCAAAAAGAACAGCCTTCATCTTTGGAGGCCATTCAAAGGGACATAATAGCACTCTGATATAGACCAGAACCCAAGAAGTATTTTAAGTATTCCAAATATGAGTGCATCATTAAATCTTCTTTCTTCTGCATTTCTCCTCTTTTTCTCTTCTTTCTTCTCCTCTTCTTTTTTCGTCCTCCTCCCTCATACCAGTCTCTAAGTTTCTTTGATTCTCCAGGTGTTTTGTACTTCAGCTCCCACAATTCCTAACAGCTGTTAAGATGGCTGGGATTTCTGGGAGTTGAAGTCCAAAACAACTAGAGAACCAAAGGTTGAGAACCACTGCTCTAACATGACCCAAGAAATAGAATAGCTGGAAGTCCAGGTCTTTAGTTATGGGTTCAGTCCGATTTTCCATGCTCAGTCTGTTCATAATGGTGAATCCATACTTCGGTGAAGCTGTTCTGAAAGTTAACATATCCAAAACCATTGTGCTGTTTAATATATTTTGCCTTATTCAGATTATTTTGTTGCTTTAAATAACTTAACTTGTTTTAATGCTATTTGTAAGCTGCCTCGAGATAGGTATAAATGTTTAACAACAATGATAATAAAAATATTTAAAATTCTCAAAAAAAAAAAAAAAGAACAGCCTTGCTCGAATCAGACTAGCTCTCAGACATCATCAATAAAGCAAAATCATGGGATTCTATTGCTGAAATTAAACAAGCTTCAAACCATAGAGGACTAGTGAGTTAAATATTAGCTGCATTTTGATAAGATCTCATCCAAATATCTTACAATTCTGCCAATATATGTGCACATTAAAAAAAAAAACCTTTCCAGATTACAGTGACAGTTCTCTTGTGTGGAAACAGGGCTTCTCGATTCTTTGGGGCTCTCATTCCTGCCCCCAACTGGCCACAAAGATATAAATCCAGGGCTCTCCTGTGGCACTGAGGCCCCTTCTACACTGCCATATAAAATCCAGATTATCTGCTTTGAACTGGATTCTTCCATAACTATCCTCACAAGAGATTGAAGCAAAGATCCAATTTCACACAATGAATAATTTAAGTCTTATTTCAGAGGGAAAAAATGAGAAATTGTTTTATTAATGTCAGTAAAGGATTGCCTAATCAGTACAATCATAGATCTTGACTACTATCTCCGTGTAGTTTTGGAAGACCAGTTCTAAAGGAACATTTCTGAAAGCGACCCTGCAAATAGACAGCTTTCTGTATTTGCTAAGTCAGCAAATGGACAGAAATGGTATAATGTAGGTCAGGCACAATTCCTGGCATTTCATTCACAACTGGGAATCAGAGGGATATGCCGTCCTCTTACATAGATGACTTGACAGCACCTCTAATGATAAAGAGTGGCACGCTGTCTCTTTTTATTCCCATCTTCTACAGAAGCTATGGTCTCTGAAAAGACGAGCTTCCAGAAGCTACTAAGACAGACTTGGTAGCAAGAAACCATCCCATCTGGTGGGAGCAGGTAGGTTCCTTGAGTTTTTCCATCCCTCCTTTCTCTTCCAAACATATACCATTTTGGGCAATTTGGAAAACAAGAGCGCTTTGGGACAGAACATTTTGCTGAATTGTATTGTTACTAGAGTAGGGTAAAGGTAAAGGTTTTCCCCTGACGTTAAGTCCAGTCGTGACCGACTCTGGGGGTTGATGCTCATCTCCATTTCTAAGCCGAAGAGCCAGCGTTGTCCGGAGACACCTCCAAGGTCATGTGGCTGGCATGACTGCATGGAGCGCCGTTACCTTCCTGCCGGTGCAGTACCTATTGATCTACTCACACCGGCATGTTTTCGAACTAATAGGCTGGCAGGAGCTGGGGCTAACAGCGGGCGCTCATTCCGCTCCCGGGATTTGAACCTGGGACCTTTTGGTCCGCAAGTTCAGCAGCTCAGCGCTTTAACACACTGTGCCACCAGGGGCCTGAGTACTAGAGTGCACACACTGAATCCACGGGGTTTACCTATGTGTTGTTCTTCCATTCTACAACTGATTCAATGGCTCTACTCCACAAATCAAATGATTCCAGCTTTTACAATGTAAGCAATCTAGGAGCCGTTTTCAAGATATTTTCACCTATAAAAAATTTCGAAGTTCTATATGGGTTCCCAGATGGGGCCACACACTTTTCTAAGTCACCAATCACAGTGATATTAATAACTAACACCATTAATTTTAAAAGGGAAGAACACAATCGATTGTTAATGCGAGTTTGTTTTGCATTCTTCCTTACCTTCAAAACAGCTTTTATAATGGTGTCCAGAAATACGATAATATGTGTATTTGGGACACATTACCTCTGGCATGGGCTGGTCCATGAGGTCACAAAGAGTCGGAAACGACTGAACGAATAAACAACAAGAAAGCAACTATTTGCCTTGTCAGCTGCTTGTAAACGTTACTTCCTTCACATGGATGAAATACTTGATTTTAGGCAGCAACTACCCATCATGATGATTTAGTGAGGCTCCAGCATTCTTTGGCCAGAAAGGTTAAAGACTTGTAAAACTACAAGGCTCCCATAATTCCACAGCAAAGGGCCATAACAGTTCAATTAATTCTATTGTGTGGATGCACCCTAAGTCAATGGCAGCATACGCTACAATCTAAGGGCCCTTCCAAACAGGCCCTATATCCCAGGATCTGATCCCAGGTTTTTCTGTTTTAAACTGGATTATATGAGTCCGCACTGCCAGATAATCTGAGATAAACAGAAAACCAGGGATCAGATCCTGGGATATAGGGCCTGTCTGGAAGGGCCCTAATTAGCCTGAAATATCCCTTTGCATATAAATCAATTACATTTATCTATGTGTTGACCCATCATTCAACAATTAATTCAATGGACTCACTCAAGTTTGGATTAACTAGCAGGATTCCAGCCATAGTGAAGCTGTTTTTATTGGTTTTGGGGGAAAACATTTTAAAAAATGTAATTAAAATATCAAATTATTTCAGTTGCCATGCACTTTTCTCTTACAAAACTATGGGGAAATGGGCGAGGTAATTGTTGCAGTTGCCTCCAATTAGGTACGCAGGCCTATTTGTTTCAAATCAGATCCTGACATAGAGACATCTCTATAAACGGTTCAGCAAGAATGCTTCAAAACCACTTAAAAGTTTTGAATGAAGATATGAAACGGCTTGTGGGGACTGTGACAAAAAGGGGCCCAATTGCCACTCAACATCTTGATTCAAGTGTGGCCTAAATGCAGCCACCATCTTCCATATCTTTAGCAAGAATCTCATCTCTCAAACAAAGCCAGAAACCACAGCACACATTTCTTTAGAGTCTATGCCATATACAAAATTAGGAAAGTGCTGCATACTCTGATTACACTTTTTGTATCATGACATCTCTCACAGCGCAAGTGGCTTTGGCATGCAAGAAAATAAGCTTTGAGGACGTAAAAATTAACCTTTTTACAAGTTGTGGTGAAATGTTTGCCTAAGTGAGGCAATTTATGTTAGGGATGCTTGAGGTCTGTGTTTTCAAGTGAATTTATGAGATAGGTAGTCTTTAACTAACATTGCTTCTAAGCTTTGTTTATCTCTGCATATTTCATTCTTACCTATGAGTCATTTCTAAGTCGCATGTTTGGAACTTGGAGACTTCCTGTATATGATACCATATTATGTATTTAAATATAGAATTATACATCTCCAGTAGATTTTGACAGATAAATAGGATGGGACTTGATAAGAGAACATAAAGAAATACTAGGAAGAAGATCCAACAGGTAGGAAATTTGTATACAGATATTTGAGCAAAGCAGACCTTGTGAAAAATGAAAAACCTACTATGCTGACTGGATATAGCAAATAGTGATGGAAAGTAAGTTTGTCATATTTGACAACAATCTTTTTGCACCTCCTGAGGTTCACTGTGAGAAGGAACACAACTAGCCTTGAAAGTTTACACATTTTGAAAAACTTATTGGATGCTTTGGAGGGAGAAAATGGGCCCAAAACAATGTGCAAAAACTTTAAAATGCAAGTGCTTAAAAATAAGTACAACTGGAAAAAGTAATAAACATGCTGTAGTCAGTGATGAAAATGTGCACATTAGGAAAAATGGGTAAATATATGCACATACTGGGGAAATGAGTACAAATTTCTATACAGAAAAGGAATACTGAAAGTGTAATGAAATAAATGAAGAGTATTTCACTTTTTCACGGTCTTTTATTATGTCAAGGATCTTTACAACCTACTATTCTATGTCCATTATTTTTCAGTGTATTGAGGACATAAAAATGAGTATATTTGAATCTAGCTCTGAAAAACATTTACTCATTTACTTTTTTATATCTCCAGAAAGTAAATGATACAAATTCTAGAGGCCATTTGCTTCACACTATTTCAGCCTTGGTAGTTCCTACAAAGAAGGAATATAGATTACAGTTGAACCTTCAGTGTGTGCATAAATACTTAAATCTCATCCACTTTCACAGCACAGTGTACAAGGGCTAACTGTGAGAGCGTGTTTATGTTGCCAACATAAAATATGTCAATTAAATAGTTAAACATACAACAAATCAAAAAGGGTTTGAACTTCAGGAAACTAAGTTCAAACACAGATGCAAAGTAAAATACGTTTCCACAGAGAAAATCCCAGGGTAATTTTTTGCTGTCTAGAAAGCTATCAGCATGAACAGCTGGAAAAGGACTTCTGACAACTTGAAGATCCACAGGATCATTGGAGATCCACTGTCAGAAAGAGGAAAATGTAATGGCCCAGACTAAACATTGTTCCCAAATTAGGATCCAGATTTTGCGATTATTATAGGAATAAACGGCAGTCTTATTCTATTAGTTCCACATGGTCTGGCTGTCTAACGGCTGCTTCTCTGTGAATACCCGAGCACAAAGTATTTGTGTATGTACACTGAGGAAAGTTGAACTTTCAGCTCATAATGTCACACAAGCAATAGTTGTACAAAGGCAAATTTGGCCTAAATGCCTTGGCCATGTCATACCCTCCAACATTTGACACATGTGACCAAGCAACATCAGAGAGTAATTAAGATGGCAACATTTATTAATGTGGAAGAACATGGGACTCTATGGATTTCTGTCTGCCCCAGAGCATAGAGTCATTCCTGGTTCAAAAAGAGATAGAGAGAGAAAGGGAGGGCTGGAAATCAGTTGCACTTGCCAAAGTTACAGAATAAATCCTTTTCACTTTGAAGAAGATAGGGGTAATTTTTGATTTTATAATTGGGAGGCAAATATTTGTAGTATAATGCTAACAAGGACTTCAAACTTGACAGCAGAGGCCTAATTAACTACCGTCTGACAAGAGCAAAATGCAAGATATAGTTCTTGCCATATATACATAACAACTAATACTGAGTAGTCCTAGTCAAATAAATAGCCATATTAGTCCGCATAAGCAAGTAGCGCCTCTCAGACTTATTGTAGAACTTCTGAGCACAACTGAAAGAAAGGGCTTATAGCATAGGTTTTGGAAACTTTAAGAAAGTAGACTGAATCTGCAAAAGCTTACACCACAATCTTCTTTGTTAGGTTCAAAGGTGGTCCAAGATCCATTTGATTACTGAATAAGATTTTTCTCAGACTACCTTGAATGTTACATATGGGCAAGACATTCCTCAGCTCTAGAAACAAACTAGCAAACTAAAGCCATTAGGACAGTTCCATAACATTAAAGGGAAAACATAATATAGATTAAATATCCCCTATCCAAAGTGCTCAGGACCAGTATTGTTTTGGACTTTGGATTTTGAAATATCTGCATATACGGAATGTCATATCATGAAAATGGTATCCAAGTCTAAACACAAAATTCATTTCTGTTTCATATACACATAACCTGAAATTAGTGCTATACCCAGCTTTTAAAAAAATTGTGAATGAAGTACAGTTTGTGTACACTGAACTTTCAAAACCAAAGATGTCATTATCTTGGCCACCCATGAGGACAATTTTGGAGCATTTTGGATTTCCAGATAAGGTATACTCAACTTGTACTTTGAAAAGCAATTGCTTTGAAAATAAATTCTCCTGCTCCAATTTATCCCACATCTACACACAAACTTTGCCAACAGAGCTTTGAAACTTCTGTTTAAGCAAATAAATGAAACGTAATAAATAGGCATGCATATTGTTTCAGTACGGAAAAACAAATCACTCAGTCACATAGTTTTGTGGCATAAAATCTAGAGATAATATAGATAATAGTGTACATCAAGTATTGGCACACACTGTCATTCAAACAAAGCTTTAAGGTTGTGTCCTATACCCAGAGGCGGTCCAACCATAAGGCGAAGTAGGCATTCGCCTGTGGCGCCATCGTCCCGGGGGCGCCACCGTCCTGAGAGGAGGGCGCCACTCTCCGCCTCCTTCTCCTTCGGGCCTTCCGGCAGCCATGTTGGGTCTCCCGGCGGTCGCGCAGGGCCTTACGGCAGGCGCGAGCCCGCCTTCGCACCATGCGAGCCCACCTTTGGGGCCTTCAGAGATTGTGAGGTCTGTGGGAACTTGGAAGCTAGGTATGTGGGGTTTATATATCTGTAGAAGGTCCAGGGTGGGAGAAAGAACTCTTCTTTGAAGCAGGTGTGAATGTTGTAATTAATCACCTTGATTAGCATTTAATGGCCCTGTGGCTTCAAGGCCTGGCTTCTTCTTGCCTGGAAGAATTTTTTTTTTGGGAGGTGTTAGTTGTCCCTGATTGTTTACTGTCTGGATTTCCCCTGTTTTCAGAGTGTTGTTCTTTATTTATTGTTCTGATTTTAGAGTTTTTTTTTAATACTGAGGGCTATCTGGGTTATCTAAGTCCACACTGCCCTATATCCCTGTTCAATGTTTAGTGCTAAATTCGCAAATATAGTAATTCCTACATAACATTACCATGTATTGAATTGCTTTTTCTATTGATTTGTTGTAAAACATGATGTTTTGATGCTTAATTTGTAAAATCATAATGTAATTTGATGTTTAATAGGCTTTTCCTTAATCCTTCCTTATTATCCAACATTTTCGCTTATCCAACACATTTATTTTTCAGTGATTGGGTTGGGGGGGGTGGTGCCAAAATTCTGTTCGCCTACACTTGAAAAATACCTAGGGCCGGCTCTGCCTATACCCATCTAGCCAGGCCACTGAAGGACTGAATTTCTAAACAAACACGCTGAAAGACAGGCACTTCTGTCTCCATTTCAAAGAATCTCTTTCTAAACAAAAGAAACGAATTACCTTTCACTCTGTTTATTATTAGTCATCTTCATTACCTATGTTTATCTCCACGCATGATAATTAATCAGCAAGCCTGCAAAGTGATGTCTCAATGGGTGGCCGGAAAATGACATGACGCGCAATGGAAAAACCTAAAAAAAAGTTTGGCCACGCAGCCTACCACTAGCTGATCTCAAGAAAGAGGCTCAAGATGCAGCCAATAGTCACTGCAAATAGGGCCACCAGCTCTATGCCTTTTTGAAAATGTTTTTATTACTACTATTTGAGAAAAGGGATAAATGCATTTTCCTGGTGGAAGGCACGCAACTTAACTGAATGAAAACCCATATTCATCAGGTCAGCCTTTCTGCATCAGAGAATGAGGACACACGCATGGAGAGACTCCAATTCATTGCCACAGCAACCAAACCAAACAAAAGGGAAAGCCAATTCAAGCCGCAGCCTTCCTCCGATGAAAAGCACAGAGGGAAGGCTTTCTTCCTCTATCTCTGGGAGGTTTGATTGGCCTGTTTGGGTTTTTCATGTAATTGGATCCCAAGTTGTAATAGTTACCCTCAAACATTACCTGTGTGCCAATTGCATTTGTATGAAATTAGAAAATTTGCTTCATAGAAAAGATTTGCTTCATAGAAGTCACTAAAAGCAAGTCCATATGGACACAATTGAGCCCTGGAACAGCCAAGCCTGGCCGGCTACCGTTTTGTATTAAACAACTTTTCTATTAATAATTGTTTCATTTGGGGTTCATTGCTGACCCCAACTTTCACAACAACTCATTCAGGCAGGTTATGGTTCTATATTTGGAAAACCTTACTTGAAGGCCACAAAAATGTGTTCTGACCAACCTAGTAATTTCTGGCAGCAAATCTGGCACTTGTGGCACTATCAACCAACGTGGCATAAACAGAGAGCCGGGTCCAAATATCACCTCAACCACCAAATTCATAATTTTGCACCCTGACCTAACTTTATAACCAATGTTGCCTCTTTGGCCACCTTGCAAGATTGTTGGCTACTCCACAAGGTTGTTTGTATGACAAAATGAAAATGAAGGTGATTCCCTGGATGCTGCCTGTGGGACCAATTTATTTAGAAGGACAAAGCAAAAATAATCCAGGAATCTCTCCATCATGCTGAGGACAAAGAAGAGGCGCACTACATGTTCCAATCTTTTAAAGCAGACAAAGTCAAAGAGATGTTGAATCCATGGACAGAGAATCCATGAATACAGGAGGGCCAACTATACACACACACACACACACACATACATATATATGTACACACACACACATACATAGTTTTCAGTGCTCTTTCATTTTTACTGTTTAGGTCTCCAGATGTTATTGAAAAAATATTGTTAATATAACTGAAATTCAGAGCCCATATCTATAGCAGGCCAGGATGACAAACCACAGGGAAGGTGACTTAACTTTGCTTTGAAATAATTTCTTGAGCAGAGAAATTGAATCACAAATTACATGAGGCTTATCTGAAACAAAAAATCTATTTGCGTTATTGAGCTGCGTAGTTCTTTAGAAAATTTTGTCTACTGTCTCATATCTTATTCCCATGACATGATGATCAAGGTTATAGAAGGGTCACACAAGCAAGCTGTTTTCATTCCTAGCAATACACATTCACTACATGATGTGCAGGCTTATGGTAACACACACACACACACACAGATCAGCATTATAAGAATGACTCTAAATATGACAAAAGCTTTAGAATCTGTTTCCATTTGTTCAGCCGACATGCCAGACAGTGTAACTCAGTACACAGTGAAGAAGAATATAAATGAGAACCGCTCTAGTCATCACAATCAACAACAAAAAGCAACAGATGTCCAAAATGTACAAGTGTAAAAATAATGTTCAAATGTACAAGGTGTCACCTATTTAATTGCTTTCTTGTTTTTGAGAAAATATCTGATACTGAGTTTCATATTTTAAAAATCTGAAAGCACTTGAGGAATATAGCTGCATTATACGTAGCAGCCATATATGAAGCATTGTACACACAGTATACCATGAGGTATTGCAACAAGCATGGGAAAGAAAAAGCAAGGTATATTCTAATTCCAATCACTTAGGCAGAGACTGGAGTCTTGTTGGTGGCATACACAGGTGGAGTCCCTAGCTATGTCTACATAAAACAGTGGGCCCTTGCTATCCCCAAATATGTGGGTGCTCAAGTCACATTATATACAATGGCACTGTAAATTTGTGTCCCTTTTATAAAATGGCAATGATCATTTTGTAGATAATTTTAGAAGAAGGTATTTTCAAGCTTTCATCAATATAGATGAAAGCATGAATGCCGAATAGAGAGAGCCAACTAGATTTGGATGTTGCAGAAGGAGGTACCCAGCATGCTGCCCCAGGTATGCAATAGCAGTTTACAAGCTTGCAGGTGAAGTTCTTTCCCTGCAAGGATGCTTTCAGCCCCTCCCCATGCCTTTACACATCTAGAGTAAGAGAAGAAAAGGAAGAAGTCTTATGCTGGGGGCAGATTGTGATCTACACCCATGGAAGAAGCAGGGAACAGAGGGCCGCCACTGCCTCCCTCCCTCCCTCCTCAATAAGAGGAGAAGAAGACATGTACTTTCAGAGTGTGTATACTGGATATCAGGCATATTACTTAATCAATGTTTCTGTTTCACAGAAGTTATGAAGACAGGAAGTACTGTCAGCACTTTACATTCACTAGGGTTAGGGGCACAGGTCCCCCATTAAAGTGAAAAACTGCAAATAAAAAAAATGTTTTTTATGTGAGAGTACACATCTCTGGGAATCTCCAAGGCCTCCAGTTCAACTTTACGATCAACTTCCACTGGAAGCTAATCACAGAATTACATTGGAGGATGCAGCGATTCCCAGAAAGCGGCTTTCTCTAGAAATCTCTTGAATCTCCCAGCATGACTAGAGGAAGCTGACCAGAGTCACCACGGAGGATCTAGAGCAGGGATGTCAAACTCGTTTTCACCGAGGGCCAATGCAGCCTTCTAGTTGCTTTCAAAGGGCCGTTTGTAATTGTAAGACTGTATAGATGAAGATATGTTGCCCTAGCATTGAAAGCCTCCCAGGCCACATAAAATGCCATGGTGGGCCGGATTCGGCCTGCAGGTCTTCTTTTTGACATATGTGATTCTAGAACATTTTAAAACAAATCCATGAATAATTAAATCCACAAAAGTCAAAACCACAAATGCGGAGGGATGACAGTATAATGATAGTTGCCTTGTATCTCCTCTCCCCACACTTCCAAATCACATTGAAAGGCTGGGATGAAGAGACCCAGATTTCTTCCCTCCATTTAGTTAAGAGCCAGAAACTTTTTTGTGTGTGTCAGGAGCAACTTGAGTCGCTTCTGGAGTGAGAGAATTGGCCGTCTGCAAGGACATTGCCCAGGGGACGCCCAGATGTTTCTGATGTTTTTACCATCCTTGTGGGAGGCTTCTCTTATGTCCCTGCATGGAGCTGGAGCTGATAGAGGGAGCTCATCCGCGCTCTCCCCGGGTGGGATTCGAACCTGACAGCTTTCAGGTCAGCAACCTAACCTTCAAGTCACAAGGCTTTAATCCACTATGCCACCGGAGGCTCCAGCCAGAAACTAAGAAGGATGATGCCAGTACTGACTTGTGTTTCATTACTTCCTTTTTTCCTGGAATGAATGAAAAAAATCACCAAATAGTGGTTCCAAATAACTACAACCAACTGATGGCCTGCGATTGTTCCCCGTTAATCTTTGCTATCTCAACCTGTTGTCGAGCAAATTTTCAGGGAAGTCACTCATACCTTGTGAGGGCTCCAGCAAACCCTTGATCCTCAACCCTTTGTTAAGGACCTGAACGTCCTTTCTCCTGAGCCTTGGCACATTTTAACCACTCACAAGTTGAATGTGTGTGGCAGAGGTCTCTCCTTTAGCTGCATACTCCCATTTGGAAGACAAAGCAAAGCAAATTGTTAATGATCCATTTAGATATCACAGAACACCAAAGAAACAAGTTTCTTGTTTACACTGTTAAATATTTTGAATGTAAATGGTCTTAAATTGTGTTTTAATTAATGTCCTCTCTTATGCCCTGATATCTTATATTACAAGGTAGAATATGTCCTATTGGTTTGGGCACTGGGCTATGGCTCTGCAGATCAGGGTTCAATTTCCCATTCAGCCTCAGAAAACTCTGTAAAAGGTTTGCATTAGGACACATTAGAAATGACTTGAAGGCACAAAACAATAACCAGGCATCCCAGGTTTCATATGTAAAATGCTGCAAGCCTGTCAACATCAAATATACCGACACTCCCTTTTAAAAACCCAGAGTGGAAGTCAAGCTTCCTCTAGTGTAGTTTTTCCTTCCTCTCTCCTCATTTTTGGGAGTCCAGGGGGGCAGAAAACTGGCACCAGACCCACCATAATCCCCCATCTCTGCAGTAAAGAATACGACAACACTATTTGTTTCCAGTTTATTTATGTCAGAAAGAAAAAGAGAGACAGAGAGAGTCAGGATTAATCAGGATTAACTACCAATCCAGACAATTTCCTCATTCCGTTAATCCTTTATTCCTTTGAAAGCGTGTCCATCTTTAGGATTTAGCGCTAGCCGAGAGGCCGAGGAAACATCCTCAAGGTTTTCCTGAGCCAAGAGCTTCTTGCAAAACCAAAACACTCCGGAGGCCAATTAACTACGTCCCAAATCGCCTTGGATTGGACCTCAGTTTGTTGATACACCAGCGGTTTGTATATGTGAAAACAAACAGCTCTTTCCCCTGTCGCTTAGTTCAGTTGAATCAACCCACATTTCCATTCCTGTGGCTCTGGAAAAGGTGAATACCCCAGGAGAGTTTCATTGCAAGCTAGGAAGCCAAAGCTGAACAATTTGACTCTTAAAACCATCTGCTTGCTTTTCCTCTGCCCAGATATGTGTATTTCCCCTAAGTTTTGTTCTTGGCAAGACAAATATCTTGCTACTATCTGCTACCTTTCACTACCAAAAATGTGTACTTTTTAAGGACTTGACACTCGGTTTCTTGGTCCAACTGAGGAAGCAGGATTAACCCTCACTTGATATCTTACACCTGAATGTCTTAACAGTTCTGTGCACATCATTTTCCAAAGTTACTTCTATAGAAGATTGTTCATGGCCGTATATCTTCATCCAGATGTATCGAGTTATTATCTATTAACAACTTTATTGATATATTTATATCCTGCCCTATATTTGAAGATTGAATCACAGGGCCTTGTAAATTGTAGGCCATCTGGTTCAACCTTCTGCCTTGTAGGTATGCAGGACTGAAGAACTCCTGAAATATGCCAGCATCTGTTTAAACACACCCAGAGGTGGAAAATCCACCATACTCCAAGATAGTTTAGTCCACTGTTGAACAGTATTTTCTAGGTGGAATGTCTTTTCTTGTAATTTGAATTCATTGGTTTATGTTCTTATCTTTGAAGCAGCAGAAAACAAACTCATTCCATTTTGCCCCACGAAAATAGAAAAAAGTGAATGAAAAGATACCTTTTTTAAAATATGAGGCAACCCCTTACTAGGAATGTCTAGGTCTTCCAGTATGACTGTAAAGTCAACTGGTAGTTGGCCATAGAAGTACACTACAGGACCTAGAAATTCCTAGAGAAAATACTCTCTAGGCTTTTGTAAGTCCTTGAGTGCAATTCTCTGATCAGCTTCTGGCAGATGGTGACCACATAGGTATGTTGGAATACCTAGAAATTCCCAGAAATGTGTTCTAAGTTTTAAAAAGTACAATTTTTTATTCCTGGATTTTCTACCTTTGTGGAGGTCTTGAGCCATAGCTCCAGTGAACGTGAAGAACCTACTGTTTGTATGCCTGCTCATGTTTGGCAAACGTGGGGCTGTGATCTCCATGATCAAATCGATTTACCTGTAATGAAGTCTTTTCCATTCCTATTCCCTTCCAGTTTGCCAAGCATTATTATTTTATTATTATTTATTATTTACAGTATTTATATTCCGCCCTTCTCACCCCGAAGGGGACTCAGGGCGGATCACATTATAGGGCAAACATTCAATGCCCATATACACATAGAACCGAGACAGAGACATACACAGAGGCAATTTAATCTTCTCCTGAGGGGATGTTCGATTCTGGCCACAGGGGGGAACAGCTGCTACATCATCCACTGTGACGGCACTTCCTCATTCCAACGTCGTAAATTAGTTACATTTGCCTCCCCACTTTATAAGTGGTACCTTATTTCCTACTTGATAGATGCAACTATCTTTCGGGTTGCTAGGTCAGCAACGAGCAGGGGCTATTTTTTATTTTTTATTGACGGGTGCTCACCCCGCCACGGGCTGGCCTCGAACTCATGACCTCATGGTCAGAGTGATTTATTGCAGCAGGCTGCTCACCAGCCTGCACCACAGCCAGCCTGGAAATTGTTTTTTACAGTGAGTCTTCTCATTTATTATTCTTTATAACAATACTCAAGCTCTGTCAAATAACAAAAGATCTCATGCTGGCTTACAAATATCCTTGAAACAGGTCAAACAGCTTAAACAAACAAAGTTAGTTCAAAACAAAATAACTGAAAGTTTTAAAAATGAGGTAAAACAGTATTTGGGTTGAATTAATGAAGCCCAAATACCTTTATAAATAGGCAAATTTAAACTTGGTTCCCACATGAAGTGAGAGTTGTCAATATGAGCTTGAAGGAGGACGGCTTTCCACAATTGGGGTGTCACAGCTGAGAAGGCCCTTCTCCTAAATCCTAACATAGCTCGTTGATTTGACACAGAAAAACTGTCTCCAAGCCCAATAAACCTTTACTCACAGACACATATGGAGAGAGGCACTCCCTCATGCATGGAGGTCTCAAGCCTTGAATTCACAGTAACCTTGAATTCAGGCCACTAATATATTGGCAGCCAGCGCAACTCTTTTACAACTGGGAATACATGCTACCTATTCTACTCAAACTGATGCATTTTGCACTGACTGCATCTTCTAAGTTATCTTCAAGGGCAGCCCCACATACAATACATTACAGTACTCTAATTGGGAGGTTATCAGTTCATGAATTTCTGTGGCTAGGTTGTGGAAAGAGCATAGCTGTGACATCAGCCGAAACTAGCACCCAAGTATTCTGAGTCCCAGAGTCTACTTTGGACATCAACTGATGAGAATATACAGCCCATGTAATTTCCAAAATAAACACCCCCCAAATTTAGTCAGTTTCTAGAATGAATTCAGACCAGATATGCAGTGGAATATGCAGAATGGGATTGGGCTGGATGGACCTTATGGTCTCTTTCAACTCTATGTTTCTATGATTCTATGCTCTAGGACCAATTTATTTGTCTTTTTGATAGTCTGTCACATGTGGATAATTCCAGCACAACATTTCAAATAATTCCCTTCATGTCAGCTGCACAGAAATAAATAAAAAATACGATGATACAGATGACAGCCAAAGAGTTAAATATTTGGTATATGCAATAGGAAGGGAAAATCTGCAACCCACAAAAAATCTCTGCTGTTTCCAGACCTATTTGGATGCTAGCTTGAGATCTGGATATGGGCAGCTGAGATATCAGCACGGAGGAAGCATGTAAAACCCATTATAAAAGAAACAGTGGTATAACAAACACCATAAATCCACCAAACAATCAAATAAAGGCATATAAAAAGAGCAGCAGTTAAAGCATCATTAAAGTAAAATGCAATTTAAAACATACAGCAGCAGCGAACACAGATCAGCATTATAGAGCAAGTGGCTGTTTAAATAAAATTATTTTTGGCGAATTGAGGGGAAGCCATCAACAAGAGGATTAAAGAAAAGGCCTCTGCAGCAGATAATTCTCAAATGCACATGTTGCCCTTTACATGGAGTTTTTTTTTCCCTTACCAATACTTTCTTGTGGGATTACAGACCTGAAAAGGAAAGCAAAACATTCCCTCCCACATTTCACAGATAAAAACTGGGATACATGCAGTCAAACAACATCAGAATGTGGACAAAACGGCAAAAGTTTTGAATGAGGAAGTGCATATAGGCTAGGTCAGTTTGCAGCAGTTTGCTTTTGCCAGAGTCTACAGGAAAGGGTCAAAATCTGTCCTCTGAGCTCTTCCCACTGATTTAATTGAGCACAATTAAACTGGATTAAGTTGAGGATAAAGTCAGAAAGGAGGCAGAGAGGGCACAGGGATTTTAAAAAAATCTTGAAAAATGGTATGACAGAGTATGAATCGGGGGTGTATTTTACATATACAATTAGGTAAAGGTAAAGGTTTCCCCTGACATTAAGTCCAGTCATGTCTGACTCTGGGGGTTGGTGCTCATCTCCATTTCTAAGCCGAAGAGCTGGCGTTGTCCGTAGACACCTTCAAGATCATGTGGCCGGCATGACTACATGGAGCGCCGTTACCTTCCCGCCGGAGTGGTACCTATTGATCTACTCACATTGGCATGTTTTCCTGCTAGGTTGGCAGGAGCTGGAGCTAACAGGTTTGAACCTGGGACCTTTCGGTCTGCAAGTTCAGCAGCTCAGCGCTTTAACACACTTCGCCACTGGGGCGAAGTTAATTAATGCAGTTTTAACACCATGTTAACTGCCATGGTTCAATGCTATGGAATCATGGGAGTTGTAGTTCTATAGTCTTTAGCCTTATTTGCCAAAGAGCGCTGGTGCCTCATTAAACTACAACTCCCAGGATTCCATAGCATTAAGCATTTGCAATTAAAGTGGTGTAAAAGTGTATTAATTTTACACTTAGGACTGTCCTGCCAAATCAGGACAGTTGGAGGATATGCAAAAACAGAACAAACTGTCTTTTGTCATCAAATATGTACCAGATACTGACAGGATAGAGACAGCTGCCTCTTAAAACAATATTAATACTCAAGTAGATTCATAATATAGAAGGAGGCCTTAAGGGTAACCTGGTTTTAAAAACACTATGATTTGTTGCTTTAACAATGGATAGAGCTACACATGCACTGAAATTAGAGTTTGGTATAAACAAAAACCTGACTGCCATGGGAGATAATGAAATGATATGCCTGTCAAATAGCAAGGAGAGAGGTTCGAGCAGCAAGAAATCACATTAACCATGGCCTTCTTGAGAGCGATGCAACATTAAACATACATAACACATGGTATAGTGTTTAAAACAGGACTAGTGATCATAATGGTTTGGAGATTCTGGGCGATGTAGTTTTAAAAAGTGTTCCAAAATCTTGGCCAAACCATACTTCAAATCACAATATTACAACTTAAAACACCCAGAGAAAAAGTTAAACATTTCCTATGATCAAACACAGAGACTTAGTTGTGTTACTGTGTTCAGAACCAAGGCTGGATGTGCATGTTAGGAAGCATGTTTATGAGCGTTAAAATCTCAACAAAACCCATCAACCCTTAAAAAATGTAGCCAAACAACATCTATACTTGCATCTACAGTGCAAAATTGATAGTTTGGCAGCACTTTAACTGCCATGGCTCAATGTGAAGGAATAATGGGAGTTGTAGTTTTACAAGGTCTTCAGCCCTCTTTGCCATATGGTGTTGGTCCTTCACCTAGTTACAAATTCCCATGATTCCATAGCATCAAGCCATAGTAGTTAAAGTGGCACCAAGCTGAATTCGTTCTACAGTGTAGATGCACTCTATTCCAAATATGAATGCACATCATCTGTATGCATATTATCTTTATATGACAAGCATCTGTTTACAAGGCAAAATAACTACCAGATTTCTAAGATCAAAAACTATTTTGCTAGGATAGTTGAGACACAAAAAGAATTTCATCACTCAATGTAGAAGGCTATAGACAGTGGCATTATTTCAGTGTTCATCGTTTCTGGTGTTGAAGCAATTCACAAATGAGACTTTGCAAGCAAAGCACCAGAGAGCAGAAGCTCCATGTGGGCTGTTTGGCTTGAACCCAACATCCTTCTGGAAAGTTGCTAGCCTGCCTTGTGTGGCTTTATCACACATTTCCTATGTGGTTCCTAACAAATTGATATTGTACTGCAGAGTTTTTACTACAGTGGATTCTCATTTAACCAGAACTCTCAAGCAACTGGCAAAAGTTTATTGACTGCCATATAACTAAAATTACATATTCCATTCACAATAATATAGTAAAACTATTTTACATTAAGTTCATCTTTGTCTTGATTTGTTTTTATTACCATATTTCAGTATTAATATCAAGTCATCACAGGGTTTATGGTATGATATAGTTTGGGGTTTAGTTAGACCTTTTCTATAGTAACTCTCAAGCAACCAGAAACTACATTTATCCAGCATCTACCAATCACCATGGGTGCTGGTTAACTGGGAGTCTACTGCAGTTAAAGCACATCACATCCCCTGCTTTGCTTAAAAGACTTTGGTGTTTTAGAGCTCTTTAACTGTAATGCCATCATCTTAGAAAACCATGGGATTTGTAGTTTAATATGATCCTTAGTGTTAATATGATACTTAGTACAGTAGATTCTCACTTATCCAACATAAACGGGCCGGCAGAATGTTGGATAAGCGAATATGTTGGATAATAAGGAGGGATCAAGGAAAAGCCTATTAAACATCAAATTAGGTTATGATTTTACAAATTAAGCACCAAAACATCATGTTATACAACAAATTTGACAGAAAAAGTAGTTCAATACACAGTAATGCTATGTAATAATTACTGTATTTACGAATTTAGCACCAAAATATCACGATGTATTGAAAACATTGACTACAAAAATGCGTTGGATAATCCAGAACCTTGGATAAGCGAGTGTTGGATAAGTGAGACTCTACTGTATTTCTCTTATAGGAAGTTTTAGTGCACTCCTCTGAATTATAGCAGGATTCTACAGGATGGGAATTGTAGTTTGGTGGGGCACCAACCCTATTTGAAATAGGTTACAGCTCCAATTTCCATAGTATTGAGCCATGGCAGCTACCGTGGTGTAAAACTGCATTAATTCTACAGTGTAGATGCACTCTAAGTCCACATTCTCAGACACAACTTTCATAGACTTAGTCTGCAAAAGCTTGTGTTAACCACTAGGTTATAAAGTTGTGCAAGATCCCTTTACATACCGATATGCCAGACTAAGATGACTATGTCTTTTATTTTAAATCATAATCCTTGCTATGGAAAAACAAGCTAAGCATTTGAGATAGATAGATAGATAGATAGATAGATAGATAGATAGATAGATAGATAGATAGATTCTTCCTGTTATCCTTCTAGGTCATGAAGGAGAAAGAGGCTGTGGAAGACTTCAAACTTGCAAACTCTTGCAGCAGGCACATTTACTTTCCATTAAATTATACTTTAGTATGGCATGTGAACTCACTCTAGAGTTGAAACACGCAGTGTTTATCACTTTAACAGAGATAAAAACCCTCTTCTATTGGGGGAAAAAGTTAAATACAAATATGCTACATGGTAACAGTCAACAAATCAAGTCAATTCCAGGTATAGTACTCTCAAGAACACTGTAGCAATGATGCTACTAAAATATATAAGAGTATACAGTATATCTACCCAGACTTGCAGGAAATGACAATAATTAGATCCAAGGATAAGGAACAGATGAACAAGAAACAACAGAAAATGGTTAACAATGCGATTAAGAGATGACAATAGGCAATTTCAGCAGTAGTATCTCAATTCTCCTGGATGCAATTGTAAAATGTTTTTTGTGCAGTGCATTGTCTTTGCTTTTTCTCCCACTTGCCACTTCAGCATGCATTAAAATGAAGGTGTTAGTACCCAGCATTTTATATTCCGAACAAGTAAGTGTCTACATATGATATTGCAATGATGAAAAAGAACGAACTCAAACATAAGCCATGCATGATGGAGTTCCTGGAAGGCTGTCAATTAACCAGGTTGTACAAGACAGAGGGTGTATTTACATGTATAATTAATGCAGTTTTGACACCACTTTAACTGCCATAGCTGAATGTTATGGAATCATGGGAGTTGGAGTTTTACAAGATCTTTAGTTTTGTCTGCTAAAGAGTGTTGGCCCCCACTAAACTACAACTCCCAGGATTCAACAGTATTGAACCCTGGCAGTTGAAATGGTATAAAACTATATTAATTCTACAGTGCAGATGTACCCAGAGTTGTGAATTCAGCAAATCTGAACAGCACCATATCACTGAAGAATCAGATGCACTGAGTTGGTATACTATTTGGAAAAATCAGATACCTAAGTGCATTTTCCAGTTGCATTCCCACTTACAACACCCAGACACACCATCAGTTATTTATGCAAATATTATCTTTTCTGTATGTGCTCTAGAGCTGGTTTCTTGCAATATTTTAGGTTTTTGGGATATGGATGGCTAATATTTGAGTCTCAGAATCATGGTATCAAAAGTCATCTATTACACAAAAGGCACACTTTGTGAATGCTACTTAGTGAAAGATGACTCTGTACTAGTAGGCTTATTTTTCTTGAGAATGCCAATTTCCTCATTCTCTTCTGTACTCCAAGAACTAAGTCCAAAAATTGTTTCCTAGAGCCACTGAGAGCAGAACAAACTACCACCTCTTGCTGTGATTCAAAATCTCCAGGCAGACTACTAAAAGGGCCTCTGAGCAGTTTGAGGGAAGGCAAATTACTTCTTCCATCCATCATATGGTAATTCAATCATCCTTAGCTATACACTATATATGTACTTAGTAGCCCCTGCTTATGTGTTCAGTGTAGCTAGCTTACCTCTACCAAGTGTTTATAGAATAGATGGCATGCGATCTTTGTTAATCCTGAGAAAGTTCAACTACAAACTCTATGTTAATCTGTGTGGGGCACGCTTAATCCTTTAGTATGCCTTGATTGATAATTCTTCAAAGGGCTTAAGTGGTTAAGAACCTTGATGGTCCAATTCAGGGGGGTTCACTCTCTCCAATCTACTTGGGGGAGCTGAACCCCAATCTCCATCATTGTCTACCGAGACAATGATTGGCTCTACATCCATGTGGGCTACGCAATGGGTTTTCTGCTCCAGGACCCTTCAAGGGCTGTCCTAATTGGAGCGAAAAATCCAGATGTGGCCAGAAGTCTGGTTTTGAATTATAATTACAGATTGAGCACACATAGTAACAACAATAACAACAACAACATTATCCAGGAATCCAAAATTCAGAATTCTCCAATTGTCCAAATGAATGGCTGAAATGATGATTCATTGCACACAAACTTTGTTTCATGCACAAATTATTAATATTCTGCATAAAGGGATCTTTATTCTATCTCTCATTAAGTATGCATACACAAATATTCCAAAATCCATTGGTCTCAAGCATTTCAAAAAAGAAATACTCAATCTGCATTATTACCATGATTATTTTTACCACCACCATCATTACTGTATCATTACTGTATCTTGCTTTTTTCCAGGTTTGAAACTGAGGATTGACACTAGTAAAAATGAACATTTTTAAAAAATTTACAGCATGCAGATATTAAAAATTAATTGTACCATCATAAAATCTGAAACCAGTTAAACAAGTTAAAACAACAATAGCACATTATACAAGGCCTGTCTCCCTTGAAAAAAAAATCAGGCCTGCCAAAATAAAATCTTTTTATCGACTTGCAGAAAGATAGCAAGGCGGGTGCCAGCCTAACATTTCTGGGAAGTGAGTTCAAGAACTTGGAAGCTGCCACCGAGAAGGCTCTCTCCCTGTAAAAGTGGTGAGAGAGAGAGAGAGAGAGAGAGAGAGAGAGAGAGAGAGAGAGCAGGACCTCACCAGAAAATCTCAAAACACCAGCAGGCTTGTGCAATAGAATATGATCTTTCCAATAACATAGACCCGAATAGTATATGACAATGGTGGCAAACCTATTGCCTGCCCGCCTGCTCGCCTTCCCCACTTGACCCGGTTTGGGTTCGCCATCACTGATACAGAGCTTTATAGGTCAATGTATGCAATGAACGATGCGTAGAAACATAGGTTGTTCCAACAAGGGGGTTGTTGTGTATTCCTGGCAGCCAACCCTAGCTAACAATCTGACTGCAGCTCTTTGGAACAGTTTTTGGACAATTTTTGGACAATTTTAAACTTAGCAGGGAGAACTACAACTTATTTAAAAGGGGAGTTGCTATTCCTGAATGCTGCTAGGGCAGACAATTTATTCTTTCCTATGGCCAGAAAATGATGGTCTGAGGACTTCTGAGTTAAAAGACTAAAAGAAATATATTAGGGGTGGGTCTATATTCAGCCTTGACTCAATCATTAAATAATTGATTCAGAATGGAAAGAGAAGTCAGAACAATTGGAAGACGATCAGGAGTCTGAAGTGTAGCTTTGAAGATAGTAGAAGAGCTCTGGAAATGGTAAGATCTATCATTGAATATATAGATGATGGTCCATTCCATCACATTTCCTATTTCTATATACGGTTTTGAAAGATGTACAGTGAAGATAAGAATCAGCTCATTCCAGACGTGGGGTTGATGTGGGAACTACTAAAAAGGCAAATCAATGTAATCATTAGAACAGTGCTGGGTGAAGTAGAAGGCAGTAGGAAAAGAAGAAGACTGCACCACATTGATACTTCGATCAAGGAACAACAAACAAGAGTCTTCAAGGCCTGTTGTAGATAGATAGACTTGGTGGTCTCCCATTCATCATTAGTCAAAGTTGACTTGATGGCAGTTTAAAACAACAAATGCACCCCTAAGGCTACTTCCTACCCATCCCTGATTTAGACCAATGAAGTGTGGATTCCATTGTTAAACCGATGAATAGGAAGCCTACAGAGAAGCCAACTGGCCCAATTTCCCCATACCAGCAACAGTGTCACTATCCTGACAAAAGAACCTTGCCATATAACTCACAGCTATTGATATTCCAGAACTGGGACCCCATCTACATCTTTTTCTGAAAATGAAACAGTGGCTTCTTTGCCTCTGCTAACCCCAGAAATGATGTCTTTCCTTTTCATTGAACAAAACAAAAAGCTATTCTCTAGTCTAGAACCTCCCATTTGCCAATAGGAAAAGCGGGTGTAATCCTTTAGTAATTCAAGAGCAAAGCTGCAGAAAAGGAAACTCAGGAGATGGCAAAATCGAACAGTCATCTTTTTGTTTCTCTGCATTAATCCATGGGCTGGGTCCGGGAAGGATCTGTTGGCATTCTAGTCAAAGGGCACATTTTTAAAAATAATTCAGAAACATAGAAGCCTCCTCTCTTTGTCATCTGAGAAGGTGTGCTCTGAAAACAGCCTAGGGAGCATTACAATGGTGCAAGTTTTAGCTATTAGCACCCCCTTGTTTTGCGTTTCTTCCGGACGTCTGTGACAAAGGTGTGTAAAAAGAACCCTTAAATGTCTCTTTCTCACCTAGATAGGTGCTGCCAAAAATTGCCTATGCTCTGCAAGATTTTTCTCACCTTCAGAGCTAACTAAGGTGATAAAGTCTTCTTTTGGATGAACCCTCAGCATTATGTGAAAAATGTCTCTGTGTACAAAACTGAGGTCTTCTCTCCTGGGAATGCTCATCACACACAAACATATATGGTGAGTGAAGAAGCAGTGGCTGAGTGACCCCAAAAATGCTACTTTTTAAAATAGGTCCACGCAATACAACTTCAGTGACTACTATTTAGCACACCTGCTCATTTGTGTTAAAAATAGTCTTGAAAATGCTCAAATTTGCATAGAAAGGGGAAAAAACCTGCAATTTTAGAGATGGGAAATCCAGTCCCCAAGGAAATCTAATCCCATTCTTGATAAACAGATAAGCAAAGAGTTTCCTCTGTACTGTGAAAAATTGTTCTATAGAGAAAGAGATGTTGTTTGTAACTGCTCCTTAAATGAATGACAGATCTGTGCCACATTATATTTCTACAGCAGAAAACTCAGACAGCAAGTTAATGAGCAAATATCAGTATTAGCACTGTCAGGTACTTAACAGTTCTCCTTTTTAAATTTCTAATTGGTGGGAGGGGGAGAGAGAGAGGGCATCAGTCAAACAGATAAAAGAGTACAATACGCAGAATCAGTAGTAGTTTGAAATACTGACTTATATAAACAATACTAATATCAAGCCCTGGGCCAAATCTATCCCTTTTGGGGTATTAATCATGCTATACTGAACAGGAATGCATGAAGGGGACATTTAATTCCCTTGCTGAACTAACACTAGCTAATGTAATGTAGGACCCAGCGATTCCTAGAGAGAGAGTATATTAATCAAATCCACAAAAGCTAAACTCGCAAATGTGTCAGGCCAACTGTATTTGGTGGTTTCCCAGATTCTTCCCCTTAGATTTTTATTCCAAGTCATTATTTTTCTTCCAAGTTCATACATCCTGAACATTCAACCCTCCAAGTTTTTTTTTTTAGATGGCTGGGAACAAAGCTGGAAAATCTTTAAAAGTAGTCAAACTGCTACTGAAACACAGAAGTTCAACTTCTCTTGCTTTACATTACTCCAGGCACTTCTACGCAGCCATATAAACCAGAATATCGAGGCATAAAATCCCACAATATCTGCTTTGAACTGGGATATCTGAGTCCACACTGCCATATATCCCAGTTCAAAGCAAAAAGTGTGGGATTTTATGCAGTTGTGTGGAAGGGGCCTCCCAATCTCCCCTCCAAACACAGGGATTTGCTGACGTTTGGCTGATACCCAGAACCAGAAATGATGAGCAGTCACTTCCAGGGAAAATTAGAAAGTCTTGACATTTCTGCTGCATTCGTCATGAACAGATCCAACTGACCAGCTATCAAGTTTCAGATTCAAGTGTTCCCCTGCTCATGTGCAAAGCGCATTTCTTTCAACAAGAACCAGAACTAAGGGTCACGTGAATCTGGCATGTGTGCCTCTCCATGCTGGGATAATGTAATTTTATAAAAGAAAATTAATCTTTACATATTGGCCAAAGCAATATTCTTGAATTAAAGCACCTGATTCTTTGATTATTAATTAGAATAATTCTATTCTTCTTTCTTTCTTAAGCAGAAAAATAGGCAAGATGCCAGGAAGACATGGGGAGCATTTTTCAGGCCTAAACAGAAGCAGGCAATGCTGGACATTTATCAGGCAGAATGAAAAGATAAACCCACAATGAATAACTCAGTTGTTCTGGCAAGTCTCACCTTGCCCCATGAATACTATTGTAAACTGACTGTCACATCAGGGTTGCCATAATAGGGAAGTAAAACATCAATTAAGTGGCCTTACCTGGAACAAGGCAGAAATAAGTCTCTTTGTTCTAGGAAGGAAACTTGAGAACTGGTGAATGGAGTGTTTGTTATATTTCTTCATATGCTGTTATGTGCCTTCAAGTCAACTCTTATGTATAGTGACTCTATCCTAGGGCGTTCTTGGTCAGACTTATTCAAAGGAAGTTTGTCTTTCCTTCCTCTTAGGGTGCAACTACACTGTCAAATTAATGCAGTTGGACACCACTTCAACTGCCTTGTAAAACGACTTATGTGAAATGACTTATGCAATCCTGGGAGTAGTAGTTTTACAAGGTCTTCAAATTTCTCTGCCAAAGAGTACTGGTGTCTCACCAAACTACAACTCCAAATATTCCAAAACATTGAATCATGGCAATTAAAGTGGCGTCAAACTGCATGAATTCAACAGTATACATGCACCCTTAGTCTGAGAATGAGTGGCTTTGTGGGAATTCAAACACTGGACTTTCCAAGCCTTAGCCCAACACTCAATATCAATGCTTGCTCTGCAATATTTCTTATCATCTATTGGTTCTGTATTATTGACATATTTGTTAAATGTATATTCCAATGAAACTCAATCTGCATACAGTGAATATTTGGTATGTATTATGGTTTGATTCCAACACAGCCCCCTGTCTAAAATATAGGCAATCTTTGGCCCCTTCCACACACCTGAATAAAATCCCACATTTTCTGCTTAGAACTGGAATATATGTCAGTGTGGGCTCAAATAACCCAGTTCAAAGCAGATATTGTGGGATTTTCTGCCTTGATATTCTGGGTTATATGGCTGTGTGGAAGGGCTCTTATCTGCCTATACTTTAACCTCACAACAACTCTGTGAGGAGGGTCCCAGCTGGAGCTTCTTGCCTAGAGAAGTTTGCCACCTCAATATGATACCAAATCATAGTATAATAGGTGCCACAATAGTATGATAGTGATAGCCATTACAACAATAATGGCTGCCATGGGAGTTACTGGCATTTCATATTTTTAAAAGATTGCCATGGAAAATCGATCAATCAACTAAACGCTAAAACAATTGAACAGCGACTTCCTACCAGCAATGGTTGCCCAACATTGTATGTTTACAACCAGCTGCTCAAGTGGCATTCAAAATATACAGCTGATAAGAAAGCCATAATTTAAAAAGACAGCCACAAAACAAGCAAATAAAAGCAGAGACTTTCAGTGTGTTCAATGTAACACATATAAAATGTAAGAGCAGATGAAATGCAATAGCTGGTAGTACTAACGGTAAGTGCAGTACTGCATGGAAACTGAAGTTAAAAACTAACTTGAAAGTTAACAACTAACATGCAGAAATATAACTTCCCAAGAATTTGATCTAGCGCCCTATTCCTGATTACCAATTCCTCCTTCGTTCCACCAATACATATCTTTTTCATCTGCTGTTCTCTTCAACTGAGAATCTAATGGATTTCTGAATTATATGTGTCACTGATGACTTAATGTTTATCATAAATGCCTAACTGCAGCATAAAGTAATTTATCAGCTACATTATAAACCACATTAATTATTTTTTATTGTAGCCAGAGACAACCAGACAAATTATAGTTTGTTTTTCACCTTTCTCATTCCTATCCCTTTTGAGTTCCCATTTTAGCTTTGAAAAGAGAGAAAGGCAGACACTAGCATAAAACTTGATTCAAATTTGACAACTAGCCATGGTTTAAACAAGACCGAGTTTAAAAATCAACAACAAGCCATTACTTCTAATGAAGGTTTAAAGACCACAGTTTGCATTCAGGAATAGGTTCAAATATAACAAGAAACCAGGGTTCAACAAACAAAAACTAGCTTACTATTATGTTCAAACTCAGTTTTTGAAAAATTCTCAATTAATGTGTTGGGGTCATTTAGACCCCCAAATAATCTAAATGGGTGAATGTTTCATTTTCTCTCATGCCCCTAATCACAACCAACATCCCTTGGGGGAAGTCTTCAGATTTAAAACCACCACCATATTCTGCACTTAAGTTGCAGAATAAAACATCTATTGTGGGAAAGTAGCCGCTATGTGAAATGAACTGGATTTGATGAATGGGAACGCTATAAAAATGTATACCTCTCTAGGTATGTTTTATACAATAAAATGTATAAAATGTGGAAAGCTGAAGCTTGCCTCCCTAGCTCTAAAGTGGACCTGCTGCACTGGATCAGCACTCCACATTTACAGGTTTGAGCTTTGCAAATTTGGTCATTCATGGATATGATCAATATGTTCTCTTTAGGAATCTCTAGTGCAGTGGCTCTCCACCTGTGGGTTCCCAGGTGTTTTGTCCTACAACTCCCAGAAATCCTATCCAGTTTACCAACTGATAGGATTTCTGGAAGTTGAAGGTCAAAACATCTGGGGACCCACAGGTTGAGAACCACGGCTCTAGGTCATCCAATGAGACTCTGGTCAACTTCTGGCAAAAGTTGACCATATAGAGTTGTATTGGAGGATATAGAAATACTTAAGAGAGAACGCCCCTCTAGCAATCTCTAGGTCAACGTCTGGCAGGAGTTGTTCTAGAGAACCTAGAGATTACTACAGAGGTTTTATCTTAGATAAAATAAATAGCATTTTTCCACATTTGCAGGAATTCTGCATCCCTAACCTCAGCAAATGTGGAGAGCTGACAATAGGGTTCTCCTTAAATCCATCTGCTTACCGTGTTGTCGAAGGCTTTCATCGCCGGGATCACAGGGTTGTTGTATGTCTTTCGGGCTGTGTGGCCATGTTCCAGAAGTATTCTCTCCTGACGTTTCGCCCACATCTATGGCAGGCATCCTCAGAGGATGCCTGCCATAGATGTGGGCGAAACGTCAGGAGAGAATACTTCTGGAACATGGCCACACAGCCCAAAAGACATACAACAACCATCTGCTTACCATTTATTCTAGGAGAGTCTTCAATACTCCAAACCTACCCAAGAGATGCCAAGTTTTGGAAATAATATTTTCTTTTAAGTCTTTAAAAATTTGACACCCCTTTATATTATTTATCATTTCAAATGGCATGAGAGAGAGAAAAGCACAAAGAAGACAATAGTGGATTAGAGGTGAATCCAGAATGTCTGAGCAGTGTCTGCTTGTCTGCTAAGAAGTCATTCTGCTATAGCAGAATGAAAGACATGAATTCAAGAGGGAAGTCCAGTTAATGTCACTAACACATGTATTTTTAAGAACCACTAATGCTGACATAAGCTCCAGCACGCACACACTAAGGAGAACCTCAGTTCTAATGTGAATAAACAAACCCTTTCAAATCACAAGATTATTACCCTTAAATAGCATGGATAATTTGAATACATATGCATATAATCAAATTATTTGGTTGGAAAATCTGGATAACATAAAAGGGCTTCAAGGCACATAAATAAAAATGGAGATTAAAACCATACATCCCACCATAAAAAGCTGATGCCACAATAAAATAAATCATTTTTTAAAGCTGTCTTAGAAGTGTGTGATTTTTAACCCTTATCTTGATTTATCCGTAGAGATAATGCACAACCTCTTGGCAACTGCTTTCAAAAGTTAATAGGAGATGGTGACAGGCTGGTAAAAACAACCAATAATGCATAACTCCTGATAATTTCCCCTAAAATTAAAATATTAATTGGGTTAATAGGGCACCAAACTGGCTATGTAAGGCAACCATCTGCAGCCTGAAAACTCCCAGATATGTAACACTGAAGTTCCCAGAATCCACCAACCTGATGGCACAGTTTGTGAAATTGCAGCCCGACACATTGAAGTTTCGTCCAACATATCTGACTTGAGGATTCTAGTAGTTGTAGTTCAACCAGATCCCATGTACCAGCTGTTCTCAAGGAGGAAAAGCCAAGCAACAATTAGTGTCTCCTTTTGCAGCAGGAGACGGAAGAAGTATGATAGTGTTCCAGAAGTTGGATGAACTGATTTATATTTTGTGACAGAAAGAATGGAAGTCAAATACAAATCTACATTTCTGAATGATAAACTTTAAAATGTCTACTATTAAATTTGTTCAGGCTCTGACATTTGAAAGGGGGATTCCAAGAAGATGACATATGTGCACAAAAAGGACAGGAATTTATGGTCAGATTAAATCAGCCTGTTAAATCGTTAACTGTGTCCGGAGGCGAGGGGGGAAGGTCAAGCAATATAACCTGGGACATTGTAGTAGTAACGGAAAAAGTGGAATCATAGAGGAGTAATCACTATTGTCCCTGCCAGATCAAGGCAGTTGGAGGAGAGATTGAATTTATGACATTTGGCATATGCAAAGTATCAGTTCTAGCCACAGAGCTTTAATTTCTGACCTGTAGCTGCAAGTTTTCACACCTTGAGCAAAGACAGGGATCTTTAAAAAATATACTTCAACACACCAAGATTCAGACAGCTGAGCACATCATAATTTGATCCATCACTCTAAATATAGTCTTTTCTATGACATGAGGGAACAACACGGCAATAAACACAGGCTAGTACAGAGAAAAGAAAATGACATATTTGCCAAGAGGTCAATATTCCAAGCATTTCATTAAGGAGAGGAGAAAGGGGGAGACACTGCTTCTCATCAAATACAGAAGCCGCTTTGGAGGCCTTGTTGCAGCTCAAGGATAAATTAAAGGATTTCATTTCCCTCTCAATTAAATAATCACACTCTTCTCAACACATTAACCGTGTGCCTCTGACAACCGCTAAACGATGTACGACATTTATATAAAGGAGCAATGCAAATATTGACTTGGTAACAGGCAACTGGCCTCGCCATGCTCTAGAAAGTTAACCGGTTCACCTCACAGTAAGGAAAAGGAAAGCAAAGGCACTGGCCATAATCAGCCAAGGAAAATTTGCTCTCAGATAGGAAAAGGGAACTTAAAAGAAAATATAGCCAAGGAAAGACAACCTATTAAGAATAGCAGAATACTAGTATAAAAAGGATATGTGTGAATTTGTTGGTAGGTACCTTCAAGTCAATTCCAATGTATCCTAGAATTTGCTTAATAGATGATGCCCTTATTTGAGGCTGAGAGCCTTTGATTTTTTCAAGGTCACCCAGTGGGTAGCCATACCTTTAAAATGCCCCATCAGACTTGATTAATCCTACATTTTCAGCTACTCTTAAAATAGTCTAGCAATGCTCCAGACTGAGCCTGGAGGTGGCCACACACACCATTACCAACCAGCAGCAGTGGTGGCAGGGCATAAATATTTCAACTGAGCCAAGACTGATTCAGCCCCACTGGACATATACTTTACCGTTCCTGTCACCATAACCACTTCCCAATGGCCACAGAGCTCCTAGCCAGTGTGGGCATCCCATGCTGACATCAGCAAAGGTGTCCAAATGACCAGGGAAAAGGAAAGGGGCAATCCGCCAACCCTGTAGTGAATTCAGCTAGGACAGCGGATAACAAGATTCGCCCATGCCTGGTGAGCGTTCATTAAACCAGATCAGCCAGACACTCCAAGTTAATGGAAAAGCTACAGAGGTTTATTACAATTTGGCCAAATAGGATAGAAGTACAAGCAATTTGCTTCAAAAGGCACAAGCATAAACTCACAGAAAAATACATGATATCTTATACAGTTCTGACATCTATTCAGACTTCCTGCTCCCTCCCCTGACTGGCTGAAAAAAGAAGCAGGTTAGGCTCCACATCCGGATTGCCCAGGGGTTCCCTTAAAATCACAGCCTGCAGGAGGAAACTTCCACAGTGAGAAGAAGGACAGCTAGTAATTGGACAGTTTAAAGAGCTAGTCCATTGCAGAAACGCCTCTTGGGAGGACACAATCCAGGAGGAAATGGTGACATGGATATGCTGCTGAGTCTCAAGTGTCCAGTTCCATGTGTAACAAATGTGCAAGACCCAAAAGATAAAGGTGGTAATTCCAGACAACCAAGGGCTTCACTGTCTGTATACTTAATGCATTCATACCTGCTGAGCCCCCTCTTCTGTGGTAACAGCAGACTCCCATTCCCAAGCTAAATGAACAAACATTCTGAGCTTATTCCGGTGACAAAGATGATCATCTAGCTCGACAACATCTTGCTCGACAACATCTCTGGTTGCACAGGTACCACTGATAAGCACTGGACACCCACTACAACCAAGAGCTCTTGTGGAGTTATGTGGCCATCTGAAAGTAGCGATGGTGAAGAAACAGGCCCAGTCCTTCCCTTTCCCTGTGTTTAGTGCAAGTCAGAGTATGGTGCTGACCGCCCATGTGGACAACAGACCAGACCCATTCATGCTGTCCACTGTGCCCAAAATATTGAACCCCACGTTTCCAAATTGCTTTTCAGCTTATCTTAGTTGCTGGAAACTATGTTCAAAGTGCAAAAATAGTTTGCACTCAGATAACTCAGCAGGGGAGGAATGCCTGAATACTGTCATTCCCAGGGGACTCAGGCAAAAGCAAACTGCTGCAATATCTCCTAGCTTGTGTATTTTTCCTCATTAAGAGCTTTTGCTGTTTTGGCCACACTCTGATGTTGCTTGGCCTATTTTCACCTGGATGTTGGAGAGTATGGGTTTCCATGACTGAACAGAGATTCCATATCTGATCTCCCAAACCTTTAGTCTAACATGCAAACCGCTATGCCATACTACACTCTGTGAATACGTGGGAAGCAAACACTACTGTGGGTATGTTTGTTCTCATTTGCCAGATTCTGCATCTGGAAAAGCCCAGCTCTTGGGGCATTAGCTGTGTCTAGTGTGAGATTGTTGGGTACAAGCCAAGGTGTAGGCAAGGTTAAACAACCCCAAGAAAATGCCTCTTATTCACCACACCTGCCTTCTATTGCTCTAAGACATACAGAGATTGCTCTTTGCTTGAACAATAGCAAAAAAGAACTATTCTAAGCTCTACACCTGCAATATTAATATTGTTGGGCCTATGCAGTAGAAGCTTTCTGTTTTGTCAGTTGAATATATGTTTCCACCCTAAGTTTGCATAAGGAAATCAGGAATGCCCACAGGGCATTTATATTGGTTCTTCCAAGCTGAAAGTATACTTGCATTCAAATCAGCATGCCACACACAACACAAACAGTATATTTCTAATTATAACTATATTAATATTATACAAGCCCCACCTTTGGTCAGAGCCATTAATTTTAAGATTGCAGGGGAAGGGGGAAAGAAGTAGATAAAAGAGGGAGGGCACTTCTTGGCTGCTCTGAGATGAATGTACTCATTAACACTGTTTTTCTCTTTGGAGGAGCTTTACATTTGCCTCTCCTATAAGGAATCTCTAATGAGAGTACAGCTTTCAGGAGGCCTGACAAGTGAACAAAATATGTAGAATTGAAACATGAGTCAGAGGCACAGATTTAAGTCCCCATTATACATGCTACTGAATCCTTAATCTTTAGCAAATTTGGATGAACAGGTTGAGTTTTCTCGTTGGATAAAAAGGCTTGAAATGATGAATAATCGAAACTCTGCTTGCAGTTAAACAAGCTGCCCAATAATTCTAGTAAATGTTGGAGCATTCTATATAAGGTCTGATGCCTTGTAAAGCCCTGTCATAGTTCTTTTTGCTTCCAAATCCAGTCATGTCCTATATATACTGATGTATAGACCCATCTGCATGGGACTGGACTGGAGCGCTGCTGCATTGGACTGGGCCCAGATTCAATGTAGAGTCCTGACTGTCCAGTGGGGCCAAACCCAGGTTGGCTCAATGAATGGCCACTCTTATCTTTGTTGTTGCTTGTTGCCACAGCGGCGGAAAGCTCATGGCAGTTGCTGGGCACCTTTGCTGATGCCAGCAAAGCCACCCACACGATCTGCAGAAAGGAGGGGTTCTGAATCATGTCCTTATCTCAATTCTAACCCTATTGGAACACACAATGTCCCTCTTCTTTCGATGTGAAAACACTTATTTTCAATGGCTGAGGACTTTTTAAAAAGAGACAAAATTAACCCTGCAGTTTGGAGTAAGAACTGGGATCGCAGAGGAACTGGGAGTCAGGTGATCCCTTGGTTGTTTCCACCACAGAAGGGTAGCATCCTTGTTTGTACCTGAAAAAGGTGATGTTGCCCTTTTATTTGAATTTGCTGTTCATGAACAAAACTTCATATACCTATCACTGCACATATTTGGCATTGCACTTCCCTCTTCTCTACCAACTTTGCTGAGAAGGGCAGTAGGGCAATAAGACCAAGAGAACGCAATTGCGAATATGCACATGAGTAGCATCAATCTCCTCCCAAAATCAGTGCAGCTGCTGTGGTCATGTAACAAGACATAAACTGATAAAGCAAACACGTGCATACTATAAATACACCCCCTTGCTCCAATGTAGGCATGTAAAAACATTTTACTGTTGTGTGTCACAGTAAAGGGGTCAAATAAAGGTAGGGATAGCCCGCTGTTAGCCCCAGGTTCTGCCAACCCAGCAGTTCAAAAACATGCAAATGTGAGTAGATCAATAGGTACCACTTCATTGGGAAGGTTATGGCGCTCCATGCAGTCCTGCTGGCTAGATGGCCTTGGAGGTGTCTACAGACAACGCCGGCTCTTCGGCTTAGAAATGGAGATGAGCACCAACCCCCAGTCGTAACCCACTGGACTTAACGTCAGGGGAAACCTTTACCTTTTTACTATACAAGGGGGCTGGGATACAGTGCTCATATACATTCATTCCAGAAGGAACCCAGACATAACTACAAGTGAGTGTCATTTACCTGGTCTGTATCAAAAATTCCCAAAACATGGGGGGGAGGGGTACAGTCGTCGGGTTTAAAATACTGAGGCCAAAGTGTAAGCTTGTAAGAAAAAGATCAGGACATGATAATCTTTTGAACTAAGACATGCAGAATCCACAAGGTTGCCAGGCTGGCTGTGGGATTTTTGGAAGTGAAGTAAAACAAGTAGCTTATCCAAGCTCTAGGCTTAGCACATCTGTAGTGCAATTTTGCACCCTTATCACCTGATAACAGTACCTCCAGACTGGCTATATACCAGTACATTTCTGTTATATATACTATACGGGATTTGAATTTCATTTGCCCATTTTTTGCTCCTAGCACGAAAGGAAGGGAAAGAAGATGCCATGCGTCTAGCAGCAAATGATGATCTTCCTCCTTCAACACAGCCGCAATTACACAGGCTGATGATGTACTACACTCTTTTCCACCTGTTGGAATGAATCTGTCAAGCACATCTTGTCAAAATGAGCAACAGACATGAAATTACAGTTTATACATGAGGATTCAATCCCTTTTTTTGCACATTTCCCTCCTTCTTCCTTCAGCAAAAATCCTTTAACAGTAGCAAAATGATTTTTAAAAATCCAACGAATTATATTCCTTAATGCTGTATTTCTGTTCCGGGAGGCTGTTCTTAGAAGAATATGAGTTCTTCTAGAAAAAAAGTGGCCATACACACATGCATGGCAACATTTTACATCCAAATGCTGCATGTAATCATAATTGTTTGGACACTCCACACACGTCCAGTAAAGTAGTACACAATCACACTGCAGATGATACACAACGCTTAAGCCTGAACTGTCCTCTGAAAAATTAATGAGCTACAGCTGGAGAAACTTGAGGAAGTAAAGTAACGTTCAATTATAGTGAAAGCTCTTTGCATAATCTGCAGTGATGGGCATCTATAGCCCAATTTAGTGTTGTGATCTGCCATAGAAATAAACCAGCCTTGTGAACGAGTCCCAAGACATTGCTTGCCTACTATGGAAGGGGGAAGAAGGACTATATTTTGATGTTTTGCTTTGAGGAAGAGGCTTCTCTACTCCAGCAGCCACCTGGTTTCCGTGAGCTAACACACCTGAATGGTATTCCACCTAATCACCTGTACTTCAGCTATTAGCACAATCACAGACTAGGCTTGAACTATAAAGAATAACAAATGAAAGTGTGCTGACTTTCAGGAGTGTTGCTACAGGGGAACAAAACGCCTTCCCAAAAAAGAACCCTGATCTCACCTGTATGAAATTTCTCATTAGTCGCCAAATGTCTAGCATTATAGTCACTTAGAAAGTCCATGCAACTCAGATATCAAAAAAGGGCACAAGCAAAGTTACCAAGGAAATGCAACCAAGTCAATATTTACAAATCCCAATCCATCTACAGAGGGATGAATAAAGACACTGGCTTTGTGGCAAATATGTATTATTTAAAAAACCCTAAATATTGCACATATAGAAAAAGGAATATTCTCAGGCAGAGTTTTGGACACAAGCAAACTGACTTTTGGTTAGCATATGTATTGCTTTTGTGCACTGACACTAACTGGCCACTGTAAAATACAACAAAGCCAAAGCTCCACAAAGGAGCGATACATTTACTGGCAAAGAAAACACATCATCTAAGCTTTCAAAGCTCCATTGGCTTCTTCATCAGGTAAAATTGGTTTTAAAAATCATAGAAGAGGAAAAAAAGAGGAAGCTAGAGTCACAGGGCTACGTTTTGTATCACATATTGTTTGAACTGTAGTTCACCTGGTTTAGAGGGATTTAAAAGGAGGTGAAGATCATTCCCATTCTTGATCATGTGGGGATAGAAATAAAGAACAGCAACCTTTAAACTCTATTAGTACTTCTCTTGGAATCCAGGTTGTCTGTCTTTTGTGAGGCTTTTTTCTTAAGCAGGAACATGGAAATCCTCAAGACACCTATGTACTATCAGAATATGTTTTAGCCGCTGTATTGCCAATTTAGTCCAAATAAAACAGTTTCATCTTTGTTAGAGACACACACCTCAGAGCCAGGTCCCAACCCACTTCTTTAGTTTTTGGCTAAATTCATTCTAATCCCATGGTCACTGAGAGTTTGAGTACCTTAAAGGCGCCAGACCCTAAGCAGGATCAGCTGTAGTTAATACTCGGATGGGATATCACCAATGAACACCAATTGCTGTAGGCTATATTGAAAAGGATGGACCTGGCAAAGTTAATTTTGAGTATTTCTTGCTAAAGAAATCCCTTTGAAATTCAAGGTTGGCACAAGTTGACAGGTAATTAGAAGGCCACATGCACATGGTTATAGCATGGTCAACACCACATTATAGTGAAGATGGCATTGGCAACAGTTATTAATTGGGATGTACGCTAAAGTAAGACAGATGGCAGCAGTTTGCTTTTCCTTGAGTTTACAGGGAAAGGTCAGATTTTGCCTCTTTCCTCCTCCCCGATGAGTTAATTAAGTGTAAATTGTCTCAGCTGAGGACGAAGAAGGAATGTGGGGAAAGGACTGTGCCATTTCAAAAGCAGTTGGAAAAATGGAATGGCAGAGCATTAAATGGGGCACCTGCCTGTCAAATTAGGAAAGTGGAAGGCTGTGGAAACTGAAAATCCCAGTTGTTCTGGTTTGCCTGCAATCCAATCCAGGGAAGAGCAAAGGAAGTCCATGGTCTTCATGTCTACTCTTCATCTCAAAGGAGGTCCCTGGCCTTCATTTTTACTATTCATCTACACAGAGATATTGGGCTCACTGGCACAGCAGCATTAGAAGCTGACATTAGCTCTTAGTTAGGGATCCAAATCACAAAATCATGGAGAAAAAAGCTGCATGCTGGGGCACTGAAAGTTCTAGACCTCAGCAGAGAGCTGGATTAGCTTGCAATTGTATTTTCAATCATAGAGAAAGCTGGAAGGGATGACAAGGATTATGTAGTCCAGCTTCCTGCCATGCAAAATCAGACAATGAAAGCATTCCCAAAGATGGCCACCCAATCTCTATTTAAAAATCTCCAAAAAATAAAAGTCCACCACTTTTCAAAGCAATCTATATTACTGCACTTGCAAACAGTTCTTCCTGTCAGGAGTTTCTATTTATTTATCATTTATTTACAATATTTATATTCCGCCCTTCTCACCCCGAAGGGAACTCAGGGTGGATCACAATGCACATATACATGGCAAACATTCAATGCCATTAGAAATATGACATATATAGACAGACATAGACAGACACAGAAGCAATTTAACATTCCAGCTTCCAGCTTCATGAGGGTATACTTGATTCCAGCCACAAAGGAGCTACCGCTTCACCGTCCACTTGTGACACCAAGTCCTTGATGGAGTACTACCTCATTCTTCCGTACATTGCTGGAAGATTTTATGGTGTCATAAATTAGTTAAATTAGCCTCCCCGCATAAAGCGGTACCTAATTTCCTACTCGACAGATGCAACTGTCTGTCAACTACATAGGTCAACAGCAAGCTAGACTATTTAATGGCCGGGAGCTCACTCTGACCCGGGCTGTCTTCAAACTCACGACCTCTTGGTCAGTAGTGATTTACTGCAGCTGGCTACTAACCAGCTGCGCAACAGCCCAGTCTAAGTAGAATTTGAACTTTACTTCTCTTGCACCTCTTTCTTGGGAAGAGCACCATATAATATCCCACAAACTGGACACTGGAGCAAATACATACAAGCTAGATCTTCAAATACTTACACACAGAGACTTCCAATTGTCCCAATTTAACAGGAGCAGTTCTAGTTAATCCTCTGTTGTCCTACTTTTCTAGATGCTTTAAAAACATTGTGGATTCTGACTCCTTCTACTTTCCCCGTTCTTCCTTAGCTTATGTACTTCCATTGTTGCAAACTGAATTTAAAGTGCAAAAATAGTTCTCACTGAATAAATTCAGCAGGGGGAGAGAAGGATGCACAATCTCACCCTTCCCTGTAGATGCAGGCAAAAGCAAGCTGCTGGAGCCGCTTCTAGTTTGAGTTTGCCTCCTCATTAATCATGTTTTGTCATCTTGACCACAGTATGATGTTGCTTGGCAGCACGCATCCCTGTGAAATATTGAAGGGTATGACATACAGAGAAAACTTTGGGAAATAAAACATAGAACTTAAAAACTTTCTTCAATAGCTGTTAATTGCATGTGCGCTCATAGTTAAAATGACAAATCGTTAGCACAGAAAAGTTCATGGAAAACCACTTTCCTCTTAAAAATGACTGATATGATCACGGGGTTATCTTTGAAATATGGTGGTAAAGACTTCTCAGCAACTGATTTCTCAAAAGGCTAAATGTCACGTTTCCACCCCCAACCCGTAAAAATCATAAAGCATCTGACTTCGTCTGGAACATTGCTCATAATGAATCATATTTCATAAATCATCAGCAGCAAATATGCTGTTACTATTCTTTCCCCATGAAAGGTTTTATTCCATGCATCTAGTTCAGAGATGGGCAACTCTGAGGGGGCTCAGATCCATACCGACCTTCTGTAGGACCCATCAGGGCCACATCCCCCATTGTCACACTTAAGCCCACCACAAAATGGGAGTGGACCATTTTTTTTTTCTTTCAATGTTACAGTTAGCAACTTCTATGTGCTATACTCACTAACCCCTAATTTACATTAGGGTGAATTCCTATATACTGTACTTGTTTTACCATACACCCTTACTCGGTGTATCGGTCTGACTTGCAACTGCTTTCTTTTTCCGTCACTTTCCTTCATTACCTGATGCATCTGATAACATGCAGGCTCTGTTAAATAAGGTTATCTTTATGCTTTGCAAGGAAAACAAAGCCAATTTTCTTTCTCCACAAGACCCTATAGGAGAGCATGGGGCTGGCTGTGGTTCAGCTTCTGCACTGTCAACTGATCACTCTGCTTAAGACATCCACTACGTTCCCATACATTTTCCAAACCCCAAAATATTCAGATATGGTCCTTAGTTTCTGAATGGTGCTAGTGACTATTTTGCCATATTTTTGTGAATTTGGAAGGGCACCTTCACCCTATATTATCCTGTAGAGACCTTCTTGTAGGCTATATGGGTCTACCTTCAAACTAGGATGTGACTGGACTTCCTCCTCCATTCCCAAAGTACCAAAATGCTTAATAAGCCATTGCATGTAGTAACTGTAAACAACTAACGCTGCATGAACACCTCCACAGGTCAAGTCACACTCTCTCCACCTGAGAGGAAGGCAATGGCAAGCATCTTCTGAAAGAATCATGCCAAGAAACCCTCATTATATGTTTGACTTAGCTTCACCATAAATCAGAAATTTATAAATAAGAAATTACTCAAAAGAACAAAACAGCAACAATGCCAATTAAGGGGCTATGCCAAAGTCATCACAAAAAATATGGGATTTGATTTTGCTGGATGAATAAACACCTCAGATGTAAGGCCTGAGGTAAAGGAACATCTGAATGAGCTCTTCACCACAAAATTATGGGAGAAAAGGGATATTTTTCTGTTTGCAGAGTATTTGCTTAGACATGCTAATTCCAGTGCAAAATGTTGAAATAATAAATGGGAATGCAACTTTTCTGACGTGAAAGCCAATTGCTACTTCCATCCAGAGTACATTCAATTGCTGAAATCAGCCCTTATATAAGTCAGTATCTAAATATAAGTGAAAATTTGTGTAAAAATCCCTTTGATTCAAGGAGTCTCTTCTAACTGAGACTGGCAATTGGATTTCAGATACAAACACCACCTCCCAGAATTCCCAAGCCATGATAGCAAGCCTGGGGCATTATGTGAACTTGTATCCAAAAATGTTAATTTTTCCAAGTTCTGGTAGCATCAGGCTCTAGATACTCTCAAAGTACCTTCTTCAAAGAAAACTACAACACACAACATTCCTCACATTAAAGGAGAAGAGCTTTTAAGAGTCAAAAAATCACTGAACTGGAAGGGATCATAAGGGTCATCTATCTAGTCCAATTTCATGCCAATCCGGAAATTCACAGCTGTAAGAAGGGGACAACCAAGCTTTGTTTCAAGGTCTCCAATGAAGAGTCCACCACTACCTCCTAAGATGGCCACTGCTACTGCCAGACAGCTCTTCCAGCCAAAAAGTTCTTTTGGATCTTCAATACCTTTCAGCTCCCTTTCATTATCTGGCAGAAGCTTCCTGGCTGGGCAGGCTCACTTGGCAGCACAAACTGAGAACTTTGCTCAGGAGGACAGTTGTAAGCAGAACACTCCTACTGTCTCACAGCCCAAAGATGAATCTGCCAGCTCATGTCTCCATCATTTCAGTATGGATTTGGCAAACAGTCAATAAGTGGACAGTAAAACTGCCATCACTTCAACTCAAGTCTTTTCATTATAGCAAGAATTATACTCCAGAGTACACCAGGAAGTTTTCTTCAGAGTTTTTTCCCATCCCTGTTCCAAAAAAAGAATAGTAATTGTGGAAGAAGTGTGTTAGCATTCCCTTGGTCTTTCTGTGTTAGTTGTTGTTAACTGCCATCAAGTCAACTTCAGTCTATGCCAGCCTTGCCAAGAAAGACCTCCAAGTCACTTGGTTACCAAGAATGCTGTTCAGGTCTTGCAAACTCAAGACTGTGACTTCCTGAACTGAGTCTATCCATCTGGAATAGACTTTTACTACTAACATGTCCTACTTGTCAAGCAGCATCTTTTTTTCCCCTAACGAATCATGTCTTTTCATCCTGCAATAGACAGAGAACTGTCCTATGCTATATGTGAATGTTCCCTGTAATATCCGAAATACTCCAAAATTGTCCACATTGGTGGCTGAGACAGTGACGTTTTTTCTTTCTAATGGTTTAACAAAGTTTCCACAAAATTATTAAAAACATTGGGTATAAATTATTTTCAGGCTAAAGTGTATACAACACATAAATGAATTCCATGGTTTGACCTGGACTCATCTCCAAGATGTTTGCATGTATGTAAATGCAAATGTTGGGGTGGGGGGTGGAGTCCAAAACATGTCTTATCCCAGGTTTTTTGTAAAAGTATACCCAACCTGTATTGTAGAGCAAGACAGTGAGGGAAGGAGGGAGAGATGGGAGGGTGGCAGGATCATGAATGCATTTCATTAACACTGCTTGAAGATTAGATTATGTTCCATCTCTTTAAACTGCTATTAACATATTCACAAATGCCATTTCATCTTGTCAGTGGGACAATGAATCTGCTCCAGATTCCCAAACTAGGTCGAGCACCTTGGAAAGCTCCTTTAATATTCAAACTGAAATCCCGAGCAAATTCACCAATGCAATGGCATAGTAGCCACCAATTCTTCAGGGAAGAGGGAAATTTGCATCCTAGTGAGTGATACATGAAAATGGTCATATGCTGTATCATACCCTGTTCTCAATCATGTCTCCCTAGCTAACTACAACTTAGCATCCACACTTGTCCAAAGTGAATCTTATTTATTATTATTATTATTATTATTATTATTATTATTATTATTATTTACAGTATTTATATTCCGCCCTTCTCACCCCGAAGGGGACTCAGGGCGGATCACATTATATACATATAGGGCAAACATTCAGTGCCCATAAACACATAGATCTGAGACAAAGACAGACAGACGCAGAGGCAATTTAACCTTCTCCTGAGGGGATGTTCGATTCTGGCCACAGGTGGGAGCAGCTGCTTCATCATCCACTGTGACGGCACTTCCTCATTCCAACGTCGTAAATTAGTTACATTTGCCTCCCCACTTTATAAGTGGTACCTTATTTACTACTTGATAGATGCAACTATCTTTCGGGTTGCTAGGTCAGCAACGAGCAGGGGCTATTTTTTATTTTTTATTGACGGGTGCTCACCCCGCCACGGGCTGGCCTCGAACTCATGACCTCATGGTCAGAGTGATTTATTGCAGCAGGCTGCTCACCAGCCTGCGCCACAGCCCGGCCCCAAAATCTTACAAATTTTGTTAGGAAAAAAAGATTGAACAAAGCATAGCACATTCAAGATTCCCATAGATCAAAACTGAACAACAGGTGGCTCTTCATATATTGGTGGACTGCAGCTCCCAGCATCCCCCACTAATGGCTAAGCTGCTTAAGGCAGATGGGAGTTCCAATGCAACATCTGAAGGAGAACAACTTGCCTGCTGTCCATAATAATTGTACAGATCCTTTTGTTACAAAAAAAGCCTGCCTGCTGGTGTTTCTAAATTAAGTCCATTAAATTTCTCCCCTTTCTATTGCATTCATTCTTCCTGCACTCCTCCTCTCTTGCATATTATTTCTGAACAGAGAAGGCAAAATTAGCTTGCACTGGCCTTCCACTAAAATTAACATGCCTTTTCACTTCCAGCCACACTTGTAATAGTTCAGAGGTGAGCCACCTAGAAAATAAAGTCCTGTGTTTGAAACTCATCTCTCTTTTTCCACAATTCTTTTCAATGTTTGCTTAAAGGTTGTTCTACCTGCTTAGCTGGTCCAATCTAATCCAATCCTTCCCTCCTCACCCATGTCCCATCTCTCTCTCTCTCTTTAGTGCTGCATTCAGAAAGTCTGGATTCCAACCCCAGCAAGCTGTTTAGATGAGATAAGCCACTGAATTTTAACAGAAATAACTCAGCACTAAATCAGGGATGTCTCAAAGAAACAGGTCATTAAAACACACAAACTAATTGCGGTCAACACTGTGCTTTCTTCACACGCAGTTCCCCTTCCCATCTCAGCCCACACCCATTTCCAAAAGGCAGAAAGAAAGCGATGTCTCTTAAATTACTGTTTGTTGCATGCAAATATCATGAACAAAAGTGCTATTTATGGCCAATGACCAATAAATGTGCACGGTCTTTGATACAAATTGCATTTCAGTTGGTGCTGCACTCGACTGATAGTGGACATGAATGTATAAAAGATTCCCATTACATTCAGATTCTAATACTTTTTTCAAAAAGACAGCATAGGCCATTACTCTCTACTACTTTTTTCTGCATGTTGTTCTGCTTTGTAGAGTTGAGCTCCAAGTTTCCCAGTATCATGAACACTTCAGCTGTCTTTTCTATAATGGATGTGTGTTTGATGCCACATCCATTATAGAAAAGCACATTGGGACATCATGCCTAGGTTCGGAAGCAGGTGAAAGACCCTCCCTCCATCCATCCATCCCAACTGCCACTGCCCTGGCCTTTGAAGGAGAGGAGAGGCAGGAAAAACTGTATCATGAATAAGACCAGAAGCAGATGAAAAGCCTTCCTTCAGCCACGGAAACCCTTTGGGTGACACTGGGCAAATCACACTCTCTCAGCTTCAGAGAATAGCAAAGGCAACTTCACTTTGAACAATGTTTGCCTAGAAAACCCTGTGACAGGATCACCATGAGTTGTAAACAACTTGAAGGCACACAACAACAACAATACAAGGGGTTGCCTTTGAAGAATCCTCGGTAGCTCCAAATGGTCCAGCAGGCAGCAGGCAGATTGCTCACTGGAGAGGCATATAGGGAGTATACAACACCCTGCTACACCAGCTCCACTGGCTGCCAATCTACTACCGAGCACAATTCAAAGTGCTGGCTTTAGCCTATAAAGCCCTAAATGGTTCTGGCCCAGCTTACCTGCCCAAATGTATCTCCCTCTATGAACCATCATGGGGTTTAAGATAATCTGGGGAGGCCCTGCTCTCGGTCCCGCCTTCTTTGCAGACGCGATTGTTGGGAACAAGAGACAGGGCCTTCTCAGTGGTGGCCCCTTGGCTATGGAACTCCCTCCCCAGGGACATCAGATCTGCCCCCTCCCTCCTGATCTTCTGTAAGAGAGTAAAAACGTGGCTCTGTGGCCAAACCTTCGGAGAACCTGTGCAATAATCAGATATGGAACGACATGTTATGACTACAGGAACGGCCTGGTTTATGCTGGTGGATTATGTGATTTAATTGTGATTGTATGGTTTTTAATGTCTTTTATTGTTTTAATTGTATTTTACTACTTTGTATTATTGTTAAGGCATTGAATAGCTGCCAATTTGTAAAGCTGCCTTGCATGCCCTTCAGGTAGAGAAAGGCGGGATAGAAATATCGTAAATAAATAGCAAGCATCCATTTCTTTGGTAAGGACTATTCAGAGATTATTCCACATTGGCTCTAAGGCCGTCTATTCCACTGTCAAACAGCTCTTAAAGTGAAGACAATCTTTAACTGTATAGGCTCCCATCATATATTATCTAGCTCGAAGGAAGAACAACCAAAGAAGCAACACGTGGAAGCAGGAGTTAGGATCAAAACATATGATGCCACCTGATACATATATTAACATGCATTAAGTGTTCTCCGATTGCTCATGTTGATACGAGGAGCAACAAGGAGATTTTCCACCATTCATATTGACACTGAAAACAACCAACTATACTTTCTTCCTTTAAGGTGGAAGTAATTGGTAGGCCAATTGCATAAATGCCAGAAACACTATGTTTCATCCAGAACGTGTGACAGTCTTGATAAGGCATGCACTGTTATCTCTCTCTGCATCCTCACACTGCCTCAGAAAACAAATGTGTTTTCTTCGGAATTGTGACATTTCCTTCTTTATTTCCTTCTCAGATTAGTTTTTCTAAAGCATATTGCTTTCAACTTAAAAGTGGATGTCGGTTGTTCAAATGCTCCTGGCAGTCTCAGGCAGCTGCAGAGATACTGGCTGGTACTTGATGTTCTTCTACCTGCATTTTTTTTTTGCATCTAGCATCTTGATCCAGCAGTGGCTGGACAAGGGTGAAGTAACAAGGGTGAAGCACAGAAATACAAATTGTCCTAGAAAAATACGTACTGTGTAAGCATCAGGACAAACAAGAAAGGAGAAACTGTATCGTATCCTCACCTCACACAATGACCACAATCACTGAAATCAATGGGAAATGTTAATCATGATCAAACTTAACCTCATCAATTTCAAGTATAACAGGGACACATCAACCGTGAATGTTCCTGAATACTTCTGGTAATATCCAGAGTCTTCTTGTGCAACAGTTATTCTACAATCCACTCACTGATCATGATAGTGCCTAAAATTAGTCTTTCCCATCATTAGCCAGCAAAGTGTTGTTCTTATGTACCCACAAGTCAGTTTCAACTTATGGCAATCGTATAACCTACATCCACAAAATACACTGGTGAAACTTTATGAACTGCCAATGTCAAATACCATCTCAGTTCCTTCTCACCCACCTCCACTTGCAGCTTGTTGAGACTAGTGATAATACATGGATGATTTATTCAGACACAATTTCCACTGAATTTAGTGAAGCTTAGCCTCAGATAAGTATTCATCAAATTGCTGCCTTTAACAAAAGTCATTGTTCCCCATCCAAAATAAAGTTACCCATCACTGTGTGGTGACAGCAGATACTTGCTTCATTATAGGTTCTGGAGGTGAAACTTCTCCATAGACAGACAGGGAACCTCTTCAGATTGGTTGTTCCCAGCCGTGGCTGATAGATTTTGTGTCCATGCGGCAGTGAACATGCCCCAGGCTTTCACCGAAACCCTAAAAAACCTAACCAAGGAGCTGAACTCATGTCAGGGACAGAATTCAGCACTGGGATAGCTCAGACCATAACCTCATGGACAGGGCAGATACCAGCTACCACGGGGAGTTCCCATCCCTGATCCTCGAAAGAAAGTCATGGATAAGTCTAGAAATTTTAGTTTAAAAAAAACAACCCCAAAACCTAGGTTGACGTTCCATGTGTGAATACTGTACTATAACTGTTATCATAAAAGGAACCATCCAAAGCAAGGTCTTATTCCATCCAAGGAAATAAAATGTAAAGCACCAACTTCTCTACCATCTCTGCCATGGCACCGCTTCTGGCCTTTTTGAATGCTTCAGCAGGGAAATGGCAGCTACCAGCGACAGACGGCTTCCTGAAGCACCCATGGTGTTTTCCCCTCTCTTTAGAATGACTTATCCAAAGTCATATCAAAATCCATAATTTTGGCCTCAAAATCTGCCTTCAATTTACACATAAAGTCAAATTATGCATGTGGATGTACGGTACAGTACTGACTTTCAAGAACTCAATAGCAAAATGAGGGTCTGCCTTGAAAACCAGCAAAAGTAAAACTTTCCATGTTTACTTGCTTCTTGGCACTCCTTTGGTTTACACAATGTTTTTTCCAAATATTACCAAGTACGTGCCAACAATAAGATTGGAGATACTTAAGATTCAAGTTCCTTCCTTCTCCTTAAGCTCCCTTTTTAAAGAGGGCAAAATATTCTCCTTCCTTACAGGAACATCACAACTACATACACTTTTGCTTCCTCCTCACTCTATCCATCTAGAAAAGTAAAAGAAAACCAGTCCAATCAACTTTCTTAACTGTGTAAAGTTCCCTGCCAAAACTCCAAACAGTATCAGTCTCTCACCATGGCCTTCCTGTTTTCTTTCATCTCTCCCATTTTGCATAACTGCTCAGGTACACTGGTAAACCAAGTGAGACTTGTGTTGTTTTTTTCCCCCCGAAAAAATATTTTAAATATATTTTTTGTAAATTTGGAGCAACTCAAATTGATATTTGCCTCTATGCCCATTGGCTAAAATACATTGACTTATTGTAGAGAAGTTGGCTGAAAACACATAAGACGAAAGGGAAATGGAAAGCAGTGGTTAGAATCCTAAACAAGGAACATGCCATTTACTTTTAGTTTGGCTCTTTTCTTTTTTATTCTTCATTAGAAACACATGAAAAAGTCAACCAAATAGGAAATCTAACATATAAAGAAGAAAAAAGTGGGGAAATGGGAAAAAAATAAATACTAGGACACTATCCTGGCATAACCCGCTAAGACCATTAGATTGTTCTTGGTGTGCAATTGGCCTTACAGCAAGAAGGGACATGTGGGGAGATCTAGATGTTAAGTGTTTTGAGCCTTGTTGGCAAGCAGGCAAGATGCATTACTCCATTTCAAATTAACAAAATCAGAACTCAGAGATGCAATCAGAGGGATGCGGATAAAGTCAGGCTTATGACCCACCCTGGTAATGGGCTGGAGTCCAAAAGTGTCAAGTTGATTTTCTTTCTGACTGGCTGCTGGACGCAAATTGAGAACCAAGATTCCACCGCAAGTCAGAGAGAACCAGAGCTTTTGGAATGAACGAGACAAAAGTCCCCATTCAGTTTAGAGAAAGAGAAATGGCATTTCACCTTTAAAAGGGTATCCGGTCACTTCTTGGGAACTTTTGCCAGCAGCACCAAACGAAGAAACGTGGGAATTTTGATTGTCAAGTCTGATATCAAAGAAAGCCTGATATTCAGCTCAATTTGCAATTGTAAATTCAACAAGGACATTGCCTGAATGCAGATCGGAGCATCTATTTTGTATTAGAGGAATTAACAATATCCATAGAAGAGAACTTTGAAAACTTGCTCCTTTGGACTCCATTCCCAGAACCTGCCAGCCAGTGGGGCTACTGGTGCCATCTCGATGTACTGGGCTGCAGCACACACTGTCCTCAGCCACCTTGGCATTTGCCATCTGGGAAAGACAGCATATCTTCCAATTTGCTGAACTGGCAGTGACAGTCCTAATTACTCCTTTGCCATCTCACTTTAAAAAAGTCCCAGTTTCTCTCTCCTTCCCCAATCTTGCTCCTTTGTTCTCAGACTACTTCAATGATTACAAACAAAAGGTAGTTTTGCCAGTTCCTTTCCCTGGAATGGAGCCTACTGTGCTTGGTGTTTGTTGGTGGTCTCCCATCCAAATACAAATAATGGTTGATCCTGCTTAGCTTCCAAATTCAGGTGGGACCTCCTGAGTTCAAAGAGCAAAAATACCATAGGTTTGAGTGAATTAACTCAGTAGGGAAAAAGGAGAGGAAGGACAGAATATTATCCTTCCCAGTACGCTCTAGCAAAATCAAAGTGATGCAACATCTCCTAGCTTGTATAATCTGCCTCGTTAATACATTTTGCCATGGTAGACTGCGTCCTTATGTTTGACACCACTTTAACTGTCATGGTTCAGTGCAATGGAATTTGTAGTTTTGTTTTGTTTTTTTAAAAAAAACATCTATACAATTCTTGTATTTAGTTATGCCCTTCCCTCCTCCCATTCCTCTCTTTGTGGTGACTTCCCGTCCTTTGGGTTGGAGACATTTGTATATAGTTCTGCTCTTGCTTTCTATTACTTTGTTTTTCTAGTCTTCACTCTGGCCTAATAGTTTTATTCATTCATTTATTTATTCCCAACAAAGATTCTAACAGATTAAATGATGAAGCCTCCTGTAACAACTTTTCCCTCTTTTTTTTTTTTTTTTTACAAAGTTTAGAAATTACTCTTGGTCCTTGATAAAGTTTTTGTTGGGGGGGAGGGTTGTTGTTCATCATTGCTAATTTGTCAGTTGCCACTATTTAAAAAACTTTAACAATCCATTCTTCTATTGTCAGGTCTGCCTTCTTCCACACTGTGCACATAATGTCCATGCTGCTATTACCACGTAGTGCAATACTTTGTAGTTGAATGATTTTGTTTATTTATTTGACATTCCCAATAAAAATAATTCGGGCTCCAATTGTATATTTGACTTAAATTTTTTGCAGTGTTTTTTGTACCTTGCCCCAGAATTCTCTTGGTTCTTTACAGTTTGGAGAGGCACCAGAACTCTTTGGCAGAGATGGCAAAAGACCTTGTAAAACTACAACTCCAAGGATTTCAGGACATTGAGCCATGGAAGTTAAAGTGGTGTCAAACTGCTTTAGTTCTATAGTGAAATGTTTGAGGGTATGGGATGGGGATTATATTCTTAACACATCTGAGAGCGCTACACCGAGGAAGGCTATATCTTTGGTAAATATTCTCAACCCGTCATGAAATGGTTGAGAGAACATTAGGAGAACTTCCTGACTTTAAGAACCATTCAACGTTGGAACTCTCTGCCTCGGAGTGTGGTGGAGGCTTCTTCTTTGGAGGCTTTTAAACAGAGGCTGGATGACCATCTGTTGGGGGTGTTTTGATTGTGCTTTTTCTGCATGGCAGGGGGTTGGACTAGATGGCCCATGTGGTCTTGTCCAACTCTATGATTCTATGAACCGGAGCAGAAGAATATATTTGTGAGGTTGTAATAAACTCGATGAAATTTTCTATGCCACAGTTTCTCCAGCAGCCCAATAGCAAATATTATGCCAACTGCCAAAGTCTTAACTAAGCAATTAGATTGAGAGCAAATGGATAGAAAATGGGAAGGAAAGGAGGAAAAATGAAAAGAGGAGGGAAAAACTTGATTTTCCATCATTAGACACCTTTGTTCACAAGACAAAGGTGTCTAATGAACTATCATTTCATAATACCGAGATGGCTTAAAGGGTGTTCTATGCAAAATAACCAATGTGTAAGCATACCAATTAGTCCAGAAAAAAACAACAACAACCTCGGCTCAATTTTCTACTCACAAACACTTATACAGAAGAGAAACACAATTTAACAAACAAGCATGAGTCAGAAACCCAGAACTTCAAAAATTTACCATTTTGGACTACCATTCTTAGAAGCCCCTTGCCTCCGAAGAAGGATCCTCAAGGGTGCTTCAAAAATGGGAATCCGCCACTTCACTTGGTATTAAATGGGAGGAAGAGAAGGACCACAAGCTGAGCATAAGCCAAGAGTAGGATATGACAGCCAAGGCGATTCTAGGCTTCGTCAATAGGAATGTAATGCCTAGATGGAGGGAAGAAGTAGTAGTCCCCCCTCTGTTCCACTTTGGCCAGACATCACCTACAACACTGTGTCCAGTTCTGGCCACCACAATTCAAGAAAGCTATGGACAAGCTGGAACTTTTCCAGAGGAGAATCACAATGATCAAAGGTCTTGAAGCCAAACCCTATGAGTTGCATCTTTAGGAGCTGGGTATGTTTAGCTGGGTATGGGAGCCCCGGTCGCAAAGTGTGTTAAAGCACTGAGCTGCTGAACTTGCAGACCGAAAGGTCCCAGGTTAAAATCCCAGGAGCAAAGTGAGCAACCACTGTTAGCTCCAGCTTCTGCCAACCTAGCAGTTCGAAAACATGCTAATGTGAATAGATCAATAGGTACCGCTCCGGCGGGAAGGTAACGGCGCTCCATATAATCATGCCAGCCACATGACCTTGGAAGTGTCTACGGACAATGCCAGCTCTTTGGCTTAGAAATGGAGATGAGCACCAACCCCCAGAGTCAGACATGACTGGACTTAACGTCAGGGGAAATCTTTACCTTTTAGCTTGGAGAAAAGCAGGCTGAGAGAAGACATAAAGGTAAGGTTTTCCCCTGACGTTACGTCCAGTCGTGTCCGACTCTGGGGGTTGGTGCTCATCTCCATTTCTAAGCCGAAGAGCCGGCATTGTCTGTAGACACCTCCAAGGTCATGTGGCCGGCATGACTGCATGGAGCGCCGCTACCTTCCTGCCGGAGCGGTACCTATTGATCTACTCACATTTGCATGTTTTCGAACTGCTAGGTTGGCAGAAGCTGGAGCTAACAGCGGGTGCTCATTCCGAGAAGACATAGCTATGTATAAATATTTGAAAGGAGGTCACATCAAGGAGGGGGCAAAGTTGTTTTCTGCTTTTCTAAAGACTAGGATATGGAGCATTGGATTTACATTGCAGGAAAAGAGATCCGACTTACATTAGAAAACAATTTTGGATGCAAATTCTTAAAACAAAAATCAGTTTCAAGTTAGAAGTTACAATACTAGGATTATTGGAAGATAAGACAAAAAAGGAACATGAGATGATACTGCAGTACATGTTAACAATGGCAAGAGTTTTATATGCTCAAAAGTGGAAAATGACAGCGATACCAACTGCAGAAAATTGGACAGTAAAGACGTGGGAAATAATAGAAATGGACAAATTCACCATGTTGTTGAAGGATATGTCACTGGACACATTCTCAGAAGATGGAAACTATTTTTTTTCAGTCTATGTCAGTGGGAAAGGGAAAGACTTTATGACCCCTTCCATGCAGGCAACACTCTGCAAACAGGGGAATTCCACACATGAAACAATCGGGGTCAGCTAACACTGCCCAACAAAGAATTTTCCCTGGCAGGAATCAGCCAGGTCTTGAAGCTGCAAGGCCATTAAATGCTAATCAAGGTGATTAATTGCAACATTCACACTTTCCTCCAGTATACAAGACTTCTTTCTCCTACCCTGGACATTCCACAGATATATAAACCTCACTTACCAACAGACCTCACAACCTCTGAGGATGCCTGCCATAGATGTGGGTGAAATGTCAGAAGAGAATGCTTCTGGAACATGGCTATACAGCCCAGAAAACCCACCGCATCCCAATGATTCCGGCTATGAAAACCTTCGACAACACATTAATTTATATACATGTTAGTAGTTTTAGTTTTATCAACCAAACATGTGTTGATAAATCGCCTCCTTCTCCTCCCATTGCCGCTTGGGCTCCTTTTCTCTTCCTTTGACCTCTCCTTCCTCCCTTCCTTAGGCTGTAAATTGTATTTTTTATGATTTATAATTGTCTTTTAGAGTTTATTAAAAACCGCAAAACAGCGAATCCGCAAAAAGTGAACCACAAAGTAGTGAGGGTACACTGTACTGCAAGTCGCTTCTGATGGGAGAGAATCGGTTGTCTATAAAAACGTTGCCCAGGGGACGTGTTACCATCCTGTGGGAGGCTTCCCTCATTTCCCTACTTGGGAAGCTGGGGCTGACAGATGGGAGCTCACCCCATCTCGTGGATTCAAACCGTCGACCTTTGGGTCATTAGGCCAGCAGTTCAGCCACCACCAGAGCTGTCTGACAGTGGAATATGATGCCTTCGAGCAGGCATGGGCAAACTTGGGCCCTCCAAGGGTTTTGGACTTCAACTCCCACAATTCCTGTCAGGAATTGTGGGAGCTGAAGTCCAAAACCCCTGGAGGGCCCAAGTTTGCCCATGGCTGCCTTGGAGTATTTGAATCCGACTCTCCATGGCCATCTGTCAGGAGTGCTTCCATTGTGTGTTCCCTCCTGGCAGAGGGCTGGACTGGATGGTCTTTGGAGCCTCTTCCAACTCCATGCCTCCAAGCCAGAAAGAGAGCTCCAAGGAGGTCCCGGAGGCGAAGCTATGGAAACTATGGAAGCTATGGATTAATTTAGAAAGCAATGGGTGCAAAGCATCTTCCCAAAGAGAAACCCAGCTGGGAAAAGGCGCAGGTGTGGCTGCTCAAGGCTCAGGTTACAAGGTAAACGCGGAGTCGGAGGCAGCCTAGATCCCCAGAAATCCACAGCGAGGAGACCCCTCCCCGGCACTGCCATTTTGTCACCGCGACACCGCTCGAGGGGCCGATTCACACGTTACGCGCGTCTTGACACGGAAGGCAGGGCGACTCCAGGGGAAAGGGGGGGGGAGAGGGGCCAGGGAGGCATTCCTCACGCAAACCAGCCTCTAAGCACTCCCCGCACCATCATCTCTTGGCTTCTCCTGCCTTACCTGGGCTTCTCTGCCTCCTTTTCCTTCCAAAAGCGCCCCTCGCTCGGAGAAAGAAGGGATGCAAAGAGACGCCCCGACAGTAGAGGCGACTAGGCGACCACCCCCGGCAGCAGGGCCACCTGAGGCACGGAGAGGGTCCCGGAGAAGCTGGGACGAAGGAGTAGAGCCGCCGCCAAGCCGAACAAAGTGCAGCAGGAGCAGCGGGAGCAGGAGCGAGGCAACCCGCGCCAGGTTCCAAAGTGCCCGCCTCTGCCTCGCCGGCCTCGCCGTCGCGGCTTTTCCCGCAGGCAAGCGCGCCCCCTGGTGGAAGAACCCGGCCTCTGCTAGCCGAGCAAGTCCCAGGTTGGACCAGTGGGTTGACATCTAGACCATAGGTGCTTAAGCTTAAGCGGCTGAGGGGGAAAAGGAAAGGGCCTGAGGCTGTTAGGAATGGTGGGAGTCGGAGTCCAAAACACCTGGAAGGCCCAACTTAGCCCACACCTGATCTATATCACGGAATCACTGCTCTTAAATATCACTTGAACTGTCCTGTCCTAGGAGTTTAAATGTGGTGAGACACCAACACTTTTTGGCAGAGGAAGCTAAAGATTTCGTAAAACTGCAACTCTTGTGATTCTATAGCACTGCGCCATGGCAGATAAAGTGGTGTTAAACTGCATTCATTCCACAGTGTAGATCAAGGGTCCTCAAACTTTTTAAGTGCAGGGCCGGTTCATGGTCCCTCAGGCTGTTGAGAGGCCGAATTATCATTTGGAAAAATAATACAAATTCCTATGCACACTGCACATATCTTATTTGTAGTGCAAAAAACCCCCCAATTATTGTTTGTTTGTTTACTACATTTATACCCCACCCTCTCTCACCCCGAAAGGGACTCAGAGCGGCTTACAAGTTGTATGTACATACAGTAGAGTCTCACTTATCCAACATAAACGGGCTGGCGGAATGTTGGATAAGCGAATATCTTGGATAATAAGGAGAGATTAAGAAAAAGCCCATTAAACATCAAAATAGGTTATGATTTTACAAATTAAGCACCAAAACATCATGTTATACAACAAATTTGACAGAAAAAGTAGTTCATTACACATTAATGCTATGTAGTAATTACTGTATTTATGAATTTAGCACCAAAATATCATGATATATCAAAAACATTGACTACAAAAATGCATTGGATAATCCAGAATGTTGGATAAGTGAGACTCTACTGTATATATATTACTGCCATAGCAAAATATTAACATTATATATTACTAAATTGTACTATACTACTATACTGTAATATTAGTAATATTACTATATATGTAATTAATATTATATTGTATTATTATTGGTATTATATTGTATTACATTATAATATTATTATCAATATAATATGTATACTTTTACACAATATATTATATTATCACCATAGCACAATATTAGTAAATGAAAGAACAATATAATAGTTAAAAATAAAAACAATTTTAACCAACATACTGTAAACCTATCAGGATTTCAATGGGAAGTGTGGGCCTGCTTTTGGCCAATGAGATAGTCAAGTTAAGTAGGATTGTTGTTGTGGTGTGCCTTCAAGTCATTTCGGACTTTGGGTGAGCCTCAGTCTAAAACTGAGGGCAGGGGGCAGGTAAATGACCTTGGAGGGACACATCTGGCCCCCGGGCCTTAGTTTGGGGATCCCTGGTGTAGATTCATCCAAAGAGAGACTACCAGCTCTGCCCATTCATGAAGGTTCTCTGTGGGTGTAATGGCAATTCAGGCCCCTTCCACGCTGCTATATCTCCCAGGATCTGATCCCAGATTATTTGGCATTATAGACTCACATAATTGAGTTTAAATCATATAATCTGAAATCAGATTTTGGGATAGTGGTAATGGTAGATCCAGCCTCAGCTTGTAGAATGAATGCAGGTTGACACCACTTTAACTGACATGACTCAACACTATAGAATCCTGGTAACCTCAGCAGACTGAAAGCCAAAACCAAGGTCACAACAACATCTATTATAGAACTTCAATATGCCGATGATAACATAGTCTGTGCGCATTCAGAAGAAGATCTACTAGCCGCTCTAAACACGTTTGCAGAAGCATTGAACATCGAGAAAATCAAAGTGCTCTTCCAGCAGTCGTCAGCCAGTGATTCTGCAATGCCAGGAATACAGCTTAATGGTGTAACATTAGAAAATGTTGACCATTTCAGCTACCTTGGCAGCCACCTCTCCACAAAAGTCAACATTGATGTTGAAATACAACACTGCCTGAGTTCTGCGAGTGCAGCATTTCTCCAAATGAAACAGAGAGTGTTTGAGGATTGGGACATCTGTAGGGATACAAAGATGCTTGTTTATAAAGGTATTGTCCTCTCAACCCTGCTATATGCCTACAAAACATGGACTGTCTACAGACGTCACATTGAACTTCTGGAAAGATTCTATCAGCGTTGCTTCCAAAAAAATCCTGCAAATCTCTTTGGAAGACAGGTGGACAAATGTCAGCGTGCTGGAAGAAGCAAAGACCACCAGCAATGAAGTGATGCTCCTACGCCATCAACTCCATTGTCCAAATCACCGCCTGATCACCGTCTCCCAAAGCAGTTACTATACTCCCAACTCAAGAATGGGAAACGTAATGTTGGTGGACAGGAAAAGAGATTGAAAGATGGGCTTAAAGCCAACCTTAAAAACTGTGGCATAGACACCAAGAATTGAGAAGCCCTGGCCCTTGACCCCTCTAATTGGAGGTCAGCTGTTACTGACAGTGCTGCAGAATTCGAAGAGGCATGAATGGAGGGCTTAAGGGAGAAACGTGCCAAGAGGAAGGTGCATCAAGCCAACCCTGACCAGGACCTCCTTCCATTTGGAAACCAATGTCCTCACTGTGGAAGAACATGTGGGTCAAGAATAGGTCTCCACAGTCACCTACGTACCCACTGCCAAGACACTACACTTGGAGGACCATCATCCTCAAGCTACGAGGGATCGCCTAAGTAAAGCAAGTAAGTAATAGAATCCTGGGTTTCTTAGTTTGTTGAGACACCTGCACTCATGGGCAGCAAAGGTTAAAAGACTTGAAAAACCATAACTTCAATGATTCTGTAGCATTGGGCCATGGCAGTTCAAATGGTGTCAAACTGCATTCATTTTGCAGTGGAGAGACACCCATTGATGTAGTAGGTAGCTTGGATTAAATTATCTCAGACTTACCTAAGATAGTGCTTGTTGTGGACCACCTCACACTGCAACTGTAGAATAAGTGCACACCTAGACATGGGATGGTGGAACACTGCTGTGACAAACTCCAGCTCCAAGAATTGGCTCACATATACACCCCAGTCTTTATGCTCTTTTAGTTGTGATGCTCAGAACTGGATACAGTCCAAGGATAATGTAATGTAAGCTTCATCCAGCAGCATATTTTACTTGAACTTGAAACACCTTTGAAGCATCCACACAGCTCTTGAACCCAGGAGTAGACTCTAGAGACCAGGGTTTGATTCCTTACTGAACAATAGAAATCTGTTGGATGACCTTGAGCAACTTAACACTCTCAGCCCTTGAAAACCCTGTGATGGGATCACCATAACTTGGAAACAACTTGAATGTACACAAAAACAGCTGTTGCTGTTGCACTCCAAATGTTTTTTACCTATAGATCCCACCATCCCTAGCTGGCATAGCCAATACTGAGAAATTATGGAAGATGTGGTCCAAAAATATACAAAAGGCCACAGTTGGCCAAGTGACTCTAAATACTTTGCTGCACTGGCTCTCCTTGCCCCAGTCTGAGTTATCTCCAGACTCAGATGTTTCAGTCAAAGTAGATGACCTGAAACTAGAGATGGAGCACCCAACTGACTTAAAGACATATACATTTGTCTTAAAGTCATTAATTACTGACAATCCTATTACAGAGATGATCCTTCAAAGTGAATTCCAATTTTTGGCAACCCTATCATTCAATTGTCTGGACAAGATTTTTTTCAGAGGTTTGCCATTGCCTTTCTCATAGGTTGAGAGTGTGACTTGCCCAAGGTCACCCAGTGGATTTCTATGTTTGAGCAGAAATTCAAACCATTTACTCCCAGAGTTATAGTCCAATATTCCAGCTGCAACAATGGTATGCAAGGGAATCAATCTCACAAAATACATTGAGGATTACTCAGAGCCGGTCCAGCAATGAGGCGAATTAAGTGGTCGCTTGGGGCACAAAACATATGGGGGCGCAGTCGAGACTGCTTTTTCTGTTTATTTCTTGTAGAACATGATGTTTTGGTGCTTAATTTGTAAAATCTTAATATAATTTGATGTTTAATAGGCTTTTCCTTAATCCCTCATTATCCAACATTTTTGCTTATCCAACACTTTTATTTTTCAGTTATTGGTTTCGGGGGGGGGGGGTGCCAAAATTCTGTTCGCCTACACTTGAAAAATACCTAGGGCCGGCTCTGGGGTTACTTCTGATTAAATACACATAAGCTTGGACCGATAGACCGCTACACTTGATTGCATTTCCATCTGATTGAGCCAGGCTGTTCTTGTGCTGTTATAACAATATACTACATATACAAACAGATTGGAAAGTAATTTAGCATGCAATTAAAACCAGTATACTACCTTGCACATCTCTGATCTCATCCAGATTTGGAAACCAAGCATGATTTGGTCTTGTTAATGCTTGGATGAGAGACCATGAGAAAATCCCATGGACCTCCAGGAAGGGTTAGGAAGGAAGGGATGCTGCCTGAAATGTTGGAAAGCCACAGTCAGTCAAAATGGGCAATGCTGGACTGAATGTACCAATGATCAGACTGCACGTAATTCAGCTTTCTCTTCCTATGTAGATAATTATAGTTTGGAAGAGATTCCTGAGGAACATTTTCTGTATTCCAGGAGTGGGAATCTGTAGTCCTCCTGATGTTTCTAAGCAGAAACTCTCTGCTTTCTTTACCATCTGATGGGAGGTGCAATCCAGCAACCTCTGAAGGGCTACATGATTCCCTCCTCTGTGTATCATAGAGCTGAAAGGAGCCCCATGACCACTGAGTCCCATTCCCTATTCAATACAGACTCTCCAGTGAGAGCATTTCTGGGAGGTAGCCTTCCAGCCTCTTTTTCGAAGAGAAAGTGGTCCACTATCTATCTAGAAAATTTATTCCATTTTCAAACCACTCTTACTGTCAAGATGTTCCTTCTCATCTTGTTCTTACCTGCTGTCAAGTCAGCTCCAACTCATGACAATGCTATGAAAGAGAGTCCTCCAAAAAGCTCTAGTAATCAACCTCTCATTTCTGGTCTTACAAACTCAGGACCATGGCTTCCTTGACTGAGTTGATCCACCTAGAGTACATTCTTCTGCTTTTACTACTGCCTTTCACCTTGACAAGCATTATAATATTTATAATATTATAATATAGTACCATGGTGTTTCATAATAGACTGGATTTGCTTGTTATTGCAGTGTGCCTCCAAGGGCCCTTCTACACACCCGTCAATTAAAAAATAAAAAATTGCCCCTGCTCATTGCTGACCTAGCAACCTGAAAGATAGTTGCATCTATCAAGTAGGAAATAAGGTACCACTTATAAAGTGGGGAGGCAAATTTAACTAATTTACAATGTTGGAATGAGGAAGTGCCGTCGCAGTGGATGATGAAGCAGCTGCTCCCCCTGTGGCCAAAATCGAACATCCCCTCAGGAGAAGGTTAAATTGCCTCTGCGTCTGTCTCTGTCTCGATTCTATGTGTATATGGGCATTGAATGTTTGCCCTATATGTATATAATGTGATCCGCCCTGAGTCCCCTTCGGGGTGAGAAGGGCGTAATATAAATACTGCACATAAATAAATAAACCCCACAATATCTGCTTTGAACTGGGTTATCTGAGTCCACATTGCCATATATTCCAGTTCAAAGCAGATAATGTGGGATTTTATTCAGCTGTGTGGAAGGGGCCCAAGTCATATTCAACCTATGGTGACCCAAAGGCAAACCTATCAGTGTTTTGCTGGCAAGATTTGTTCTTAAGAGGTTTGCCATTGCCTTACTCTGAGAGTGAAAGAGTGTAACTTGCCCAAGGTCACCCATTATATATCATGACTGAACAGGGATTTGAGCCCTGGTCTCCAAAGTCATAGTCACACACTCAAACCACTATACCATATTAGTTCCCTGGTTTTTACTTAGGACCCATTTGTCTGACTTTTTGGCAGACCATGGTTTTGTAGAACTGTCTTCCAGCATCAAATGGGTTGATTTTCAGCTTTCATGCCCCACTGCCATCTACACACATAGAAAGCAAAAATGCTATACTATAAACACAGAGACAATGGGATGTGATGTGTGCAGCTAAATCATTTTTGTAGATACATGTAGTGAAGCTCCTACCCTGAAAATATTCAGTAGTCTGCTGGAGAATGAAGGAGAGCCAGTAAGAGAGATGAGCTTCCTCCTGCAGCATCCTTAAGCAAGCTCCAACCTGTGTTACTTTATACAGTCTTGATATAAACGTATACTGCTTGGTAGTGAAATAGTCATCGCTGAGGCAACGGCTGCAAGGATTAAAAACAAACCAGGAATTATAAATTATATTCTCTTGACCATGAGGGAGGGAGGGTAGAAAGTGGGAGGCATATAAGGTGTATTAGATGTGACAGAAGACTGAATAAATCTCTATAGTCAAAGGGAGACTTACACTATGGGCAATTCTTGGCATGGCAAAAGCCATTTTCAATTAACTCCTCTCATTTTATGGGCACTGAAGTGTCCCCGTTTGGACTGGAATTCAAAAACACTGCTTAATACATGGAAATTTCTCTTTCAACTAATTTGAATCTCTGGAAGGAAGGAGGACAGCGACAATAGAATTTCTGCCGTGTGGATGTGCTATTTTTATATGATGTAACCCTGGAAATATTATTCCTTTCAATTCTGCAGATGTGAGAGGTATAATAAAGCCACAAATTTATTGCAGCCCAGGCCCTGATAAATTTCCTGTTTTAGTGGGAGGAGAAAGTTAGCACAAAGGGAGCATATTCCTGAATATGTCTGGTTTCAATACAAGCAGTGGAAAACTCACGGTTGGTAAGGAAGATAGAGGAGGCTGCCTTGGGCAGTTGATTTTATTACCATGACAAAGCTGAAAATTATTTGTGATTTAATGTATTCCATATCATTAGTATATTTTCTTTCTTCCTGCCAGGAAAGCAGAGGTGATTGTAGGACTTTCTACCTCCAAAGTCTGTTAAAATGAATTGATGGAGTTGGGGGACTGCTGTGTGGGCTGGATAATAATTGGCCTCAGGCAGCAACATGGCCTAGACTGGCCCTAAAAGACCTAGAGCAGTGGTTCTCAACCTGTGGGTCCCCAGGTGTTTTGGCCTACAACTTCCAGAAATCCCAGCCAGTTTAGCATCTGTCAGGATTTCTGGGAGTTGAAGGCTAAAACATCTGGGGATCCACAGGTTGAGAACCACTGGCCTAGAGTGTCAGCAGAAGGAAAGGTGGAGGTAATCTGTGGAGGAGTGGAACAAGTCAGGGGGCTATCAACTCATCACAGTTAATAGTTGCCTATTGTCCCAACTCATCAATGCTTGCCATGGAAGCAGGGAGATAGTACAAAGAGGAGCATGGTGTCATTGAGTCACTCAGGACAATCCTGAAAGAGAAGTGGTAGTGGGCTCTCAACTTTCATGGAGCCCTGGGTGTAAGAACCATGCAAAAATGGGAAAAGGTTGATTTTTTTAAAATGCTATTTTTTTATCCTAAGAGAACATCTCTCTGGGAATATCTAGATCCTGTGGCATGACTCTGCCAGAATTTGACCATAGAATTGTGCTGGAGAACCTACAAATGCATAGAGCAGTGTTCACACTAGGAATCTGTAAGTTCCCCAGTCTTATTTTATAGTCCATTTCTGCCAAAAGTGGACTATGGAATTGTGCTGGAGGAAATACAAATGCTTACATAAGGTTTTTCTCTAGGAATCTCTAAGTTTTTAGTGTGGTTTTTTTGGTCAACTTTCAGTGGATTCCAATTTTTATTTCCGCCTCAATCCAATTGTCGGTATTGCCAGGGGAATTCACCTAGGAATTACACAGCTAATTGGGTTGTTGTGTGTTTTCCGGGCTGTATGGCCATGTTCCAGAAGCATTCTCTCCTGCTGTCAGGAGAGAATGCTTCTGGAACATGGCCATACAGCCCGGAAAACACACAACAACCCAATTAGCTGTGTAATTAGCTGACAGCAGGAGAGAATGCTTCTGGAACATGGCCATACAGCCCGGAAAACTCACAACAACCCAGTGATTCCAGCTATGAAAGCCTTCAACAACACATTATACAGCTTATTTTTTGCTTTCAATGAAAACATAGGCAAGGGAATGAAAAGGAGTGTCTGTTGTGGTCCTCTAACAGCCAAATGTTCTCCCTAGAGAGGGCTAGTATAAGCCAAAGGATCATTATCCATTCCCTAGCTGGAAGCTTTCTAATGATCTCAACATAGGAAGGGATCCAATTAAGCCAAGGCTCTGTTCTGTAGCTTATTTAGCACAAAGATTTATCCGCTCCTGGTTTTATTGCAATGAGCCAGGGAATGTTCACTACTGAAGAAAATTTAGAATATATTATGAGAACAGCAGAAGCTATGATTGATTCACTTCACAGCAGTGGATCTACCATTACTAAGGGGAAGAAAACCCTTCACATTTACTCATCTTGATGTTTCAGGAGAGCGATTTGCCAGCTCTTTCATTCTCATTTATACATGCCGGGAAGTTTAACTATATTGTATTGACCTTATTCCAGCTCTATTCATCATCAGCCAGCTTCCATCAATGTGTAATTCAGACTTGTGTTTCTTTGTATAATTCTGTGTATTTGTCTCTAGGTGAATGGCATCTATCTAATGCCCTGTTGCCCATGAAATTAGCAATGAAGTAATTGCTCAGCACAATGCTGATTAATTTACAAATCACAAATTAAAATGTGCATTCAAAAACAAGCTCTTAATTAGAGACATCCTTTGTAGAGAGATTACTGGGACCAGGGGCATTGTTAGAAATAATATGTGGGCACCTTTTAATTCAGGCAGTGAGCAAGGATGGCGTTTGACTTTCCAAATACTGCTGAATTGCTACTCCTATCATTGTTCACCATAGACTGTGCTGGCTAAGACTGCAGAGGTTTGTAGTCCAATAGTTTCTAGAAGATTGCATGGTTTACCACTGCTGGTCCTGAAAATTTAACCTAAACATAATCACTTGTCTTCACCAGAGTGGATCCACGAAATCAGTGAAATGTACATAAATATATATTTATCAATTTTCTTTACTTAAGTTGATTTACTACAGTTGGAACAAGCAGTTATATTTAGGTCTTGTTTTGCAGTATCAGGATACTGTTGAGACAATCTCAGAATGGACCTGGGAAACCAAATAATAGTCCCACTCAGGCTTGTATCCAGAAAAAAAAATCAGGAGGGGTTGAACCTTTTCCCCCTGAGATGACTTTTCAGGCCAGTGTCTTCTGCTCTGGCATGAGATCTCAACAAGGCCCTGAGATGACCTGAAGTTCTTCACGGGTAATAGGTCCTGAATCATTGCTCTCTTTTTAAGCTGGCTCTTGTTGGCCACAAAGGACAATAGTTTCCACAATTGGCAGAAGTTTATTTCTGTTTTCTTCTGCTTTCTTCTTATTTCCTTTCTCATAACAACGGGTTACATCAAGACGTTTTCCTCTGTGAATTAGCAAGAAGTTTTCAGCCAAGTACAAGTTGTTCTGATGGTACTGTTTTCTTGGTTTCTTTTGAAGACTTGTATTGCATCATTCCAATGCACAAATTGTTTAGCTACCAATACACCAAGCTTCTGATGAGTACCTTTACCGCCAACTTCTCCTCCAAACACCACACAGTACTTAGAAAGCACACCTTGTAGCTGAAATGAGTAGGCTAACTAGGGAAATCTGCTGAACCATTTGGGTTGGAAACGTAGATGCTTTGCTCCTGTACCATTTTTTTCTTCGGCAGGACTTGGATTAGATGAGCCAGTAGTAAACGCCCCAGTTTCCTCAGTTTTCACCTGCAATATAGGTCAAATCCCCCCCCCATCCCCTTAGGCTTTGCCTGCCAGATGTGGGTAGATCAACTTGCTCGCTTCCACTATGCCAGCTATTACAATGTAAATTGGTAGAAAGGTAGGTAATGATAGCGTGAATAAGCAAAATTTGGTTGAGAGAGTGCTTGTCATTCTGGAGGTTTTTCATAGACTTGGCAGGGGATTTGGTTAGCCAGTTAAAATTCATGAGTAAACCAGTTTTTTTTTTACCTGAAAATTTTCAGGGGTGGTTTGAACCCCTAAACTGCCCCCTTGGCTACAGGTTTGGTCCCACTGTATTCTGTACAGATCAGACTTCATTTGGAATACTGCATCAATTTCTGGGGACCTCGTTTTAAGAAAGATATAGACAGGTTGGAGCAGGTTCAGAGATGGGCAAAAAAAGACGATAGGCGGTATGGAGAACGAAAGATATGAGGGGAGATTGAACAAGCTGGGCATGTTCAGCCTGGTGAAGAGAAGGCTGAAAGTGACATGACTGCCCTCTTTCACTATCTCAAGGACTGACACAGAGGTTTGCTTTCTACTCCAAAGTGTAGGATCAGGTCTAATGTTTTGAAGGTTCAAAGGAGTAGATTTTGGTTGAATATTAGAAGGGATTTATTGAGAGTAAAAGTGGTTCAGCAATGGAACGAAGTATCAAGAGAGGTGATGGGGTCTCCATCCATAATCTCTTCAAAAAGAGGTTGGACATCTGCCTGCTAGAGATACTCTAGCTGGAGATCTGACACTGAGCAGAAGATTGGACTTGGTGGCACATGACACCTCTTCCAACTCTATGATTTGTAATTCTGCCATACCTATTGAAAAAGAGAATTCCTTAATAGGAACTTATTATTTCTAATGGATTACTTCCAGACTCTAAAATGTATGCTTCATGGATGTCCATAAATAGCATAGAAAGGAAAAGAAAACAGCAGTTCATTTATTAATGCAGTAGATAAAGTGATGGCACATAAATCAATGTATGTACTTTGCTGCCAAGTTCAGATCCCCAGGCAAAGCTTTGAATCCTGAGGACATTTTGCACAAATAAAGTAAAATAAACAAACAAATAACTATTTTTTTAAAAAAAAACAAACATTTGAGATGTCATATTATCTTTTGTTGCAGTTGGATGACAACTTGTTTTGCATTTTTAAAGCCAACAACTCTCACTTCTTACTAATTTGATAGCAGGGCACTTCTTACTAATGTGAAAGGGGAAATATAATATTTTATGGCAGAGAACATGGAGGGGGAAGAATCAGTCATGTCAGAAGTGGAAAAAGGCTTAACCCTTAAGAATCAAAAATCCCTCCTAGTTATAGTCTGAATGGCCCTAAGCTTCTTCCTTGTCTACCTATTCTGACTCTTCTTTGGGATGTTTTCCCACCTCTTCTCTTCCCAACAGTCCTCTCTCAGCTCTTCCCTAGAATAAAGCTGGATTAGATCATTTTGAGTAACTTTCTTATCTCAAAATGGTATTCCTATAACAAAGCCTTGAGTTTGTTTCTGCTCTTCAATCATAATCTCAAGCGTCTGCATGCACTCTCTGCCAAAAGACTGTTTCTTGGATAAGAGTCAAAGTTAAACTGGAAAAAGAGGGGGTGGGGTTCAATAACATCTGTTGCAATATTTTTAAAATATCCACCAATAACAAAAGTCACGTTCTGGATTAGATCCAGGATCTGCTTTCCAAATGGAAATGTTCTCCTCACTTTACAAACCTCTTCCCTCTCTATTACATACCCTAGTCAGCAGAGCCCCCCCCCCCCCCCATTCTGATCCTCTGTTGCATGCGTTTCAAAAATGTGATTCCAGAAGATCTTAGGCATCTTTTCTTACAGGTAGAGAGGAAATAAGTTTTCACTTTGCACATCTTTTAAGCAAAGCAAATTGCCATACAATTATGACTAGGTGAGAGAGTTAAACCATACCTACAAATAACAAGTACATAGAGGTCAAAAGGTTAAAGAATAACAAGAAGGTGCTGGGTGTGTTTTCCACAGATGGTAAAAATCTCCTCAAAAGGACCAGGAGGATCATCAGAGTGTGGTCAAGATGCAAAAGGGTACTGACAGGAAGAAAAATTTAGAACTGTTTAAAAGTAATGGAAAACAGTTATGACAGAGGATGAACTGGGACAACCCCTCCCCAATCAATCCAGTTGTATATGTGTAATTTAGATTATTCCATTATAGAGTTTTCTTGGCAAGATATTTGCCATTGTTTTACCCTTAGTAATTTGACTTTTAGAGAAAGTTTAGGGCTGATTTATTCTAAGACACATTTGTTTATCGGTTTAGCCATACACAATATTTTCAGAACTGTTTTCCAGCATCACATTTTCTATCAGCTTTCTTTACCATCAAATGATAGGAAATACAATGGCACAGGCAAATTTAACCAGTCTTATCTTCTTCTAATTTCTTCATGATAATCTATCTCCATTCTGATGAGTAATCCAAGATATGGACTTCATTTAATTCTGCTAGTGGTATGGCATCATCTGCGTATTTTAGATTTTTGATATTTCTTCCTTTGTTCTTCACTCTCTCTTCTCCCAAGTCTATATCTGTTCTGCATATGATATTTTCAGCAGACAAGTTGGACAAATAGGGTGATAGAATGTAGCCTGCTTTGAGTTTCTCTGCTAAAAAACAACGTCCTGGTAAGCATATGAAACCCTCTCATCACCCCTTCCAACAACTTAGTTATTTTGAAACATCTTGTTCCTGCATTTGTTCAACATTGGTGACTTTCACATTCTCATGCCACTAAGATCATGGGAAACGGTTTTGTTTTCCTGAAAATTAAACACAAAATATTGTCAAGTACTGAATATGGACAATCCCTGGGGATTCATTGGAACATTTTAGCTTTGGCTTATCTGTAGAAGACAATTTAGGCGATTAAGTCCACTAGCATAGCCAGATTTCAGGGTAACTACAAGTCATTCTTTCCATTACCAAAAATAGTTAAATCTGTTTTTAACTTGATGGGGAAAGAAGACACTAATTAATTTATCTCCTCAATCTCATGCAGCCAACAAATGCCAGGAACCTTTTTGTAAAAACAAAAGTATGTGCTGTACATGTTTCTATGCTGTTTCCTACTCCAGTTGGTACTTACTTTCTCAGAGTTCACACAGTATGATTTTCTTGGCAAACACAGGTGTTTGTATCATATCTGTAGAACATACGAAAGTTACATCTTTGAATTACAACTACAACTCCCAGAATACCATAACTGGTCATATGTGGTGGATGGAGAAGAAGATTCTGAGAACTATAGTCCCAAAATATTATTTTTCCAGGACTTGATCTTTCTTCTGTCTCCTGAGCTTCTAGGCCAGTTTCCATTGTGAAAGGGCCTCCTTTTGATACCTCCGACCTCTTACCTGGAAGCCAAACATTCTCCTTATTTATGTACTTAGCTGTTTTCTGTATCCTGTCCATAGCTAGTGCTAAGTCCAACATGGGAGCTTTCTCTTTCTGTTCCTTCTCTTGCTTCACCTCTCATTTCACTTCCATTTACATCTTTCCCTAGATATGAAGGGGCAATTCATTCAGTCCTCCAGATGTTGTTGGAACGTTATTCCCAGCATTTACTTTAATCTAGGCTGGCTAGAGCTACTTGCAGTCCAACATTTGAGGGACTTCAGGATTTGCCCACTCGCACAAAGGTTATGCCTTTCTTTGTCACCCCCACAAGCTTTAAACGCTTCTTTTCTTTTATCTTAATCCTTCAGACCAACCCTGAGTAAAGAATAGGAATATTCTGCTCCCAACGGATTGCGTGTTCTACCTTTCTTCAATACAGGTGATGGGATGGTACCTTCTACCAAACTAGAAGGCTGTTTGGCTAGACTCGTTTGGGATTAAAAGATGAGCTGGTTCTCAAGCATCTCTTGTCTCCAAAATGTTGCTATTACTTTGTTGCTGTTTGTTGTTTCTGTTGTTAGCCATCATGTGATTTCTGATTTATGGTGAACGTATTGATTAATGATTTCAGCTTAGGGTTGTTGTGTCTTTTCCGGGCTGTATGGCCATGTTCCAGAAGTATTCTCTCCTGATGTTTCGCCCACACCTATGGCAGGCATCCTCAGAGCTTGTGAGGTATATGGAGAAATTAAGCAAGGAAGGTTTATATATCTGTGGATGGTCCAGGGTGTGGGAAAGAAGTTTTGTCTGTTGGAGGACTCCAAATGTTTAGGTCAAATATCTTTTCCTGTAATTTGAACCCATTGCTCCGAGCCCTGGTTACCAGGGCAGCTGAAAACAAGCCTGCTTCTTCTCCCTTATGACATCCTTTCCACATATTTATACGTGGCTATCATGTCTCCTCTCCACCTTCTCTTCTGTAGGCTAAACATCCTCAGTTCTTTAAAACACTTCTCATATGGCATGGTCTCCAGAGCTTTGATCATTTAGTTGCCCTCTTCCTCTGGACGCCTTCTAGTTAGTTGTCAATATCTCTTTTAAACTGTGGTGCCCAGAATTCGACACAGTATTCCAGATGAGGTCTAACCAAAGCAGAATACAGAGGCACCATGACTTCCCTCAATCTAGACACTATACTCCTTTTGATGAAGCCCAAAATCCCTTTGACTGTTGGCTCATGTTCACCTTGTTGTCCACAAAGACTCCAAGATTTTTTTCACATGGACTGTTTTTGAGCCAGGCATTACCCATTCTGTATCTTTGCATTGCATTTTTTCTGCCTAAGTGTAATGTCTTACACTTGTCCTTGTTGAAATTCATTTTGTTAGTTTTGGCCCAGCTCTCTAATCTGTTAAGTTCCTGTTCTCTGGAGTATTAGCTATCTCTCCTAATTTGGTGTCATCTGAAACTTGATAAGCATTCCCTCTAAACCTTAATGTGTTAATCTCTTTTGAAATGTGTAGTCTGCATGCTCCTTTTGGCAGGGTTACTAGAAATAAGTAAAATGCGGGAAAAGGCAGAAATGCTATCCTTTCGGAATTGTGCAACTCTATATGAATATAACATATTTTGATTGTTTTGAATTTGTGTCAAGTTCATCTTTTGGGAGAGGGTCCAATTTCTTGATAACATTGTTACTGGATTTTTTTGAGCAAGATTTATTTAGAGCGGGTTGGCCTTTGTTGCGTTCTAGAATCTTCTAAAAGAACTTATGTGATTCTGCTAATAGTTGGGCTGAAACTATACTAGACTCTTCCTCTATGCAACCTTCTAGCCTTCCTGTGCCACTTCTTTTCCTACATCCATCTTCTCAGATCTCCCACAGCATCCCAAAGCAACTCATATGTACAAAAAAAAACCAATCTTGGAACAGGAACTTTTTGGATCTACAGCTCCTCAAATCCATCAATACTGAAAAAAATACTGCTTTGGAGTCCAGCTTTCAAAATATCCAAGTCTGCTATTCGAGAGGGTTACCAGCATTGAAAGAGTGACTTTCTTAGGACTACAATTCCCAGAACAAACCAGCTAGCCTGGCTGCAGCCAAGGGAGGGATAATTTTTAGTAGTAAATGAATCTGGGGCCCCACTGAAGGCTTAGATCACATTCTAGTACTGGACCCACACAGCTGCTTTCTCTCCAAATGACAAAAAAGTGATTGGATTAAGCACATTCATTCAAATACATGAACTACAGCCAATAGAGCCTGCCTTTGAGTGTCACTCAACTGGGAAGTAAAGCAAGCAAATTTAGGGCTTCTTTGCATCTATAATAAAAGGAACTGGAGAGGCATTCATGGACAAATACCAACTATTGTCAACAAGATGAGGACATTGCTTTTCTTTTGTTGCCAGTTAAAGACTGCAAGTTTATTTGTCATGGTGCTCAGATCTGTGAGCATCTCTCTTGTGTACGGTAAATTTGTGCATATGGGAATCCTCTTGAACTGTTTTCATTCTCCACACATTAAGTCATTTTCAGAAATCCAGTGTGTCATCATTTCTCCACTAGTATATTAGATAAAAACGTGACCCACAGAAACAGCTGCAAGTCTTTGGGGCAGATGCCAATAAACATAGAGATACTTTTGTTCCCTAGAGAAAGGAAGGGGAAAATCTGTTCTATTGAAATAAATAGAAATACATTGTGACCCCTCAGATAAAGATTGTATTTGCAATTTAGTGTGAAATGCAGTCTATTCTTCTGCATATATACATGAGGTGTCTTCCCAAAGACTATCACTTGATTCAGAAACCTGTAGCATGTGCCCATCATAAAGCTTTTGCTGGTAGATGTCTCAGACAATTGTTTCCAAGTAGAGCTCCTTGTGGGTTGGCTCATCAATTTGACTTCAGAATGACAATAAGGGTGTTAGTGTCAGATATCAGAAGTTATGAACTAGGAGTTCTTTAGATCCAATGTTACTAGTTTTTGACTCTCTGAACAATGGAAAGTGGGGTGGGTGAATTGTTGAAACACAGTATGATCCAAAGTGTCCTGTTTCTGGGCAGTAAGCCCCTGCTGTAAATCTATCTGATCTTCTACACATCTTTGGTTTAAGAAACTTGAGGATGGCCACATAGCCATTCTGCCAGGCCACCAACATTCCTGAGACCAGATTGCTTTCACCTTTGGGTGAAACTCTGGCATTCAGTCACTTAATAAACAGATATTGAATAAACAAGCCTTTATCCTATACCAACTACTTGTAAACTCACCATTCATCATTTGCAACCATGTGGTTGTATTAACCCCAGGATGAAGTGAGAGTTATACATTTCATTACAGTGTTGTGGGTATTCTGTGGTTCACAGATGCCTTCTGCATTTAAGGATGGAAATAATATTATTACTTCCCAGATCAAAAATGTGTTTGCTGATAGTCAGGAAAAACTAATCTAAAAGAAAAATAGACCAGCAAGAATTTTCTACATTTTTTTCCCATATTCTTATATCACAAAGAGTTGAAGAGAAACAATACTGTATGCAAACACATGTATGTGTTTGTGCAAAAAACATTGTCCAGAGAATTATTTTTCAGCACAAAAAAAACAGAATTTTGCAGGAAAAAACAAAAGATTTCTCCAAAACATTTTGGCATCTTTGAAAATGGGCAGAATAGTATAGAAAAAGAATGGGGTTGTTCTGCAATGGGGAGAAAATACTCTAATGGTTCATCTTCGTAATAATTGAGGGTTTATCTTCTGTGGACCTGAGAATCTTTTATCCAAACTCTTTCACTGCAACATTGCTTTCTTAAAAATAGTAATAGCCAGGGCTGTAGCCGGAGGAGGGGGGGGGGGGGTTAGGGGTTCAACCCCCCCCCCCCCCCCCAATTTTTCAGGCTAAAAAAAATATCTGGTTTACTCATGAATTTTAACTGGTTAGCCAAATCCTCATGCTAAGTCTATGAGAAGCAAAAAATTAAGAGTCCCTCCAGGCACTATCTCAAGCAGATATTGACAGGTTTGTAACCCCGGGGCGGGGGTAGTACTTTTCTAGTACAGTAGAGTCTCACTTATCCAAGCCTCGCTTATCCAAGCTTCTGGATAATCCAAGCCATTTTTGTAGTCAATATTTTCAATATATCGTGATATTTTGGTGCTAAATTCGTAAATACAGTAATTACAACATAACATTACTGCGTATTGAACTACTTTTTCTGTCCAATTTGTTGCATAACACGATGTTTTGGTGCTTAATTTGTAAAATCATAACCTAGTTTGATGTTTCATAGGCTTTTCCTTAATCCCTCCTCATTATCCAAGATATTCGCTTATCCAAGCTTCTGCCGTCCTGTTTAGCTTGGATAAGTGAGACTCTACTGTAATATCATATTTATTCTGTGTAAAAAATTAGAATGTGGTTGTTTTTGATAGGAAACCACCATTTTCAGCACAGAAAAACATTTTCTGCACAAAACATCCACACATGAATTTGTGTAAACCAAGTCCTAAATTGTGAAGAGGCTTTTAAAATTATGTAAAATATTAAAGTTTTCTTATTGTGAGGGGAAAACACAAAAATTATCTATTCCTTGTATTAAGAAGAAAAATACCAAAGAACTACATCTCTAATATAGGCTAAGTCTACTCTAGAATTCATGGTGCCCTGTTAAAATCCAAGTTACTCCTATAGTTTGGCTCAACATTACTGTTTTACAATTTTCTCCTCCTCCTCGGAGCCATGGAGAAAGATAAACAAGTTCTCAATGCTGATTAATGGCTCCAATATGTTTTAATGATTGTAATTCCCTAGCTCCATCTTCTGTAACTTTCCGCCCCCGCAATTGCTCTATTCCACTGGAGTAATTGCTATTCCATGCAGCTCTCATTGAATGTGTACTCATAAGAATGTTCTTGTGCTTCTTGCTGTTGCTATTCTAAAATAAACAAATGGACCACATCTTATTTTAATACAGTAGTCTCACTTATCCAACATAAACGGGCCCGCAGAATGTTGGATAAGCGAATATGTTGGATAATAAGGAGGCATTAAGGAGAAGCCTATTAAACATCAAATTAGGTTATGATTTTACAAATTAAGCCCCAAAACATCATGTTATACAACAAATCTGGCAGAAAAAGTAGTTCAATACACTATGTAGTAATTAATGCTATGTAGTAATTACTGTATTTACAAATTTAGCACCAAAATATCATGATATATTGAAAACATTGACTACAAAAATGTGTTGGAGAATCCAGAACGTTGGATAAGCGAGTGTTGGATAAGTGAGACTCTACTGTACTATGTGTATAGAAATGGAAGTGTCTTGTGTATTCTTGTGAAGGAACCATAGACAAAAATCAGTAGTAACTCATTACTAACAAATAAAATGTGAACACACAGTGAGACAAATTTTATAACTGTGTATATTCACCCAAGAGTTATGGTGGTATAGTAGTTTGAGTGTTGCATTACAACTCTGGAGATCAGGTTTGATTCCCTGTTCAGCCTTGGAGACCCACCCAATGATTGTGAGGGAGTCACACTCTCAGCCCCTTAAACTCCTATGAGAGGTTCCGCTTCGGGGTGTCATAAGTCAGAAACGAACTCACACAATAACAACATATTCACTCTGGGAACATTTTTTAAAAATTAACTAACATTTTATTGTGTAAAGATGTTGGAGGAAAATTCTGAGTACGCCTTGGACCATAAGATCAAACCAGTCCATACTTCAGGAAATAATGCCCGACTGCTCACTGGAGGGAAGGATATTAGAGGCAAATATGAAGTACTTTGGCCACATAATGAGAACACAAGAAAGCTTGGAGAAGATAATAATGCTGGGGAAAATGGAAGGAAAAAGGAAGAGGGACCGACTAAGGAACTCTCTGATCCGGAGTCTGGTGGAGGCTCCTTTTTGGAGGCATTTAAGCAGAGACTCGATGGCCATTTGTTGGGGGTGCTTTTCCTGCTTCTTGACAGGGAGCTGGACTGGATGGCCCACGAGGTCTCTTCCAACTATGATTCTATGATGCTGACACATATTTGCCTTCCACTCTCTGCCAGTACCTGGTAGAGTGCTTTTTGAGCTCAGAGTCTCATCTTCTGGAACTGTCTTTGGGTACAATTTAGAACATTTCATCATAGATTTTTCAAGGTAAGTCTAGCAGTAATTTGTCACAGCTTCTTCTGTGCAACACTGTCTCTGATATTCACCGATATAACCCCTTACTACCGGTGCGGTCCAATAATTTCTTGAACACATTTAGTTTGGCTCCTCAGTGAAAGCCTGTCTGGCCTGGGAGACCCTATCAGCAATAGTGCTATCATCAGCATTCCCTTTTTTTCTCATAGGAGCATGGAGTCACACCACCATAGAAAGATAGTGCAAAGGTGGGCAGTTACTGAGTACTGCCAATATTCAGCTGGCTGGACAACATGGCATCTGCATTTGACTAAGGAAAGGAGTAACATCCCATGGCTATTAAAGAACTCTACAGCAGATCTTCTGGACTCTATCCTTTTTCAAGCAAGTCTAAGAGTACATTTATACTGTAGAATTAATGTTATTTGATACCACTTTAACTGCCATTGCTCAATGCTATGGAATTCTGCCTTCGTAATTTGGTGTGGCACTAGCACACTTTGGCAGAGGTTAAAGACCTTATGCAACTGCAACTCCAAGGACTCCATAGCCATGGCGTTCCATAGCCTTGGGAGTTAAAGTACTGACAAACTGCATTAATTCTATAGTGCAACCCTTTATATCACTTAGCAATAAGGTCCCTCTAGCCCAGATCCCTACTCCCATTATCAACATTCGACTCCCTCAGAATAAATGACAAAGACTTAAATAGTTGATACAGACAAAAACATTTCAGAAATAAAGAGGCACAGTGTTTAGGATGGGACATTGTAAAACATTTGTTACAGCTATCACGAGAAATAAAGGGTAGGCCCTCTTTAATGTGTTTCTAACATTTGTATGGATAAATTTGTATAGAGTGTGATTGTTCGGAAATTTTGTGAGTCTCAGAGATTTGAGCAATTCTGTCTTGATTTTGTTACCTTTCTCTGAATCCCAACTCCATTCCCATTTGAAATTCTTTTTTCCAGCAGCTTGAAAGGCTTCTTCCCTTGCCATGTGGCATTGGGATACATTTTCTGTATGGGTTTTCTGGAAATGTATGTATCTATTTCCTAATATTTTCTACATTTTCTCCATTGACTACATTGGGTTGAGGCATATTTTAAACTGTATACGTGTTTAATCATTTGCATTTGTTTTATTTCTCTTAAATGTGTTGCAAACACATATGCACATTTTGTGGCATATGGCATTGCCTCATAGTATGGGTGAAATGGATTTCTGCAAAATCTGAAATCTAAACACATCCCCCTCCATTTACCCAGTCAAGATTTTATGAGTACTGTTCCAAGCTTAGATTAAAAGAGGCTAAAGTCACATAGTATTTGTACCTTCATGGCTGTTTAAGCAGAAAACTCCATGCTGACCCAGCTTTTCTTTGATGAACTCTTGCTAACTTTGCACCTGGATCCCAAAATAGAGCAAAAAACAAAAATAGAACACAAAACAGACTCTTTCTGTCTTCACTGAAATACGCAACAACTTTGACTCATTTGGCTGCCCTAGTACCTTGTCAAACACATTGAGACACTGTATGTTCCTCCCTCATAATGAATTCACAAAGTGGAACAGGGTCAATAGTTGAAACTCAAAAATCGAAGAGGTGGGGATGGGTGGGGGAGCCGATAATGGAAGGTGCCAACTCTTTCAAGTAATGGAAATGGGTGAATGTCGGAATTCCTTTCTAGAATATTTCACAATTCCCTGAAGTATACATCACAGAAACACTCATACGCCTCATTTAGATTGCTACTAATAGGGATTTATTTTGATGCACCAAAGCCTTTATCAAATAGAAATAACATTTGACCTTTCTGACATTATGGACCACAACCTCTCACCATTATCCATCCTAGGTAGAATTGAGCTGTAAATCAAAGCATCTGGAAGTCCAAAGGTTTTCTATCTCTGGCCAGTATCAAACCTGGCAGTAGCACAGGCTGGAACATACACTATGGTTGCCTTCAGGTGTTTGGCCCTTCAACCCCCAGAAGCCCTAATTGCTGTTTCAATACTCAGGAATTCTGGAAGCTGGAGTCCAAAACACCTGGAGGGCTGCATGTTGAGGAAACCCGGTGCAGTCACTACAAATCCCCTCACCATAATGTGTAGATTTCAAGATGTGGATCTTAGTACAGTCTTGGGCCCTTTCCACTCAGCTGAATAAAATCCAACATTCTCTGCTTTTAACTGGAATATGGCAATGTGGACTCAGATAACCCAGTTCAAAGCAGATATTGTAAGATTTTCTGCCTTGATATTCTGGGTTATATGGCTGTGTGGAAGGGTCCTTAGATTCCTATATGCTGGACAGAAGAGGGCCTAGTGGTGTAGCGTTGGCCTATCACAGATTAGTGGCAGCCTCAGACTCCAAAATGTGTGGAAAGTGAGTCCAGAACTCTTGTTCTGACCCTTGCTTTTGCAGTTCTAATGGATCCTTCCTAAATTCTATCAAATTTAGCTGCTCTGCCTGTTCTTCTCTTTGGGATTAAAAAGAAACAATTCTCCTTAAAAATGAGAAGAAAATAAATGCACTCTTACTGTCAAATCATGAGGTTAGGAGCCCAAGATAATAGAATAGAATAGCTTTATTATCATTGTACTATCGCACAACAAAATTAAATGCTTTCTCCAACACACATCACAAAACAACACACCCATCCCTCCACACGCCAACCACCACCACACAGCCCCAATAGCTTAAATCCTATTGCTTAATCCCAACTAGAAAAGCCCCCTTTAGTCAATGGTGCAAAGGTGAGACAACAAGCAGATACATTCCATTATTTCAATGATCTACTCCAGGACAAACATCAAGATTTAGGTCTTTTTATTCTTTTCTTATTCTACTTCCACATATGGGAGGGGAATGCAACAGTTCAGCAAGAGCAGGAATTTAAAATTTCATTACTGTCTGAATACGCACAACTCGAAAACTGCCTGGTTCTAAGTTTTTGAAGATAGCCAGGGCATTCTCTTCATGCAATAGGAAAGGGCTCCACCTAAAGGCGAAGAGTGTGTAAAGCCCAAGAATAGTACCAATTTGGGAGGTGGGTGAGTCTTGACTATTGCAAAACAAATGTCTTTTTAATTTCAAATCATTTCACTAAAAATATCATTTTTTTCTTAAGTTTTTCCAAATTGTTGGGGGAAGAGGGAGTTACGGGAGGAAAAGGGAGCATTTTTGCTGAAAAGCATGTCTGGAAATGAAAACAGCATCTCCTCTGTGTTTTTGAAAACTGTGACATTAACTTTTGCTGCTTTTAATCTCTCTTTGGGTGCACAAAATTTCTTCCTATACCCCCACACCTCACTTCCATTGGTCTTTGCAAATTGAGCAGAATCCAGTGATGTGAATGACAATGGTATAGAAATCAGGGTATTGATCTACTAAGGAACTACATTTAAATTAAGAAAGGTTGGGACTGGATATGGCAGTGGCTGTATAATGGGTTAGCTGCCAGAAAAAGTATAACTACTGTCACAGTAATAAAAGTTTATTTACTTACTGTCACAGCATCCTCATAGAAATTTACTTCTGATCACAGGTCTGGATAATATATAAGTATGCCTAAGGCTCCTTCTACACTGCCATATTAAAATCCAAATTATACTGCCATATAATCCTGTTCAAAGCAGATGTGGATTATCTGCTTTGATAATTTGGATTACATGGCACTGTAGAAGGGGCTCCAGTCTGCCTAGAAATCTAGCCACAGACTGGTGGTTGCTGCCTCTAGCCAAAGGCTTTTCCTAGGGTGCATCTATACTGTAGAATGAATGCAGTTTGACACCCCTTGAACTGCCATGGCTCAGCACTGTGGAATCCTGGGAATTGTACTTTGGTGAGGCACCAGCAATATTTGGTAGCAAAAACTAAAGATGAGGTAAAACTACAACACCCATGGTTCCACAGCATTGAGCCATGGCGGTTTAAAATGGTGTCAAATGATATTTATTACATTAATTCCTCAGTGTAGATCAAGCATGGGCCAGCTTGGGCCTTCCAGGTGTTTTGGACTTCAACTCCACAATTCCTAACAGCTGGTAGGCTGTTAGGAATTGTGGGAGTTGAAGTCCAAAACACCTGGAGGACCCAAGTTTGCTCATGTCTGGTGTAGTTGCATTATTTTGATTCAGACCACACATCACAACCTGCTCTATCCAGCTTCGATTCTGTTAAGTTCCAAATTTTCTCTATGGTCCGATTATCAATTTATGTGATTCACCCTCAATTTAACGTCTTGTAGTATCTTGAATCTAGCTCTGAACCTCTTTCCAGATATATTTACAAATATCTCTTTACCATCATTAAATGTTGAATCATTTGTCAAAATCAGTAATGTCTGAAGCCTAAATAACGTTTTAGGCAGCCTGTTTAATCTTAATATTTTAAATCCTTCCCATCAAGCATAGCTTCAATTTTAACTGATTAAAATTAAGCCTACTGAGTTCTATATCTCGAGGACTGAACTAAATTACAGCCATGTTCTGCAATTCTGACTCTTGGTTTCCTCTTTTGACCATTACTGCTTCTGCTGGTTTAATATGCTGTCTTTCACTTTCTTTCTCAATACATGGCTGATACCAGATGAGAGACTCCTTCTTGAGCACACAGAAGCCTGGGTAACTTGGAAGGTGCTGAACAGACTGCGCTCTGGGACCACGAGGTGCCAAGCCAATCTACAGAAATGAGGCCACAAAGTGGAGTCCATGACATGCGAGTGTGAAGAGCAAACCACAGACCACTTACTACAATGCAGCCTGAGCCCTGCCACATCCACAATGGAAGACCACCTTACACCAGAGGCACTTCAAGTGGCCAGCTTCTGGTTAAAGGACATTAAGTATAATGCAGTGGTTCTCAACCTGAGGTTCCCAGATGTTTTTGGCCTTCAACTTCCAGAAATCCTAACAGCAGGTAAACTGGTTGGGATTTCTGGGAATTGTAGGTCAAAAATCATCTGGGGACCCCAAGTTGAGAACCACTGGTATAATGCCAAGTTTTTAAACGTGTTTTTAAATACATGATATAGTAGAGTCTCACTTATCCAACACTCACTTATCCAACGCATTTTTGTAGACGATGTTTTCAATACATCATGATATTTTGGTACTAAATTCGTAAATACAGTAATTACTACATAGCATTACAGTAGAGTCTCATTTATCCAACATAAACAGGCCGGCAGAACGTTGGATAAGCGAATATGTTGGATAATAAGGAGAGATTAAGGAGAAGCCTATTAAACATCAAAACAGATTATGATTTTACAAATTAAGCACCAAAATATTGTGTTATACAACAAATTTGACGGAAAAAGTAGTTCGATACGCAGTAATGCTATGTAGGAATAACTGTATTTCCGAATTTAGCACCAAAATAGCATGATATATTGAAAACATTAACTACAAAAATGCGTTGGATAATCCAGAACGTTGGATAAGCGAGTGTTGGATAAGTGAGACTCTACTGTACCATGTATTGAACCACTTTTTCTGTCAAATTTGTTGTATAACATGATGTTTAGTGCTTAATTTGTAAAATCATAACCTAATTTGATGTTTAATAGGCTTTTCCTTAATCCCTCCTTATTATCCAACATATTCGCTTATCCAACGTTCTGCCGGCCCGTTTATGTTGGATAAGTGAGACTCTACTGTACCATGTATTGAACCACTTTTTCTGTCAAATTTGTTGTATAACATGATGTTTAGTGCTTAATTTGTAAAATCATAACCTAATTTGATGTTTAATAGGCTTTTCCTTAATCCCTCCTTATTATCCAACATATTCGCTTATCCAACGTTCTGCCGGCCCGTTTATGTTGGATAAGTGAGACTCTACTGTAATTGTACCCTCAATTTGCTTCTGACACGGTACTCTCTTTCTTGGCGCCATCTAGAGCTCGGCCTTATATTTGCAAGCTTGAAATACCCTGAGAATTCCATTTTTCAATTGATTCAATTCGGCCCAGTCCCCAATTCTTTTAACAAGGATCTCTCTGTAGAGCAGGCATGGGCAAACTTGCCCCCCCCCCGGTGTTTTGGACTTCAACTCCCACAATTCCTTATAACCTTCCGACTGTTAGGAATTGTGGGAGCTGAAGTCCAAAACACTTGGACGACCCAAATTTGCCCATGCCTGGTGTAGATGCACCTCGAGTCTTTACAAAGGCAAGGCCCCACCTCTCCTCACATCTCGTTGCCTCAGACGACTGAGCGGCCTGACAAGATCCTTATTCCATTGAAGAGCTTCGCAATAACGTCACTTCCTCTTTGCATCCATTCCCTCTCCCTGGATACGCTCAGGACAGAAAACCGGAAGCGGCTCTATGGTTTCCTAGGCGGCGGCTCAGCACTTCCGGCGACGGCCATTTTTTCCTCTCCTGGACGTCACTTCCGTTACCGGCGTGCCGTCGTCCACTTCTCGTCGTCAGTGGCTGTGAGGGAGCCAACGAGGGTTGCTTTCCTTTGCTTTTCAGCGGCCTCGTTCCTCCTCCCGCTCCGCCGCTTCCCTTCTTCTTCGTTCTCTTCCTTCCTTCCTGCCATCCTTCCTTCCCTTCTTCAGCCGCCATGGCGATGCGACAGACGCCGCTGACGTGCTCGGGCCACACGCGGCCTGTGGTGGACTTGGCCTTCAGCGGCATCACCCCCTACGGGTATTTCCTCATCAGCGCCTGCAAAGGTGAGCTTCCTGTGTGTGTAATCTCCTGAGGGTACATCAGCACTGTGCAATGAAGGCAGTGTGACACTTCTTAACACTGCCACGACTCAGTGCTATGGGATCCTGGGATTTGTGCCTCACCAAACTGCAACTGCCATGATTCCTTAGCGGTGAGCCATGACAGCAGAAGTTGTGCCAAGATGCATTCATTCCATAATAATAATAACAAGTTTTTCTTTATATCCCGCTTTTCTCTCTCGCGAGATCCAAAGTGGCCTACAACGTATTAAAATCATGTAAACGACAATCCAATTACATCAATAAAAAGTATAAAACATTATAAAATTAACAGCTTAAAACAATAATAATATACATTCACAGTCTTGTGGCATCGTGTCAGATTATACTGCACATTGTGCCAGTCCATAAGCTGTGGAACTCCCTCCCCAGTGACATTCGGTAGGCTCCATCCCTTCTGGGGTTCAGAAAAAAACTGAAGACTTGGCTATGTACGCAGGCATTTGAAGAATAAGCATGTGTTGGCTTCGACGCGGTCTGAATTACGGCTCTGGTGGATGAATGGCATAAACACTTTGCATTGTTTTAAACTTTGTATATTGTGTTTTATGACTGTTTAACCGTTTTAACGTTTTAGTTCATTGTATATCAGTGCAACGGCATCAATTGCCACTTGTAAGCCGCCCTGAGTCCCCTCGGGTGAGAAGGGCGGGGTATAAATAATTGAAATAAATAAATAAACATGGCAGTGGTTCTCAACCTGGAATCCCCAGATACTTTTGGCCTACAACTCCCAGAAATCCCAGCCAGTTTATCAGCTGTTAGGATTTCTCGGCGTTGAAGGCCAAAAACATCTGGGGACCTCAGGTTGAGCACCACTGCATTATGGTGTTTCTTATCAAGGCTTTAAAGGTCAAGACCAGCACCTTGAATTGGTCTCAGAAACAAATTGGCCACCAGTGTAGGTGTTGTAGCAAAGGAGTTCTAGGCTCTCTGAATCCAACATCTGTGAGTAACCTGCCTGCAGTTCTTTGAACTAATTGAAGTTTCCAGGCACTCTTCAGGTATTGCTCCACGTAGAGCACCTGTGAGTAACCTGGATGCAGCTCTTTGAACTAATTGAAGTTTTATGGGCACTCTTCAGGTGCAGCCCTACGTAGTGTAGATCCGGCATGGGCAAACTTTGGCGACTGTTAGGAATTGTGGGAGTTGAAGTACAGAACACCCAGAGGGCGAAAGTTTGCCCACGTCTGTCCTAATAAATAGGAAAACAATTATTTAAAGCTACAAACAATTTAAACAAGCCAGGAAAATACAAATACAGTAGAGTCTCACTTATCCAAGCCTCGCTTATCCAAGCCTCTGGATAATCCAAGCCATTTTTGTAGTCAATGTTTTCAATATAGCGTGATATTTTGGTGCTAAATTCGTAAATACAGTAATTACAACATAACATTACTGTGTATTGAACTACTTTTTCTGTCAAATTTGTTGTATAACATGAAGTTTTGGTGCTTAATTTGTAAAATCATAACCTAATTTGATGTTTAATAGGCTTTTCCTTAATCCCTCCTTATTATCCAAGTTATTCACTTATCCAAGCTTCTGCCGGCCCGTTTAGCTTGGATAAGTGAGACTCTACTGTAATAATAATAATAATTTATTTCTATCCTACTTTTCTCCCAGTCGGGACTCAAAGTAGTGAACAGGCATGTAACGAAAAGCATTACAGAGCATAAAAATAAGCATAATCATCACACCACAAACATATCTAATACAATTATAAAACTGGTGACAACATAATAATAACTTTATTTGTAGCCCACTCTATCTCCCCAAGGGGATTCAAGGCGGCTTCCAGCATAATAAAGGCAAACTTTCAATGCCTGTATAAATCAGAAGTAAAAAATATATAAACAACTACATTAAAATATACTACACAAGTTAAAATATTAATTTAAATAATGACAGTTAAACTATAAATAGATAACATGACACAGTTTAAACATTCAATAAAGTTTTTAAAAAATCTCATCTGATATCCATTCCTAGGCCATAAGTTCATTAAATGCTGAAAGTTCATTAAAATGTATACATTGCACAGATGAATCAGGTATTTTCAATACCTCTATTTTCCTTCAGGGAAGGCCTGCTTGCATAGGAAGGTTTTAACTTGATTCCTAAATTAAAGCAAGGAGGGAGCCGTCCTAACCTCTATAAGAAGATAGTTCCAGAGTCATGGGACTAGCACCAAAAAGGCTCTCTCTCTCATTCCCACCAATTGCACTTGAGACAGTGGCAGGACCGAGAGCAGGGCATCTCCTGAGGACCTCGGGGCTCATGTGGGTTCATGGGAGGAGATGAAGTCAGCTAAGTAAGCTGGGCCTGAACGGTTAAATTGCAGAAAATGCAACAAAACAGCAACTATGGAGGAACCACGTTTTACTGGGTGTATTCCTATTAACTACAATGCTGGATTGTTCCTTATAAATCCCCCACAATTCATTTGCCCCTTTGTCCGCTTAAAAAAGCTGATGTGACTGTTTAGAGAAGAGCCACTGCCATTCACAACTAAGTTACATTTATTACAACAGCTCTACTCCAGATATGACTACCACTGGTTTTTGCCTATGTATAAAATACTTATTTTAACAACAACAACAACAACAACAAACTTTATTTATATCCCACCACCTCAGCCCAAAAGGACTTGGGCTTACAACAGAAGAAACACAATGTGTTATTATTATTACTATTAGCTTTATTTCTATCTCACTCTTCTCAGCCTTGCAGAGGACTCAGAGCAGCTAACAAATGGCAATATAAAATACAATACATCAATATAATAAACAATTAAAACATATAAATATCATAAAACTATTACAAGAAATATCTAGTCCTGAGATCGTCATTTGCATTATACATTGTGCTGCTTTTATATTGTATTATCCAAATGCCTGATTGCAGAGTCAGGTCTTTAGTTTCTTTCTGAACACCAGGAGAGAGCAGGCCAATCTGGTATCACTGGAGAGATGGTTCAATAACTGAGGGGCCACCACAGAGAAGGCCCTGTCTCTTAATAGTATACAACCAAACGTATAGCCAACTCCTGTAGGGAAAAGGTTCGCAAGGCTAAAGCGCAAAATGAGCTCAGGCTTGCCAGGGACATAAAAAACAACAAAAAAGGTTTTTTTGCTTATGTTGGTAGAAAAAGGAAGAAAAAGGAGGCGATAGGGCCACTGCAAGGAGTAGATGGGGTGATGGTGACAGGGGATAGGGAAAAGGCAGAACTGCTTAATGCCTTCTTTGCCTCGGTCTTCTCACAAAAAGAAAGCCATCTTCAACCTCAGCAACATGGAATGGACGAAGGATTGGGGGAAATCCAACCCCAAATAGGGAAACAAGTTGTCCAGGAACACCTGGCCACTCTAAACGAATTCAAGTCCCCAGGGCCAGATCAGCTACATCCAAGAGTATTGAAGGAACTAGCGGAAGTTATTTCAGAACCACTGGCAATCATCTTCGAGAGTTCTTGGAGAACAGGAGAAGTCCCAGCAGATTGGAGGAGGGCGAATGTGGTCCCTATCTTCAAGAAGGGAAAAAAGAACGACCCAAACAATTACCGTCCGGTCAGCCTCACATCAATACCAGGCAAGATTCTGGAAAAGATCATTAAGGAAGTGGTCTGCAAACACTTAGAAACAAATGCGGTCATTGCTAATAGTCAACACGGATTTACCGAAAACAAGTCATGCCAGACTAATCTGATCTCTTTTTTCGATAGAGTTACGAGTTGGGTCGATACAGGGAATGCCGTGGATGTAGCATATCTAGATTTCAGTAAGGCCTTCGACAAAGTCCCCCACGACCTTCTGGCAAACAAACTAGTAAAATGTGGGCTAGACAAAACTACGGTTAGGTGGATCTGTAATTGGCTAAGTGAACGAACCCAAAGGGTGCTCACCAATGCGTCGTCTTCATCATGGAAAGAAGTGACAAGTGGAGTGCCGCAGGGCTCCGTCCTGGGCCCGGTTCTGTTCAACATCTTTATTAACGACTTAGACGAAGGGTTAGAAGGCACGATCATCAAGTTTGCAGATGACACCAAACTCGGAGGGATAGCTAACACTCCAGAAGACAGGAGCAGAATTCAAAACGATCTTGACAGACTAGAGAGATGGGCCGAAACTAACAAACTGAAGTTCAACAGGGACAAATGCAAGATACTTCACTTCGGCAGAAAAAATGGAAATCAAAGATACAGAATGGGGGACGCCTGGCTTGACAGCAGTGTGTGCGAAAAAGATCTTGGAGTCCTCGTGGACAACAAGTTAAACATGAGCCTACAATGTGATGCGGCAGCTAAAAAAGCCAATGGGATTTTGGCCTGCATCAATAGGGGAATAACGTCTAGATCCAGGGAAGTCATGCTCCCCCTCTATTCTGCCTTGGTCAGACCACACCTGGAATACTGTGTCCAGTTTTGGGCACCGCAGATGAAGGGAGATGCTGACAAGCTGGAAAGCGTCCAGAGGAGGGCAACTAAAATGATTAAGGGTCTGGAGAACAAGCCCTATGAGGAGAGGCTTAAAGAGCTGGGCATGTTTAGCCTGCAGAAGAGAAGGCTGAGAGGAGACATGATAGCCATGTACAAATATGTGAGGGGAAGTCATAGGGAGGAGGGAGCAAGCTTATTTTCTGCTGCCCTGCAGACTAGGACACGGAACAATGGCTTCAAACTACAGGAAAGGAGATTCCACCTGAACATCAGGAAGAACTTCCTCACTGTGAGGGCTGTTCGGCAGTGGAACTCTCTCCCCCGGGCCGTGGTGGAGGCTCCTTCTTTGGAGGCTTTTAAGCAGAGGCTGGATGGCCATCTGTCGGGGGTGCTTTGAATGCGATTTCCTGCTTCTTAGCGGGGGGTTGGACTAGATGGCCCTTGAGGTCTCTTCCAACTCTACTATTCTATGATTCTATGATTCTATGAAATCAAACTTAAAGCACACAATAATTAAAGAATAAAAAAACACAATAAATATATTAATAAAATTAAGAAGGATGTCACCAACGGACATGGAGGTATGTGACAGTTAAAACATATACTGAGATTAAAAGGATTACAAACCCGACTTTCCTTAAAACATTAAACCAATAGGCATTTTAATCCTCCATCATTTGAATTGTTAGTCATTCTCAAAAGGTTCATTTCAATCAGATTTCCTTTTAGACAATATCTCATTTCTCTGTATGTTATGTCTGCAGCATATTACACCTCCAGCTGTTCATGTGAAAGATTGCATCTATGATGCAAGAGACTATAGGTCCTTCCACACAGCCATATAATCCAGAAAATCCATGATATCTGCTTTGAACTGGGTTGTCTGAGTTCACATTGTCATATAAACCAGTTCAATGTGGATTTTATATAGCTGTGTGGAAGGGCCTGTGTCTTGCTACTGTGAAAAATAATGGGATTTTATTTTTCCATCAGCAGCTTAGACTTTTGCTTTTATGCCTCATTGTGGAATGCTTTCTTGCTCAGTAATTATCATATAATTGAGATTTCTGTTCATGAGCCAAAATGCTGAATTGACCATGTGACTGGCTTGGGTTGACTAGAACATCCCAAATCCTTTGCTGTCTTTCTGTTGTGTTCAGAGAATTGGCTTTGTGTCTTTTCTATTATTTAGGCATGAACAGAAGAAAGCTTTTTATTTTATAGCGGGATCTGGTTTAATGCAAAGAAGAAAGATCACACATTGTATATTTATAAAGGATTTACTTTGTTCATACAATGTTTTTCTTCAGTTGCAAGCCCTCATATTGTTAGTTAGTTGGTATGACAACTGACGTGTTTTAGAAAACTTGTTAAGTACCAAATCATGGATTGTCTCTATGATTGATTATTATGGATAAGTAGATAGTGACTTTCTGCATTGGAGCACATAAAATCCGATGTGCTTTTCTTGTTGATCAGCTTCAATATCCATGACTGAACAAGGAGATGGTAGGGGAGGTACACTTTCAAGGTCTTCATTGTAAAATTTCCAGACATGGACAATAAACTATATTGTAAGCAATGAATATGACTATTTCTAACTGAGGAATCCCACTATCCCTGAATTTTGTATAACCTCTGATCTATGTCCCTGTTCAAGTGTAAGTTGAAAGTAAGTAGCCTTGTTCTCAACCATGATACCAATTTTTATATTGATCATTTGAAGTTTTTATAATATAACTGCTCACAAGACATTTTGTGTGTGTGTATGTGTGTGTGTGTGTATTACAGAATCAATCCCTAAAAAATCACAGTGATGATAAGAATCCAATAGATTCTGGTCCTTGCATCATTAACTTTAGATTTTTTTTCAAAAATCATGGAATTCTTTGTTTATTATGCATTGGGGTTTTTTTATCCAACAGAATAGTGCCCTTTTATAATACGTATGAACCCATTTAGATCAACATCTGGATTACTGAACATTCACATTTATGTCTGTTTTCCTTTTTCCTCTTCTAGATGGAAAGCCTATGCTTCGCCAGGGTGACACAGGAGACTGGATTGGAACATTTCTTGGTCACAAGGGAGCAGTCTGGGGTGCCACTCTAAATAAAGATGCCACTAAAGCTGCCACAGCAGCTGCAGATTTCACTGCGTAAGTGAAGGCCCTTTATCTAATACTAGACTTCTCCATGTGCGGTTATTTTTGAAGTCTCTTTAACATTTCATTCTGTTTGTCTTTCTCAGTTTTAGTCTCCTTTCTCGTATGTTTTGTATGAAATATAGTTAAACTAGCATGTCATTTACTATGTTCTTTTATTTCAGCAAAGTGTGGGATGGTGTGTCAGGGGATGAATTAATCACCTTGGCTCATAAGCATATTGTCAAATCTGTGGACTTCACTCAGGTAAAGCAGATGCAAAATCATTTTTAGGGTTTCTTTCTTTGTGTTTTTCTAAAGGAGAACTTACACCAGCAATTTCATATTCTTGATTGACAATATCTAAACTTATTTTCTGCTCTAGGACAGCAATTATCTACTGACAGGTGGACAAGACAAACTTTTGCGGATCTATGACTTAAGTAAACCAGAAGCAGGTGGGTTATATTATCAATTTATGAAACTGGTTGTTATCAAAAGTTGTGAATTCTTCCCAAAACAACAGCAGCCCCTGCCATTAGTTGTTAAACTTCTTATATTTTACACTGAACTTCTCCTCTTTTTTGCATCTACAATCATTCCTCTACATTTGCTGGGGTTAGATGTACAGTGGAGAAATCTGAATTAATTTTTTTAACTTGGAGAGCACTTCTCAAGGGATATCTAGGACCATAAAGTCGCACTAGAGGGTCTAGAGCAGGGGTCCTCAAACTTTTTAAGTGGAGGGCCGATTCACAGTCCCCCAGACGGTTGGGGGGCCGGACTATGATGAAATAGTCAAAAGTTAGGATTGTTGTTGTTGTGTGCCTTCAAATCATTTCAGACTTAGGTCAACCCTAAGTCTAAAGTTTAGGACAGAGGGCCTTGGAGGGCCCCTGATCTAGACGATCTCATAAGACCATAGGTAAGCAAAGTGACCTCCAAAGACCATCCAGATGGTTTCATAAAACCATAGATAAGGAAAAGGACCCTCAAAGGCCATTACATTTATTTATTTATTTATTTCAAATATTTCTATCCCGCCCTTCTCACCCGGAGGGACTCAGGGCGGCGTACAATTGGCAACAATTTGATGCCGATACATCATTAAAAACAACAACATATAAAAAATACAACCAATTAAATACAGTATAAAATATAAAACATAAAACGTGTTTAAAATCCGTTCGTCCAATATCCTCCAACTGATCTCATAAGGCCATCAGAAGACCATAGCTAAGGAAAGGGACCCTCAAAGACCATCTAGATGGTTTCATAAGACCATAGAGAAGGAAAGGGCCCCCCAAAGGCCATCTAGACAATCTCATAAAACCATAGGTAAGGAAAGCGATCTCCAAAAGACATCTAGATGGTCTCCCAAAGCTGTAGCTAATCAAAGAGACCTTCAAAGACCATCTAGACGATCTCATAAGACCATAGGTAAGCAAAATGACCTCCAAAGACCAGGTAGACCTAGGTCAACCCTAAGTCTAAAGTTTAGGACAGGGGCCAGGTAAATGACCTTGGAGGGCCGCATCCGGCCCCCGGGCCTTAGTTTGGGGACCCCTGGTCTAGAGATTTCTTGACACACTATATTACTGGTAATCAAATCTGCAAAAATGAAATCTATAAATGTGGTCAAATCTACTTCAGTTTCCTCCATTTTCTTCTGTTTTCTCTTTATTTAAAATTAATATATCAGTGTACCCTTTGAGAAATCTTAAATCACTGTACATAGTTACTATGTTTGGACAGAACAATAAACTGGTCTAGTGCTATATGAATAGTCAAATGTCACAATATATAATCAAATGGGAGTGAGCCTCATGCAAGTGTAATCCTCACTAGCTTTGGGTACTATTTTTGATTATGCATATTTCAGCATGGAGCTATTTCAGCATTACAGCAATTATTCAGAATTGCCATTTACTGGTACACACTGGCTGATAGCTCTTGCTTGGATCAAAAGACACTAAATATATCCATGTTGTACAAAACCCACTGTGGCTTGCTTCTCTCCTTCCCCCTCCAAAAAAGAGAAAGAAATGGACTGTTCTCAGATTGTGTTTGGTTTATTAAAAGGAAGAAAAAGCCCTCCCTGTCACCTGCCATATTTAGATATTGTGCTAAACACGATGGATGTGTCATCCATGGTTTGCTTAGTCAATCCCATTGCAAACAATAATTGTTAGGTTATGTTCGTTAGCATACTATATGTGAGTAGCATGGAACTAAAAAAAATTAATAAACAATGATTTGTAAAGCTAGGTAAGTTGTTTTAAGCAGCTGAAATTGTAATAAGTTGCAGTTGTGGACAAATGACAAAGTGCAATAAATAAAAATGACAGTAAAGTTGTATTTTACAGAAAAATGCTGTAAGAAAGAAATTAGCGAGATAGAGGCTTGCTTTCAAATTAAACTTCCATATTGTCCATACAGGCTTAATTTTTTCTGTTCTTAATACATTCTGGTATTTTTGTAGTTTGAATAAAAATGAACTTGGATTTATGAAATGATATGTAATTTTACTCTTATTTTAAAAACTGCACCTATTCATAAATGGTGATTATGTCATGCTGTATTAAAAATGGAAAGATAGTAAACATTCTTTATTTGCAATGTTTGCACTGCTATAATCAATCAAAACTCACACTGAGAAAAAATACCAATTGAAACATTATCCTAGAGCCTTTTTCTTAAACTAGGATATTTTTCTTTTCTTTAGAACCTCAAGTGGTCAGTGGCCACACATCTGGTATTAAAAAGGCTCTGTGGAGCAGTGATGACACACAGATACTTTCAGCAGATGACAAAACAGTCAGGTAAGAAATAACATATCTTAATTTCACTATATTGTAATGTAGGCCCTCCGCTTTTGCAGATGTTGGGCACAAAAAAGCTGTGTTTTTTTACAGAGAGAACAAATCACCCCGAAGGACCTAGAAATTCCTAGAAAGAACATATGAATCAAATATGTGAATAATCAATTCTATAAAATTTAAACCCGTAAATGTGAATGGCTGACTGTATAGTCTCTGGTATTTTAAATTCAGCTACATAAGCATAGATATTCGGGTCGGGTTAAGCCTCCGACCATAAAAAAAAAAAAATAGCCCCGGCTTGCTGTTGACCTAGCAGCCCCGAAAGACAGTTGCATCTGTCAAGTAGGGAAAATTTAGGTACGCTTTATGCGGGAGGCTAATTTAACTAATCTACAACACCATAAAACTGCTCATAAGGAAAAGAAGAGGAAGAACAGCCACCAATGGACGGTGAAGCAACAGCTCCCCCTGTGGCCGGAACCGTGAAGCTGGAAAGATGTTAAAAATGCCTCTGTGTCTGTCTAAAACTGAATGTTGTTTGTCTGTTGGCATTGAATGTTTGCCATATATGTGTTCATTGTAATCCGCCCTGAGTCCCCTTCGGGGTGAGAAGGGCGGAATATAAATACTATAAATAAATAAATAAATAATATTCTTCACGTGAGAAAGTAAGATACAGCATAGTCCTGTACATACATGTCAGTCTTATGGGATCTGCCCCTATATGCTTTGGGTCCAACCTGTCTTCGAGACTGCATCTTTTTCTGTGAACTAGCAGGGGCACTAAGATCTACCAGGGAGGCCCTCCTCTTGGTCCCACCTCGTCTCAAGTGGGGTTTGTGAGGACGAGAGAGAGGGACTTCTCAATGAAGGTCCTCCATCTTTGGAATGCCTTTCCAAGAAAGATCAGTCTAGTCCCCACTCTCCAAGTCTTCCATACACAATTGAAAACATGATTTTTTTCAACAAGTCTTTGACCATATTTAAATTCTTTTAATGGATATAGGTGAGGACCTATAAATTTCACTAAGCACTTTACATGACTGAGATTGATTAATGTTAGTTTATGCCTGCAGCTATCGCTGTATTTCACTGATTTTAACCAGGGGTTTTTGTGAAGTGAGATGTTTGTATTAGCTGTTTATTGTTTTATGTTATTGTTTCTGCAATGTTTGTATTTTCTGTGTTTGTACCTTTTAGTGCTTTGTGAGCTGCCCCAAGTCCCTCTGGGAGATGGTGGTGGGGTACAAATAAAGCTTATTTATTTTATTCTTACTGTGGCCTCAAGTTCTACCACTGAGCCCAATAGCTAAAGTCTAGTTTTATACAAAAATAAAAATATAACAATCTTACCTGCTTACAATAGTAACGAATTCAAACCTACTTTCTATCCATTTATTTTGCATATTTGCTTCATGATATAGCCCCTTTAGCATAGATAAACAATGTGTTGGGCTGAGCAGTATCGAGAATTACACAGTTTTTGTAATTCCGTCTTGGGGATTGATGATGATGCAGAGGAGCAAATTTTGAAACAGAAGTGTTTGAAAGCCTGACATTACATTTAGAATAAGCTCAACTGATTCAGCTGTTGTTTTTCCATTGCAGGCTTTGGGACAGAAATACTTTGACAGAGATTAAGGCAATAAATGTTGCCATGTCTGTAAGCAGTATGGAGTATGTTCCAGAAGGGGAATTAATAGTGATCACCTATGGAAGGACCATTGCATTTCATAGTGCTGAAACGTATGTTATCTTAAAATATGCTTTTCGATTAAAAATAACAAAATTGGTTGATTTGGAAGAGCCTCGGGAAATGTGTGTATGCCATCATTCTAATTTATCCAGATCTAAGTAATTCCTATTAACCTCTTGAACAGAGGATAACCAGAGAACAGTTAGACAACTTTTATTTGGTTTGTTATACATAGTTGAATTAATTTTTATTGAAATCCAATTCTTATAGGGTCTCTTTGATTTTTTTTGGAACCTTTCCCTGATCATGTTTCTTTCTCACTTTAGCTTGGAGCAGATTAAATCTTTCGAGGCCCCTGCAACAATAAATTCTGCATCCCTTCACCCTGAGAAAGAGTGTCTAGTTGCAGGTGGTGAAGATTTTAAATTGTATAAGTATGACTATAACACTGGTGAAGAACTAGGTATGTTCATTCTAAGTATTTTCAGAGCATGCTTTGATGTTGAAATGTGAAACCAATTTAGTTGCTAAGTCAAATCTGTAAGCTTACTTGGGAATAGTGTGACAGAAATACAATAATTTTCTAACTTGCTATCAAGCCCATAATGTAGCCATGTTTCCTTTGACTTTGGGACGGTTAGGTGATTTTTGATAGATGTTCGTGTAATTCCCCAAATTCTGGCTTGTGTTCATTCCAGATTTGCACCTTGCCATAGATGAATGAGTTTTTGTGTGATTGAAGAGACAAACGGATGCACTGTCAAATAAACCTTACACACTAGGATTCAAATAATACCAAATGGCTGCCATTATATAGATTTGATTCTTTTATGAAAATGTACTGCTTTCTGCCCCTTAAAGAAATATTGCAAAGCAGTTATTTGTGTATCACCAAATAGTTGAGAAAAGTATAAAACTGCAGGGGCAGGGATACTATAGATCAGTGGTTCTCAACCTCTGGTGTCCCAAGTTTACCAGCTGTTAGGATTTCTGGGAGTTGAAGGCCAAAACATCAAGGGACTCACAGGTTGAGAACCACTGCTATAGATCAGAGTTTCTCAAACTGTGCTTCTGTAGACATTTTGGACTTCAGCTCCCACAATTCCTAACAGCTGGTAAACTGGCTGGGATTTCTGAGAGCTGAATTCCAAAACACCTGGAGGAGCACAGTTTGAGAAACACTGCTATAGACAGCTAATGCTAAAGACAGTAGGAGATGACAATGTGGAAAAGTACCACATTTAATCCCCCTTTTGTTGGAAAAGGGGAGTGTGACTATTATGCGGTGAAAAATGTACCTTCTGTTTGCTGGATTCTGTTTTTAAAAGCTTCACAAAAACCCCTATCTTACCCTGGAGATGAAGAGGAAGGAGAGAGAATTCTTGTTTGCTTGAACTATTTTTGAGGGGAAGGAAGCAGAGAAGAACTTTGTTGATTTAAACTGTCGGGGAAGGGGGTGGGGTTGGGTGGGGAGTTTCTCAGTTTTATATATACATACAATTTTATGTGAGGAAAAGAAAAAAAACCCATTTTGGCAATCCAAAAAATGGGAGTGTGACTATTATGCTGTGGTGACTATTACACAAGAAAATATGATAAAGCAAATATTTTTAGATTCGCTTTATTATATTGTAATTGTTGAAATAGGTTGTGGAACTGGAATTGTTGAATGGTATATACACTGCTTAAGCCAGCCTTAGAGTTTCTTGTGTATTTTACTGGTAGCAATTAGCAGTAGAATCAAGATTATAAGGCCTATAGTGGATGGAAAAGTGATGCAGTATAAAATTTGTTTATGTGCCTTTTCCTTTCTTGTCTGATAACATTTCTTTATAGTTTGGGCTGAGAAAAGTATACACTTCTGTTGGGAATTGCTAACATTCTAGGCTCTCTTTGATATGTAATTATTGTATTGATCTATTCAATGAGTCAGAAATATAACAAGGTAGTTTAGCTCACTTGGAACCTTTGACTTCCTGTTACTGGTGTCCCTTTATGGTTTTGTTGGTTTTTCCAATTTCTTTGAATATGAGGCAGAGTTTAAGTTATATGTATTTCTTGTAAAGACGCCTGAGAAGTATGCATATAGACTGACAAATATGCATATTATTTATATATTGTATGTATCCTATATTTCTCCCGATATGTAGCCCAAACAGTAGCCCAAAGTATTAGAACCTCATCAGATAGCTTTAGGACTCTGTTTCCATGTGCTGCAGAAATGGCACCCCATGGAGGCCATCACATGAAGTATTTCCAGTGAGACCCTGTGGGGCTTCATTTCTGCAGTGTATGGAAATGGGGCGTGGAGGAGTGGGCTTTTACTCGACTCCAAGTGGCAGAAAGCAGGTGAAAGGCGTAGTAAACGTGTGGGATGAATGACCATCCCAAGAGACAGAGAAAGATAGGAGATAATAGGGTAAGATGGTTACCTCTGCTTTTCCTCTGCTCATGGGATGAGGTCCTTAGGCAGTCTCTGAAAGTAAGTATGATCTGACAAAATCTTCTGCCTGCTGATAATTTCATCTGCTCTCTGGTGACAAGCCATGGAGAAGCTCTTCATGTGATAAAAGACAAATAAGAGCTTTCTCTCAAAAATGGTTGAAACCTTAGTTTTGGTCTCCAAACAACAAACCCAGAGTGAGCAGCTTGTATTACTTATTTTTTTCCCTAAATGCTAGCTCATAATGTGCGTATATTAATTCCTCCTTTCAAATTTTGGCTGATGTGTTACAATTTCTTTACAGAATCATACAAGGGGCATTTCGGGCCTATTCATTGTGTCAGATTTAGCCCAGATGGAGAATTGTATGCTAGTGGCTCTGAGGATGGAACACTAAGACTGTGGCAGACAACAGTAGGGAAAACATATGGTCTGTGGAAATGTGTGATTCCTGGTAAGAACATATTGTGTGCGTTCTGATGAAATGGAAGTGTGCTGTAACGTATGTGTTTTCTTTTGAAGATAAGTTAATTATAACACTGTATTGGAATAGTTTTTCATTATCTTTTAAAGTGACTTCTGACAGAATTGCATCTCTGTAGAACATCATTTAAATGTAGACCTCAGCATCACTGAGCAGTAACCCTGTAATACTTTGGACATCAAATTCAGAGATAGTGGTTCTCATTGCAGACCTTTTCCATACAGTAAATTAACAGTATTTTGCACATAAAAATGGCTGTTGGTGTTACCTTTTCCCTGGCATTACATTTCTGTGTGTATGAAATAGAAAAAAAATGTGTTTCCAGTTTTTAGAATAATAATAATAAATAACAGGGACAGATTTACTGTCTGAGCCGTAAGTCTAATTTAGTTTGGTTTCTGAAATGTTTGGTCTCTCCCACCCCACCACCATCGTACAGTTGGCTTTCTCAGAATAATATCTTGCTCGTTTTACGGAGTTTAAAGAAAGGACAGGCTAAAATATGAGCCGTAGTGGTATATTTAATAGAGACATGAAACAACAATGAAAAACACAACAGAAGAGCAAAACTTATTTTATGATCTGCAGTAGAAGCTTGAAATTGGTATTTTTATATTGTTATAAAAATTAGTGGATTTGATCTTGTTTTCAATTTCTCTGTAGAAGAAGAAGGTGGAGAGGTGGCTAAAGCAAAAGGCAACCTTCCAGGGACCACAGAGGAAGACCTAGGTAATGAGCTGGTAGCTGGGCTGTTATTTGTTTATCTGAATGTGTATCCTGTCTCTGAAAGTGAGATCTGGTCTCTATACTTGTTGACCTATGTGGCATGGCTGGGGTGTCACATCATGCTTGCATAGTTGAAATGTATTCTCATGCAGTTATATGGTAAAGTTACACCGCTGAGTTAACAATTGTTAAACGTAATGTGTATCTGCCAGAGTGCCTGCATATTGTCTCATTATGTAGTGAGGTGTGCAGTGACTGTTTCCTACAATGCCAGTCAAGTGGTACATTGAAGGTATTGGTAGATAATTTGGCATTATCTTCGAATGTTCAACTGCGAAGCTGCTGTCCTATTGATCAGTCTCCACTAAGTAGATCCATTGGATCAGTCGTTGTGTTGGTGAATAAACATATAGATACGTCCGGTTGATTCAGTGGCTCTACTCCAGTTGTGATTATCAATAGAGTTTAGGTCCATGTGAAATGGTTATACTTGCAGAGCTCTGCTTAGACAAGAAAAGTGGCCAGAAAAGTACAACTGTATGTATGATGGAACTTACATTCATGTGTGATACAAACAGGATTCCAAATGACAATTCAAAGAAGACACACATGCAGTTGTAATCCAATACAAAATTCCTATTGAGGCCACTGAAAACATTGCAGGCCTTTCCCCTCCTATCTATCTCTTGCGTACTGCAACATCAATAGTGCGTTTTGGTCTTGCATGGAACCATTCCAACAACATTTTGATGTGAAAGTGTATTGGGAAAATTCTCTTATGGGATGGTTGGAAGGCAAATAAATAGCTCCTTGTACTTTAATGGCTAAGAAAATATGGTGTCACCAAAAAGTCATAGCAAGAATACCCCCTCCCCCACTTCAGTTGTGGATAGCATTTCCACTTTGCATGCTTTTGTGATGGCTAAAAAGAAGGCTTGCACTGGCAGCATTTAATATCAGCCTCAAATTACACTTACAATAAGCACAGGAAGGCAAAAGTATTTGACGGGGAAATAATTGAATCAAGTTAGCAAATTTCTCTTCACCATTGGCTTTTCCTTTTTTCTTGACAGAAGACCTTGGCTCTGAAAATTCAGATTCCATCTACAGCACAGCCCCGGAAGTTAAGGCTTGAACATCCCAGCTGTTAATGACAACACATGGACACTCTGAGAACTGAATCAAGAAAGCAGCAGTATATGCAGCAACCTCCTGGGCTGCACACTGTACCAGGGGGCAAGGAATGGCAGTAACTGATGAGAATGCTTTGGAACTGATTGTCTGCCAAGGAAGTTGAGAGTATTGAATGAGACGAGCAGTAACAGTTTTTGCTGTCTTCTAGCACCACTGCCTGTATGTCTGAATGTAACCTGAGGCCCAGTTTCTCCAACTTTGATTTACTCATTGTTGTGTTTATTACTGAGGAGAAATCTATTGGCTTCTAACAGAGTCTCTCTGAAAGTGGGATAAGTTGGCAAAAGATGGGGTTATGTGGCAAAACAACTGACTTGAGGTTTTTTCTTTTGTTGTACATTGCTTCTGAATATCTTTTTCCCACCATCTAAATAAAACACCTCTCTACAGCAACATTGCTAGGGAATCTCATCAGATGTACAAGCTAACCTAAGAGTATTGGGACACTTGGGATTTTAATAAACAAAGAGGGCTAAAACTTTGTGGCAGTTTTGTACCTGAGGTGGTTGAATAACCTGCTGCTTTGCGTCCAGAAGTCTTTCTAAAGTAGCCTGTGTAGCCTGCATGTGTTATAGCTGCTGCATTAATACATGCATTTGGTGGAATTGTTTGTATAACTTAAGGTTTTGAAATATGTCAAAACGGAGCTTGTGTTGTCTTCAATTTTTCAGTTCCTCAAAATAGTTATCAGCCATCCTTTTTTCTTTCAAAAACTCAAAATGTTATTTTGTTCACATCAGATTATTCATACTGTCTACAAGGTTAAAGCATCACCTATATATTAAACAAGAGTAAATACCAAGGGAGCTATCAGTATGCATGATAGTAGCATTGGTTGATGCGTCCCGGAATCTCAGTTTGATCCTGAATTTAAATCTTACTTTAAACTGATATCATTTTAGTGTATTTAAAGAACTATGTGGGGGCAACTAGAAATTAAATCTAGCATTGCATAATTCTGTATCTATGAAACTGATACATGACTTCAATATATCTTAGGCAAAGCACTTGTGCTTGTTGAAAGCATAAGAACTGCCTACTGTTTTGGAATGTTCAATTACAAAAGGAGCATAAAAGTAGGGTCTCATCAGTGATTTGAATTAATAAAGTTACACAGGCAGGTAACTCACAATTCATAAGGTAGTGATCTTGATGGAAAATGTGCGTATTGGGTTGTTTTTCCCCCCAGGGGCTGTTTAAGTTGTGTTCATGTGAAGTGTTGAAATACCCCATGCTAAAACATCAGAATCCGGCACGAATTGCATTGTATGATACAATCATCTGTGTAATTTGTCTGTGTAGTGGTACAGGTGACCATTGGAGATGGCTGTCAGGTCAAGGAACTACCTGAGAGGTTAGGGAACCCAGATATATACACATAAAATTGGTGTTTTTCAGTTCTTGCTGCCAAGAGGAAATAGTGGTAAATATGTGAGTAAATATGTAATTTGCATGCATGGCTGTCGTGTTAGCTCATTCAGCTTTCAGGGACTGTGCCAGCATTGCCATTTTTAGACTGGTAACAAAGGAAATTGAATTCAACATGGATGTTTATGCAGTATGGATCATATAATAATATAATACTTTATTTATAATTCACTATATCCCTGAGGGGACTCACAGAGGATTACAGGTACATATATGGCAAACACACAATTGGCAAAGACAAATAGTACATAAACAGAGGCAAGGCTTCCCTCTTTTCATCTCTGGCATCCGGCTGTCCTCGACTCGGCCATGGGGAGGTGCTGTTGTTTCATTTTCCACGCCGAGGAGTCTCATCCATCAATGTCTTTTCTGGTCTATAATCCAGAATGGATCAGTCCCTTATGTATGTGCATCAGAGTGTGGCGGAGTCTCCTCCTCTGGAGGGTCAGCCATGGACAAACTTGGTCCCTCCAGGTGTTTTGGACTTCAACTCCTATAATTTTTTTTCCAGGGTGCCTTTTACCTCCCCGCCAAAGCGGTACCTATTTATTTACCTAGATTGTGGCTTTTGAACAGCTAGCTATGCAGAAGCTGGGTTGACGACAGAAGCTCACCTCAATCTGGACGTGAACTGTCAACCATCTGATTGGCAGGATATTCTACAGCAGGTGGTTTAAACCTTTGTTCTAGTCCGACCCCATTGCTGCTAGAGATTTGTGAAGCTTGGAGCTAAACATGAAAATGTGCCAAAACTTGAGCAGAAAGTCACATGAACGGTAACTTGCCATAAGAGAATGAGAAAAGGAAGCTTAGGTTTTCATCTCTTGCTTTTAAACTTGCAAAATTTTGATTGAGAACTGCCATTTTGGACACATCTGGGGAGGAAATGGCAAAGCTGTGATACTTATAAATCTATCTTTGCATATCCTTTGGTACACCCAATATACGTCACAGACTGAGAGACAATGTGGTGTAGCAGACAGTACTGGACTAAGACGAGATCATGGCTCAAGCCACATGAAATCCTACTGGCTGATCTGGAGCAAGACACATTGTCTCAGCCTTCGAGTGGTATGGGAAGACCTTTTCTGAACAAATCTTGCCAAGAAAATCCAGTGGCCATTCATTTTAGGATGAAATGCATCGGAAAAAACGAAGGCACACAATAGAGGCATTGAATTCAGCAGGATGTGTCAGTTTGAAAACTTAAAATGGTAGTGTCCTTTTAAACAAGGGCTTGCTTTCTGCAAATGGGTTGCCTTGAGTTTTCCAGGCCGTATGGCCATGTTCCAGAAGCATTCTCTCCTGATGGTTCACCTACATCTATGGCAGGCATCCTCAGAGGTTGTGAGGCCTGTTGGAAACTAGGCAAGTGTAGTTTATGTTTCTGGAATGTTCAGGGTGGGAGAAAGAACTCTTGTCTGAGGCAGGTGAGAATGTTTTAATTGGCCAGCTTGATTAGCATTGAAAAGCCTTTCAGTTTCAAGGTCTGGCTGCTTACTGCTTGGGGGAAATCCTTTGTTGGGATGTTCAGGGTGGGAGAAAGAACTCTTGTCTGTCTGAGGCAGGTGAGAATGTTACAATTGGCCAGCTTGATTATCATTGAATAGCCTTTCAGTTTCAAGGTCTGGCTGCTTACTGCTTGGGGGGAATCCTTTGTTGGGATGTTCAGGGTGGGAGAAAGAACTCTTGTCTGTTTGAGGCAGGTGTGAATGTTGCAATTGGCCACCTTGATTATCATTGAATAGCCTTTCAGTTTCTGGCTGCTTACTGCTTGGGGGGGAATCCTTTGTTGGGAGGTATTAGCTGGCCCTGATTGATTCATGTCTGGAATTCCTCTGTTTTCTGAGTCTTGTTCTTTACAAACTGTTCTGATTTTAGAGTTTTCTTTAATACTGGTAGCCAGTATTAAAGAAAACTAATTTCATGCTTCATGCTCAGTTCATTTTCATGCTTTCCTCCTTTCTGTTGAAATTGTCCACGTGCTTGTGGATTTTATTGGCTTCTCTGTGTAGTCTGACATGGTGGTGGTTAAGAGTGAAACGTGCTCCTGGAGCATGGCCATACAGCCCGGAAAACTCACAGCAGCAACCCAGTGATTCCGCCCATGAAAGCCTTCGACCACACATTTCTGCAAATGCTTTGAACAGCATTGTGAGCCCATTAAAATATGTCTTTAAAATACACAAACCTATATGGAGTATATTGAGAGAAAGCACTTGCATCCTTTTCCTGTTTAAAAATAACTCTCGAGTGTAATATTTAAGTCTTTCGTGAAGACCTGAATGGCTTGGAGTGTATTCTTGACGGTGGCAGGAAGGGGAGGAGAAGAGGGAGGAAAGGGGCGTCGGCAGGAACCAGCAAAGAGAAGCGCCGCCTCTTGCAAGGATGGAGCCCAGGAGGAGGAACCCGGGCACAGAGTTGGGTAAGGGGCGCCTGGGCCAGCATGGGGAGCTTGGGTGGCATTGCACGGGCTGGGCAGAGAACATGGGTCCAAGGTGCTGGGGTTGGATGCTCCAAGCCGGCTATACCAGGCATAGGCAAACTTGGGCCCTCCAGGTGTTTTGAACTTCAACTCCCACAATTCCTAACAGCCGGTAGGCTGTTAGGAATTGTGGGAGTTGAAGTCCAAAACACCTGGAGGGCCCAAGTTTGCCCATGCCGTTTAGTGTACAGTTTTCAAGCCGTGGGCGGTTTATTTATTTATTATTATTTATTTACTATATTTATACCCTGCCCTTCTCACCCCAAAGGGGACTTAGAGTGGCTTACAAACTATGGCAAAAATTCAATGCGTCATCGTACACACAGCAATAAACATACTATAAAAGGTAAAAGTTTTCCCCTGACAATTAAGCCTAGTCTTTTCCGACTCTGGAGGTTGGTGATCATCCCTATTTCTAAGCCGAAGAGCCAGCGTTGTTCGTAGACATCCCCAGGGTCATGTGGCTGGCATGACTGCATGGTGCGCCGTTACGCCAGAGTGGTACCTATTGATGTACTTACATTTGCATGTTTTTGAACTGGCCAGCCACATGACCTGGAGATGTCTATGGACAACACTGGCTCTTCGGCTTAGAAATGGAGATGAGCACCAACCCCCAGAGTCAGTCACAACTGGACTTAACGTCAGGGGAAACCTTTACCTTTAGGTTGGCAGAAACTGGAGCTAACAGTGGGAGCTCACCCAGCTTCCCGGATTTGAACTGCTGACCTTTCAGTCAGCATGTTCAGCAGCACAGTAGTTTAACCCACTGCGCCTCCGGGGTTACCATATTAAATTATAAAACAATTAAACATTTAAACAGTTAAAACATATAAATACAATAAAAACCAATTAAAAACATATGAACATAAAAAATTGTTGTCTTACTGGATGCGGAAGGTCACACAAACTGTACATTGAATAATCAGAAAAGCAAAGGTGTCACTCTCTCAGCCATTCATTTGGACATCTAGGACTTCCAGTGAAGGGGATAAAAGACACAATTGGTTCCCACGACACAATTTGACAACAATCTGGAGCCTGTTTATCCAGTTTGGGGTCCTGAGGTGGGGGTCCTCTCAGCCATGGAACCCCACTAGGTGATCTGGAGCAAGTCACATCTTCTCAGCCTCAGAGGAAGGCAAAGCCAAGCTGCCTCTGAGCAAATCTTGCCAAGAAATCCCCATGACAGGTTCACCTTCAGGTTGCTGTAACTCAGAAACAACTTGAAGATGCACACACAGTTAAAAACAGCAATTAAAAGAGCATGTAAACCCAATGCATATAAAAATACAATGGAAATATTTATCATAGTATTATGGCTTCTATGCTACAGAACTTTATGCATGCTTAGCAATGTGACAGAGATGCTAAGAAACCTGGAAATGACTTGTGAAGATGCATAACTCTGGAATTCTTTGCCTTTGGTCAACCTAGAAGTCGGTGCAAATGGGGGAAGCTGATCTATTTCCTCTTATTTGCAAAGAGTTTGAAGTTCAGTCAGCTCTCGCCGTTTGTGGATTTGACCTTTGAAGATTTGATTAGTCACTGATCTGATTAAAATATGCTCCTTTGGAATCTCTAGGTCCTATGTAAATAAAGTGACTGATTGATTGAAATTTTATACGAAAACCCAGGGTGGATTCAACAACAGACTAGTATGGAAGCTATCATTATATAGAGGCTTCAGCAACCCTGCTCAAAATTGTATTACAGTATAGTCTCACTTATCCAACACTCGCTTATCCAACGTTCTGGATTATCCAACGCATTTTTGTAGTCAATGTTTTCAATATATCATTATATTTTGGTGCTAAATTCTTAAATATGGTAATTACTACATAGCATTACTGTGTATTGAACTACTTTTTCTGTCAAATTTGTTGTATAACATGATGTTTTGGTGTTTAATTTGTAAAATCATAACCTAATTTAATGTTTAATAGGCTTTTCCTTAATCTCTCCTTATTATCCAACATATTCGCTTATCCAACGTTCTGCCGGCCCGTTTACGTTGGATAAGCGAGACTCTACTGTACTTGTATGCTTTTGTCTTTGGAATAACACCAAGTATTATGCTCTAAGGCACAAGGGACAAAGTAATGCAAAGTAAAAAAAATTAAAACATTAGGAATTCCTCTCCATAAAACCTCCAAATACAGTTTTGAATGATATTCCTTCTCTCTCTTTTTTTAAAAGACTTGTCTTTAGAGGGGGGGAGAACACATTTTTTCCAAGGGAGGATTAAAGAAAGTTGACTAATTAGCTGTAGTTTTAACGGCGTTAATTACTTTCATCCCTGAAGCCCCATGAATATTTAGACGGAGCAGATGACATATATTAAAAACAGAAGTATTCACACTCCAAGCTGACTGAATTTACATGTTGTTTTCCTTGGCAGACACTCGGGATGATTCACACATGTTCTCCCCCCCATATTCCTTTTTGTGACCTGCTTCTGTTGAGAAAGTGGTACGGCCATATTTTCCCCCTATGTGGAAGGAGTTCTCAAGATACGGCGCCATCCAAAATATCTGGAAGGCACAATGAAAGCTTTGATTCCATTTTAACTGCCATGGCTGTATCATACAGGAAACCAGGATTTGTATTTTGTGAATGCACTAGAGCAGAGTTTTCTAAACCTTTAATGTTGGTGATACGCTTTTTAGATATGCAGCCTTTCGCAACATGATAATTCAGTTTTACTAGCAAACCAGAGGTTAAACCAACCCATTAAAAGTTTCATATAATAGATAATATTATATTACAGTAGAGTCTTACTTATCCAAGATTCGCTTATCCAACATTCTGGATTATCCAATGCAGTCTGCCTTTTAGTAGTCAATGTTTTTGTAGTCAATCTTTTCAATATGTTTTGGTGCTAAATTTGTAAATACAGTAATTACTACATAACATTGCTGTGTGTTGAACAGCTTTTTCTGTCAAATTTATTGTAAAACATGATATTTTGGTGCTTAATTTGTAAAATCATAATGTAATTTGATGTTTAATAGGCTTTTCCTTAATCCCTCCTTATTATCCAACATATTCACTTATCCAACGTTCTGTCGGCCCGTTTATGTTGAATAAGTGAGACTCTACTATAAAATACTGTATATGTAATAGATATTATATATTAGTTTCATATAATCTTTACTGTATAAATGATGTTTGGAATTTTTTCCTTTACACTTATGTACTACAGTTGATTCTTGTGTAGTTTCCGCTATAGCTGCTCCATGTGGTTCATCACAAATCAACAGAATTTCTTTGTGGATTGAGTTGCAGTACAGTAGAATCTCGCTTATCCAACATAAATGGGCTGGCAGAAAATTGGATAAGCAAAAATGTTGGATAATACGGAGGGATTAAGGAAAAGCCTATTAAACATCAAATTATGTTATGATTTTACAAATTAGGCACCAAAACATCATGTTTTACAACAGATTGACAGAAAAAGCAGCTCGATACACAGTAAAGTTATGTAGTAATTACTGTATTTATGAATTTAGCACCAAAACATCGCAATGAATTGCAAACATTGACTACAAAAACATTGACTATTAAAAGGCAGACTGCTTTGGATAATACTGAATGTTGGATAAGCAAAGGTTGGATAAGCGAGACTCTACTGTACTTGAGAAAATCTGGTTTCAATCATTAGAAGAAAGAATTGAAAAAAAGGGTTACTTGTGGATGACTAGGTTTCTTCCTGAAATACACCATATTTTGATATTTCTTTTTGGAAATGTAAAATTGAACTCTTTTTAAAATAAAATTAATTCAAATATAAAAACAAAAGAAAAACATATTTATAAAACACAACACAAAACGAAAGAGTACCAAGAGAAACAAAGCAAAAACCACTACCATCAAAAACAAAAGCAATTTTCATTATATACAGAAGCAACTAAAACACCTTTATAAGCATTCTAAGCATAAGCATTCTAAGCAAACACCCACTAAAGTAATCAACAAGCCTTCTGCTCGTTGCCTGTTGATTTTAACATATTTGTTACTCCCTTCAAGAATCACTTTATTTCTACTCTTCTACTTTTAATAAAACTGAACTCTGAATTAACTTCAATTTAACCTGCCATGCCAGGTTCTCCAAACACTGCACCAATGCAAACGGTTGCTCTCATTTTAATACTTTTTGGTCAGTTGAATATCAACAGAATTTCACTCTTTGGAGTCAGAGAAGATTCTACCTAAAAACAGTCCTTTAAATATTGGATTTTTTTTGTTGTTCTTCCTAGACCTCAGCTGGCTCTCAAAGGTCCGTGTCAACCAGCCTGCAGTTCTGAGACGGGCAGCCCAAATTCAGGCCCAGCGTGCTGTGAAAAAGAACTGGCAGGTAAGTGATCTGTCCATGCCTTGCATCTTCCCTTCCTGTCTTTCTAACACAAGCATTTCTATCTCCTTGAGTTTCAGTATTAAGTTTCTTTCCAGATGCATGTAAGATTAAAAGCTCCAATTGACCTGTTGCATCCTCCAAAATTAATCATTAAAAGGCAGTCGTAGGCTGATCAAAGATCACTTATTTATGCAAACAGGTATCAGGATCGGTAAGTGGGTTTGGAAATTCCGGAAGACTGGTGCAGCCAATCATTTGGCAAATATGTTCATAGCCCTCTCTCCTTTGTCTTATTGGGTGTGGTGCTAACCATGGACCAGTATTGCCCACTGCACCTGGTTATTTCTGGTTTTGAGTACGTTTTAATAAATATTTTATTCTTACGATTTTATGTCTTGTTTTAAAGATATTTATCTGGTTATATATTGTATATTGCTGGGCTTGGTCCCTATGTGAGCCGCCCCGAGTCCTTTCGGGGAGATGGGGCAGGATACAACAATCCAATAACTTTATTCAGTTCATTCCAATGATGTTTTTAACCCTAAAATTTTAACATGCAAGTGACTGTTTATGAATAGCAAGCTACAAATTAAAACCCGAGTCAAGTGTTGATTTCATTTCATGTAAACCAGCTATAGACAGAATTTTTTAAAAAACCAGATGCATTAGCCAAGACCCTAGATGTTTTTTGTCTTCTAGGATGTTGCAATGGCAACTAAAAAAGAATAATAGTATTATAATTGTGTACAGAAAGCTCCTGCTTATCTGACGAGTTAGATATGGGATCACTGTCAGAAAATGGAATTGGTTGAAAAGTGAAATCCATTTTTTTCAGGTTGCAAATGTAAAACTTGTCAGGGATTTCTGTTACTTTAACAGAGTCCTGGAAGCTTCCCTTGCAGCCAGTAGTAAGGTCCAAGCTCCCCTGTGGAGTTGTTGCAGGAAAATCTCTGCTGGAACACACAACACCACACAAGTTGTTCATGCCAAACTCAGGAAGGCTTTATATAGTCAGTTGCGATACACAAAGGCTATTTACAACAATTCACAGCTCTTTCCAGAATCTCCAAACTCCAAACTCCAAACTCTCTCTCTCTCTCTCTCTCTCTCTCTCTGTCATGCTCGTCTGAGGTGATTCCCTCTTATTCCTTCCCTCAGATCATCAGATACCACCTGTAAAACTAAATACTAGATGGTACCAAGTCTACTGAGATGGGAAAATAACTGTCAAAAAAGCAACAGCTATGGTCCAAAAGGACCACTAGGAGTTCAAATTGCAGAACAAGGCTATAATATAGATTTGTCAAAACAACAGAATATCAAAAAATAAATTGGTAAAAAGCAGGGAATGCATGTAGTGTAAAAGAGTCACAGACATTCACATGCCTTACATGGAGAAGGAACCTCATTCAATTCCTGGCATTTCTAGGTAAGAGTGGGTAGGATCTCCACCTGAAACCCTGACTTAACCATGGTTCTTCAGCATTTACAGAACAAAACAGGAGAGGTATAAACTTGGTATAGACTTCTTCTTCAATTCCTAATTTTTGCCAGGCATGCAAATGGATACCTGGCAAGGATTTCTTCTTGATAACTGTTCATTTCTTTACTTTAAATAAAGGCAGCTTGGCTTCTGCGGGCCGTCACCTGCATCGACCTGACCACCCTTTCGGGTGACGACACTCCTTCTAATGTCTGCAGGTTGTGTTACAAAGCAAAGCATCCCATCAGAGAGGACCTGTTGCAAGCTGTGAACATGCATGATAAAGGTATGGCAAGTTGTGAGGAGTAACGAAACTTATTGTAAAATCTTGTAAAATCATTTTTTTCTCAGCCCTCGTTGCCTCGGCTGTATGGGTTCATGTAAGCAATATACTCAAAGGCTCATTGTTTCTTTCTGCTCATTTGTAGTTTGCAAACTTTTCTGCTCAGTTTTTCCCTACTGATCATATTTGCCAAGTATTAATAACTAGTGAAACATTCTATCATTACGACAAATTATGTTTGTGTGTTCATGTGTATAGGCAGGGGAGACAATAGCATGTTGTCTCACACCATAGGTCTCCACAGAAGCATCGTTTAAAAAAGTAGATACTGGATTGGAAAACGAATAAATTGTTAAGAATACTAAAAATTTGGAAATGAATAAATTGCAGCCAACTGCACAGTCGGAGCAAAACGTTTCACATTTGAAAACTAAAGATCAAACCTCTACTAGCACTGAGGAGAGAGGAGGATAACAAAAAAGTCTAATTATTGTTAGTGCATAAACAAAGCAGAAGATCTGCCAGGGAGTCTTTCCTCTTGGGGCTGCCACTGTCACAAGCTGTTTTTAGGCACCTTGTGCCGTGTGTAAGCAGCTCCAAGTCCCTTCGGGGGGATGGTGGTGGGATACAAGAATTATTATTTAATTATGACACAGCAAAAAAGATAGATATGCTGGATTTCGTATCACAAAATCACAAGTCGAACACTTCCCAAGTGCCTAGGACTGTGTGATGTATTTTCAGATGATCCGTGTAGATCCCAATAGGGTGGCCTTTTGCAGTTGACCATATTATTATTATTATTATTATTATTATTATTATTATTATTATTATTATTATTATTATTATTTGACTAAATGAAAGTAAATCACGTAGCAGTAAGAACTGTGTGTGTTTTCTTTTCTTTTTAACTTGACCTTTGTTGATTTTTATTTTGCTGAATAAATTGCTCACTCAAAAAGGAAGTAATGTTTAGTAAGATAGAAGGCACTTGGAAAAGATGAAGACCACTTTCCAGATGGATAAACTCAAGGAAGCAATATTCTCGAGTTTATTAGATATTACTCAGGGCTGCTGAGTATAGGAAATTGGCTTGACTGCAGTTGGACATTAGAAATAGCTTCTTAACAGTAAGAGCAGTTCGGCCATGGAACCAACTGCCTAGAAAAAGATTGTGGAGTCTCCTTCTCTGGATATCTTCAAGAAGAGACTGGATGTGCAGGGAATGCTTTAGCTTAAGGTCCTGCATTTAGCAGAGAATTGGACATGATGGTGCATAGGGCCTCTTCCAAGTATTTAAGTCAACAAGCAATACATGTTGAAATTCTCTCTTCTATTAAAGATATAGGAGTTCTCTCCAGTTTTCACTCTAGCAATGTTGCTCCCCATACTAGCCAAACTATTAATTTGAACCAATAACAGAAAATTTTCTTCTAGGGCAGAGTAGATAGGAGGAACTTGTGGCATCAAGGGTTCCCTCATTTTTGTCAGGGTAAGGGGGTGGTTTTGACAAATTCTCTCACTACCAGTCATTCCAGGTTCAGGAGGGGGCGTTTTCCAGCAGAAAGTTACATAGCAGTCAGTGGATCCTCTTGGAAAAATGGTCCAAAGAGGGACACAAAATTGCCCTCCCAAGACACATCGGTGCATTTGGAGCCACGTGGATGAGGCCCCTCAGATTTCCCTAGAGCAAAAGTTCAGCCCATCTCCCTCCAAAACATTGCCTATACATATAGTGCAGAGGCCTCACACTTCCTAATAGTAAGATTGTCTTTGAACATCAGTTCAAAAAACAAAACTTAAGCCATGGTACTGTATTCTGGACAAGAGAATAGGTCAGTAGCTGTGATACTCAGCCGTGATTTCTTTGCAGGCATCACCACAGCTGCTATCTGTGTTTATCCAGGAAGAGTAGCTGATGCCGTGAATGCTCTCAAGGCAGCTGGATGTAGCATACCAGTAGCTTCAGGTAAGTTTTCTAAACTTGTCTTCTGAAAGTTGAAATTTGGTTCTATGGCTGATTAGGTTTCTAGAGCTGAGTTTGCATAGTGTGTTGCATCTTAGTCCTGAACAAACACAAAAGCATGTAGAATGCGTGTTTGTAATACATTTATCCAAGTTATGCAAATTTATACTTTTCCTTATTTTAAAATACAGTAATATCCTCATAACTTCAGAACCCATATCTGCAGTTTCAGTTATCCACACCCAAAGAAAACAGTTCCCATTCTTAGGATTCCACTAAGAATTGGTTAACCCCCCTTCCTACTTTTTTAATTAGATAATTTATTTATTGATGTCCTAAATCAAAAAAGTATAGAAGACAGGGTATAAAATATAAATATTTTAATTAATATCTATATGAGTCTGTAGAGTTCTTTTTGCTGATTAAATCTGTCTTTTAGTTTTTTTAAATGGGTGTGTGGTTGATATCACCACAGTAGCTGGAGTACCAGTAAGACCCAGTGTCCATTCTCCTTTGTAGGTACTTTTTTTATCTGTTAGATGTATGCTCTTACTTTCTCTACCCAAAATAGGACTCAACTGGCTTTTTTTTCCAATTGATGATTTATCTTTTCTTTCCTCCTTAGTGGCTACTGGATTCCCAGCAGGACAGACAGTCCTGAAAACGCGGTTGGAGGAGGTTCGGCTGGCCGTGGAAGATGGTGCCAGAGAGATTGACATTGTCATTAACCGAACGTTAGTACTGACGGGCCAATGGGAAGGTGAGTGTGGATCAAACCCTAGAAGAAATGCTTTGGCATATATCAAACTGCCCATTGTTCTTGTTTGATTATTGATACTCCTTTGATCAATCCTTGACCCTCCAGGTGTTTTGGACATCAGCTCCCACAATTCCTAACAGCCTACCAGAGCTGAAGTTTGTTCATGCCTGGTATAACCCCTGTGTTCATGGGGAATCATTCTGAGGCCCCCTGTAGATACCTGGAATTGTAGATTATAGCAACTCCTACATTTTAACTATACTTGGCTAGAAATATAGAATCGATTTGCACTGCAGGACTAAAGAGACCTACAAACACTTCAATCCATTGACCTCTTTAGATCCTGCAGTCCTATTCTGTAGTATGTTTGGGCCAGAAGCATACCAGAGAATAGCACTGAAGAAGATCTAGAGAGGTCTACAAACACTTTCGGAGAGTATATACTTTGGAGTGTGGAACATGAATCATTGATATTGTATTGTATTTGGATAGATGCCATAAATTTATCTATACATTTAACTTCATGTATAGGATATGAGTAACACTTGATATTATGAGGACTTTAAGAAGTTGTAGATATAGAAATCTTATATGTATGAGATTATACTGTCTTAATTTATTGCACAGCCACATTTTTATTGTTAATTTTTATGTCAGTTTTTATCAATCTATTATGTTATTTATGGAACCTATTGTTTATTTGTTTTAATGATTACTGTGTTAGTTGCAAATTTTAATAGGCTGTTTTTAATTGTTTGTTTACTGCTGTTTTATTTTCAAATTAGTTTTTGTTCTTGTAAGCCGCCCTGAGTCCCCCCGGGGAGAGAGGGCGGGTAGGAATTAAAACTATTATTACATTACATTACATTACATTATATTGTATTTGTTGTGTGTATGTGTATAGTTTGGTTCCAAAAGGTACCAAACTAAAAAAAAGAAGTATGAGTTATAGGTAGCAGCATGTTGTTGGCTAGGAGTAGAATATTGTGTACAGATCAAAACTATCAAAACATATCAAATCATCTTGGCGCAGAGCTCAGAAAATTGCATTTATAGCAAAAATTTGTTCAGGTGGATTTGGTACCTTTTCTGCAAAAGAGAGTTCTAGTCAATTCCTGTGAACTAAAGCATTATTGCTGTATAACAGAGAATCCATTAAACCACAGATCCTATGATTCTGTAGGATGGAGCCTACAGAACGATAGTTTGAGAGGTATCATACAGCTTTAACAGCATGGTACAAATGTATTATCAGTCATGCACTGAAAATCATGTCTAGCCCTTCCCAACCAAGCAATGATTCTTTATGACTTGATTTTTTAAATAAAAAAATTCTCATTTCTGCCCATATGTGGTTGCCCATATGTAGAGGAGGGGAGCCTGTTACCCAATTCATTAGTGGGCATGCAAACCTCCAGATTTACATGTTTATTTATAGAGCTTGTGGAAAAACAAGTGAAAATACCCTCCGTTCACACAGTTGTCTTAACTGAATAGTAAAAGAGGAAGGAGAAACTGCATGGATGCCAGGACTGTAATTATTTCCAAACAAAGTTGTTAAAAAGAACTCCAAGGCCTGTCGCTTTAGATGGCATATCTTGGATTTTTTCCCAAACGGAACGTATTTGGTTTCTCGACAACAAAATTGGTGTTCTTTCTAAATGGCTTTTGCCGAATCTCAGGGTACGCGTGGTACCATTTAGATCGCTGTAGCTCATTGTCTTCCTGGAATGCTATTAATTAGTGCGCTTTTTAATACAGTAGGAGATGGCTTTTCTCTCTAATTGGTTTTCTCTTAATGTACCTTGAATGGTTTGCCTTTAAGTGTTGACAGCACTCCAGTCACCAAGTTTTGTATTATAAAATAAAGAAGGAGGGAGAGTCTACAATTAGCATCCCTGCATTTTCTTTAGCTGGAGAACATGGCATGAATAGTCCCACGCTTTATATTCCCCTGGACCTTGCTTTTGGTGCCAGTATTTGGAGGATTTTGCAAGACTCAAATAAAAATGAAGTTCTGAGGCTGTGAAAGGGATCTGTGTCCCTCTGTTAATTTCTCCATTTATGGTGGGGTTGGGGGTTGGGAGTGAGCAACTCTCCAGATGTTGTTCGACTACAGCTACCATCACTTACCATAATGAGCAATTATGGAAACAATTACCCCAGGGGAGTTAGTTGGACATGCAATTGGAATGCCACGTTATACCCTCCAACTTTTCACAGATGAAGACCAGGACACATGTAACCATGATGCTTTAGAGTGCAGTCAAGATGGCAAAAATTATTAATGAGGAGGAACACACTTTCTTCAGGACTGAAATATCAGCCCAACATTATTCTCCCAGGTGGAACACATAGTTAGATGAAACTGAGCAGGAAGGCAAATAGTTAATAAACCATCACGTAGTTCAAAGTATCCAACAAATCCCAGCATTGGTCTCAATCCAACCTACTCACAACACGATGAGATAGATAAAGCTTATTTCAAGCATTAGTATTTTATAAGACTTCAGAATTACAGTGTTCCCTCACTTATTGCTGGGGTTAGTTTCCAGGACCACTCGCAATAAGTGAAAATCTGCAAAGTAGGCACACTATATTTTAATATTTATACACTATTTTAGTAGTTATACACTATTTTAAGTCTTTATCAACCAATTGTGTCTTGATAAATCGCCTCCTTCTCCTCCCATTGCCACTTGGGCTCCTTTTCTCTCCCTTTGGCTTCTCCTTCCTCCCTTCTTTAGGCTGTAAATTGTATTTTTTATGATTTATAATAGTCTTTTAGAGTTTATTGAAAAACCGCAAAACAGTAAATCCACGAAAAGTTAACTGTGAAGTAGTGAGGGAACACTGTATACAGAGAAAGACAAAGTGCACATGAACAATATCTAATACATATGAGGTAAACCTTATCTGAGGTCTATGTGAGCAGCACAGAATGTTACTAAAACTTGTGTTTTGTTTAAGAGGATGTTATCAGGGTCTGGCATGGTATGTAACTATAACTTCTAGTGTTATTTTAATAATAATAATAATAATAATAATAATAATAATAATAATAATAATAATAACTTTATTTTTATACCCCGCCTCTATCTCCCCGAAGGGGACTCAGGGCGGCTTACATGGGGCCAAGCCCGAATAAAAACAGTAGCAGTATAAAACACAGCAATAGACAAAAACATGCACAATAAAAAAAATTAAACATTAGCCAATAAAAAACAAGAACTAATAAAAACATGGATAAAAACTGAGAGATTGTAAAAGTAGACTGGGTAAGGTGCACCATATAAATATTGTAAACACGAGGTGACTGATAAAGTGCTGCAAATTCTTGGAAGTGCAAATTGGGATGGGAATAGACCCTGTGTCTATATCGAGTTGACAAAGGTAAAAAGTGCAAACCGGTACAAGAATGGTCACAGATACAGATTGCTTCTTGATTAGCAATCTTTATCTAAAGGCTTGAGTAAAGAGCCAGGTTTTCAAGCTCTTTCTGAATGCTACCAGGGTGGGGGCTTGCCTGATTTCCCTGGGGAGCGAGTTCCAGAGCCGGGGGGCCACCACGGAGAAGGCCCTCTCTCTCGTCCCCACCAACCGTGCTTGTGACGGAGGTGGGAGCAAGAGGAGGGCCTCCCCCGACGAACGAAGAGATCGTGCAGGTTCGTAGGGGGAGAGGCGATCACTAAGGTAGGAGGGTCCCAAACCGTTCAGGGCTTTGTAGGTGATCACTTGCACCTTGAATTGGGTCCGGAAGGTGAACGGCAGCCAGTGGAGCTCCTTAAGCAGGAGGGTTGACCGCTCCCTATAGTTAGCTCCAGTTAGAAGCAAGGCTGCCGAACGTTGAACTAGTTGGAGTTTCCGGGCTGTCTTCAAGGGCAGCCCCACGTAGAGTGCATTGCAATAGTCCAGTCTAGAGGTAACTAAGGCATGGACCACCGTGGCCAGATCAGACTTCATGAGGTAAGGTCGCAGTTGGCGCACAAGTTTTAATTGTGCAAAGGCCCTCCCGGCCACTGCCGACACCTGAGCATCAAGCGTCAGCGCTGAGTCCAGGAGGACCCCCAAACTGCGGACCTGCGCCTTCAGGGGGAGTGCGACCCCGTCAAGCACAGGTAGCCACCCAATACCCCGATCGGACATACGACTGACCTGGAGGACCTCTGTCTTGTCGGGATTAAGCTTCAGCTTATTCGCCCTCATCCAGCCCATCACAGCTGCCAAGCACTGGTTCAGTATCTGGGGGGCTTCCTTGGAGTTCGGTGGAAAGGAGTAGTAGAGTTGAGTGTCATCTGCGTAGAGATGGCACCGAACTCCAAAACTCCGGATGACCTCTCCCAGCAGTTTCATGTAGATGTTAAAAAGCATGGGGGACAGAATGGAACCTTGCGGGACCCCACAGGTCAATGGCCAGGGGTCCGAGCAGGTGTCCCCCAGCTTCACCAACTGGGAACGGCCCTCCAGGAAGGACTGAAGCCACGACAGAGCCGTGCCCCCAAGGCCCATCCCGGAGAACCGTCCCAGAAGGATACCATGGTCGATGGTATCGGAAGCCGCTGAGATGTCCAAGAGAACCAGCAGGGTCACACTCCCCCTGTCCAGCTCCCTGCGGAGGTCATCCACCAAGGCGACCAAAGCCGTCTCAGTACTGTGCCCAGGTCTAAAGCCAGACTGCGATGGGTCCAGAAAATCGGTGTCATCCAGGAAACCCTGGAGCTGCGAGGCAACCACCTGCTCCAGGACCTTGCCCAAGAAAGGGAGGTTCGAGATTGGTCTGTAGTTGTTTAGAATGGTCGAATCAAGGGAGGCCTTCTTCAATATGGGCCTCACTATGGCCTGTTTGAGGACAGATGGAAATTTGCCTTGATCCAAAGAGGCATTAATTATCATCACAAACCACTCTACCAACCCTCCTCTGGCCGATTTAATTAGCCACGAAGGGCAAGGGTCTGCAGAGCAAGTGGTCGCTCTCACCACCCCAAGGATCCTATTTTATCTCTTAATAAGGTTTTAGTGGTTTTACATTTTTACCTTGTTTAAATTCATTTATGTGATTAAGTCAGTTAGGATTGTTTAATTATTTTTTGGTCTATTTGGTATTAAGTTTATAGTTCTATTTTCTGTGATGTAATTTGTCTTATGTTTATTTTTTGGCATTGAATGTTTGCTATATGTGTTGGAAAGCACCCTGAGTCCCTCCAGGGAGATAGGGCAATCTATAAATAATAATAATAATAATAATAATAATAATAATTATTATTATTATTATTATTATTATTATTATTATTATTATTATTGGTATGTAATATTGTAGGTACAAGATTCCTAGCATAACGCAAATGACAGCTCAGCAACCTATGCAGGCCATGGATGAGATGTCAGCAGTTGCCAAAATGGAGTTAATCAGGGCCACTGCAACAGACCAGCTAAGTCTGTAATTATTATTTTATACCAAGAACACCACTGTCAAACAGCTCTTACCATCAGGAAGTTCTTCCTAATGTTCAGGTGTAATATTCTTTCCTTCTATTTGAATCCATTATTCTGTCCTAGAGCAACATAAGATGGCTCCATCTCCAATGTGATATTGTTTCAAATATTATCTCCCACTGTAACCCGGAGTTGACAGTTCAAGCTACTTTTGTATTTTGTACTCAGTTTGAAGTAATTGAAATGAGCTGAGGACAAAGAGGGTGGGGATAGAAGGAGGAGAGAGAAACTGGGACATTTTAAAAGCAGCTGATGAAGTGGGAAGAAAGAGAATTCATTGGGACTGTCTGGCAAATCAGGAGAATGCTGTATTGTTTAATGTATTGTTTTTACATGGCTTTTAATATTTAATAAGTATTATAAGCAACCTTGAGAGTATTGCTATTCTACAGCATATAAATATGCCAAATAAATAAAATAAAAGTGTACAATAAAGTAAACTGGCTGGTAAGGGACCTTTCAACTCAGGAAAAATAGAGTAAAGTGTGTTCTCCCTAATGAATAACTTTTGCCATCTTGACTGCACTGTGGAATCATGGCTAAGGATTCATCTGCATCAGGTTTAGACTCTGAGCACTTTTCTGCATCGAGGATCAGACCCAGAAAGAGTGAAGTTACTTAATAATCTACTCTTCATATGATGCCAGCAATCTACCTAGTGCTTTATGGGGTGAAGAAATAGAATGTAGGCCCCTTCCTTGAGGGCATTACAGTCAAATGTTCAGTTCAGGAAAAATAGAAAGTAGAATGGGGATGGGGCTAAACAGTGGAAGATAGAGGTGACTGAAAGCATTGTGCTGGAGGTCTTACAGAAAAGGTTGGCTTTGAAAGAAGGAATAATAGAAGAAGATGATTCTGAGTGCATGCAGTATAATTCTGTCACTCCTGTGTTAACTTTCCTTTTGCACTTTGTACATTAGCTTCCTGTAATTTAGGAGGCACATCTACTAAAAAGTCAATTTGTGATGTGCTCTGCATTATGAAAGAACTAGTGTTGGTCCCCCACCCTCAAAATATCCTTGAATTCCCCTACCCTCCGATTCCTCTTCTTTTTAGAGCTTCTAAAAAAGCCTCTGCCAAAGCTGAGGGTCACATATGACACATGACTGCTGGACTTGCTAAACTGTCTTTCAGCCATTCAGAGGTTTCAAAAAATTGCTGCAAATGTTAAGTACTTTAGTGTACTTCCAATTACGTTGAGCTCTAAGTTAAATCTGCTGTTACCTATTGTTGAGTACTTTTGTGCCACTTGAACTATAGCTTGCTAAGCCTGGTCTTTAACAATTATTTTAAGTGCTTTCTAATGGATTGGAATATAAAAGCATATGTATTGTGTGGCTCCCTTCCCTTTTTTATTTTTTTGTTTAGAAGCTAAGTCCTTGCACTGGAGTTTCTGAACTCCTTTCATACAGATAGCTGTTTTGTAACAACCTTCCATTAATTTTTAAAATGGATTTTTAAAAACTCCTAAAATGATCCATCTAGCTTTTAGTTTATCACAAGTATGGAACAAAGGGTACATGTCCTGATTGGTGCGGCTCTGAACTTCACTTGCTCTCCAAGTGTGGGTTTGGAATCTGAAATATATTCATCACAGGTAGGCAATCTTGTTGCACGCCAGATGTTTGGGGCTAGAGATCCTATCTTCCATTAGCATATGGAAGCTGGAACTGGTAAAGACTAGTCTAAAATAGTTGGTGGGTAAACATTGAGCATCCCTTACCAGAATTTAAAATTGTCAAAAATTGTCCCCTTAAGAATGTGACACCTTTGCTTTCTAATGTTCAATGTACACAATCTTGGTGCAAAAAATTATCAAAAACATTTTATAAAATTACCTTCTGGATATGTGTATAAGGTGTATATGAAGCATAAACGAATTCCATTATGTACATATATGCAAATACAGATATTCCAAACTCTTTTATTTTATTTATTTCATGTTAAAAGCAATGCATGAATAAATATAAAACTGATAAAATAGAGGTATCACAAGCGGCTAAATAATTTTAGGCCAAAAACGGACAACAACAACCACATTGTCTGTGGCTTTAAACTCTGAAAAAAATTGAAGTCTGAAACAGTGTTGGTCCCAAGCTTTTCAGATAAAGGATATTCAACCCAAATTTGTGCTGCAGATTTCTTTTACAGATGTTCATGGAACATCGTTTCTGTCCTGTCCTCACTTTCCTATTGCATATGCCCCCGAAAAGCCTTTTCAGAGGTTTGATCCCAGTGTGGGATGGGTGGAACCAGTATAATACTGGAGAACTAGAATGAAACAAGTCAGGTAACGTTTCATGGAAAAGCTTCCTTTTTGAGCGATGCCTGTCAAATCCTCCACACAGCATGGGAGTTGTCTAAAAAATGCAAGATATCAGATCTCTAAGTATGAGGCATGACTTGTTCCATTCTGGTTCTCCAGTACTATATTCATATTATAGTGCTCTATGACTATAATAGTACTGGTATTGCATTTTAGTACTAGTTTTCACAGGGGAAAAAAATCTAAAATGTATTATCTGCATTTTGTTCAGTCATGTTGGGTTCAGAAACACATTTAGAGGTTAAACTAGAAATAGAATATTATGTTGAGTCTTAGGTGTATTTTCAGCTAATTTTCCACTTTTGTCTTCCACTTGTCGTCTAGAGCTCTTTGAAGAAATACGCCAGTTCCGTCAGGCCTGCGGAGAAGCTCACATGAAAACCATTTTGGGGACGGGGGAGTTGGGATCACTCACCAACGTCTACAAAGCCAGTCTTGTTGCTATGATGGCAGGTGATTTTCATATACATGTATCTCATATAAGCTGGACATTTGATGAGAATATGCAGAATGCTCTAATTCAGTCTGCCTCTTCTGGAAGACACTCCATTGGAGGCAACCAATCCTGATTTGGGATCATATCATGTGATGGTGGAACACTTTTAGTCAATTACTAAAACTAGTCATGGTTGCCTCTTTGCTTCTCTTCTATCAGCATGAAACTTTTTCTGTTCTTACAGGTTTTTAGGAATTGATGGGTAGGGATTTTATTAGTAAGCAGCAGCAGCATGAAGTAAAGAATCAGGACGTGGCAGGGTGAAAAATATAGGCGGCAGAAGGTCCCATTAGAATCCTCTCCTCATCCTTGCCAGTAAAATATAATAACAACAAATGTAAAAAACCTCTTTTATGCCTATTCATGGCATTTATTATTTCTTGTCTAATGAAGTTACAACACACAATTCTATCTTGATATCTTCAGGCAGGTACCAGGTGTAAACAGTGTGTGTGGTTGAGATGCTGTGACCTGTGTAGAAAAGTGGGTTGCTGCTACTAAGTCAACAGTGTGATGTGGCACCTAAAAACTCAAAATGCAATTCTGGGCTGCATTAATAAGAGTAAAGCATCTAGATCGAGGGAGGTAATAGTCACACTCTATTCTGCTTTGGTCAGACCTCACCTGAAATACTGGGTCCAGATCTGGGCATAACAATTCCAGAAGTATATTGACAAACTGGAACATGTTTAAAGAACAGTGACCAAAAAGGTAGATGATCTGCAAACCGTGCTGTATGAGGAGCGGGTTAGGGAGCTGGGTATGGGGAAGAGATTTAAAAGTGACATGATACCCCTCGTTTAACTTTTTGAAATGATGTCATATTAAAGATTGAGCAGACTGGGACATGGAGCAATGGATTCAAATGGTAGAAAAAGAGATTCCACCTAAACATTAGGACAAACATTAATAGCTAGAGATGTTTGACAGTGGAATGCACTGTCTCTGAGTGTGATGGATTCTCCATCTTTTTAAGCAGAGGCTGGATGGCTGTTTTTCAGGAGTGCTTTGGCTGTGTGGTTGCATGGTAGAATGGGGTTGGACTGGATGGCCCTTGTGGTTTCTTCCAGCAGGGAGACTAGGAAGGAATCCCAGATGCTGTGGGCTGTATTTCAGAGGAAAGCAGCAGGACATGGCCTCTTCAATATTCCTTGCCTATGGAAGCCCTGTGGAATTCATGGTGTCATCATAGCTTGACCAGTGACTTGAAGGCACGCACATCTATAAAGTTCAACTTTGCATTGTATTATTTACCATGGGCTGGTTGGGAGAGTCTGAGTTGATGATGGAAGCTACTATATCAGCCCCACATGCAGCCCCATGGTTACTCTTTGCCCATCCCTTTACTACATCTCAATCCTCTCATAGATTGTTAAAATTTTATTTCAGCTTTCAAAAACTTATTATTAATCTTTTATTTTAAAAAAATGTTCTCTCACTTGTAGTATTCCTGATGCAGTGTTCCAGTCCATACAGCAGGTGGCTCTGCTGTTAACACTATTTTCTCTTTTGCATTGTTAAGCTTGCTGCTTTCCATGCCATTTCTCGCTTTTCAGTACACATAATAACATCCCTTGATCGAAGGCTAGTTTGTTTGAATAGAACTGAGCACAACAGCTGAACATGGCAGGACAGGCTTTGAAAGCATGGCATCTCCTGTCAGATTGTACAGGTTCAATGTTTCTTTGGAGGGAGAAAAATACAGACACCAAGCCCAATTGTGTGTCTGTGTCAGTGGATACAGTATTATCATGTATGCACAGTTTGAAGGAGAACCAGCCATGGCTTAATACTATGGAATTGTGGAAGTGGTGGTTTTACAAGGTCTTTAGAATTCTGCCAAAGAGCCCTGGTGCATTGCCAAACTATGAATCCCAGGATTCCAAAATATTGAGTTATGGAAGTTAAAGCAGTGCTAAACTGCATTAATTCTACAATATAGATGCACTTCCAGGGCTTAAATCGTACTCTTTCAAACTCTTGAGGAAGGCAATGTTGCTCTCTATTCTGCCTTGGTCAGACCACACCTGGAATACTGTGTCCAATTTTGGGCACCACAGTTGAAGGGAGATGTTGACAAGCTGGAAAGCGTCCAGAGGAGGGCGACTAAAATGATTAAGGGTCTGGAGAACAAGCCCTATGAGGAGCGGCTTAAAGAGCTGGCCATGTTTAGCCTGCAGAAGAGAAGGCTGAGAGGAGACATGATAGCCATGTACAAATACGTGAAGGGAAGTCAAAGGGAGGAGGGAGCAAGCTTGTTTTCTGCTGCCTTGCAGACTAGGACATGGAACAATGGCTTCAAACTACAGGAAAGGAGATTCCACTTGAACATCAGGAAGAACTTCCTCACTGTGAGAGCTGTTCGACAGTGGAACTCTCTCCCCGGGGCCGTGGTGGAGGCTCCTTCTTTGGAGGTTTTTAAGCAGAGGCTGGATGGCCATCTGTCGGGGGTGCTTTGAATGCGATTTCCTGCTTCTTAGCAGGGGGTTGGACTGGATGGCCCATGTGGTCTCTTCCAACTCTACTATTCTATGATTCTATGATTCTATGATTCTCCATGAACAGGTCTTGCCAAAAAACAAAAGTGATCAGTTCACTTTAGAGTAACCATAAGTCAGAAAACCTGAAGGCACATATAATTACACAAGTATGTAATTTTAATACGTAACCCAGCTGGCCTAACATTAGGAACCCATTCAGAGAACAAGTGGACACCCTCTCATGTCAAGTTGACTCCTTCCTTGGAGACCTAAACAGAGGCTGGATGGCCATTTGTCAGGGGCACTTTGAACGCATATTTCCTGCATGGCAGGGAATTGGACTAGATGGCTCATGTGGTCTCTTCCAATTCTGTGATTCTATGATGCTGTATGAAAACTGGTAGGCAAGGGATGGATGAACACAGCTTAAACATTGTGTTGATCTCATATATACACCTTTTAAAAAGAAGCAAAAACTAAACTAGCTAGGCCTTCTAGGAATTAGCTGTGCATTTTCTGCTTTTTAAAAATGCAGCTTTGATATTTTATTTATTTAGATTATTTACTTATTTATTTAGATTATTTTCTCCCAATATAGGGACAATAAATATATACCTTCCACTTTCGTGTGGATAATGACACGGGACCTGTTATGATTGAGCCTCGTGGCTCTGTTTCTGACAGGCGTGGGCGTAAGACTCCTCGAGAGTCGGATACTCTCGAGGAGCGAGAGAGAAAAAGACTGCGAGACATATTTGCAGCACCCTCTGACGAAGAGTCTTTCGAAGGGTTCACGGAGAGAATGGAGGAAGGGCTGGTTAGCTCAGAGGAGGATGAGATGGATTGGACTCGGGTAAGGGAGGAATTGGGGGCCACTGGCCATGATGGGGCAGAAGATGAATGGGGACCTTCAGGATTAGACCCATGGCGTAGCTGGAGGGATGGGACGGGATCCACAGCTGGAGATGCTGTTGGGCGTAGTCAGAGGTGTTCCAGCTCTGACGAGGAAAGTGATGAGGAAACGCCCGGGTTAAGGAGGACAGCTGACAGTGATGAAGATTTGTAACTGGCATAAAATGGGGCTTGGGAGCAATTGCAAATTGCGTCGGGCAAGGTAATCTGGGCAAACGCTTGGGATTCGTGTGTGTGTGTGGGACGCTTCCCTGAAGACTTGTGTACTTTCCTGTGCTGAGACGTAAGTTGATTGGAATCCAGGGTCAGACGGCGGGAGGGATTGTGTGGGCATTTGTTTGTGCAAACCTGTGCTTACTCTTATTAGCTTGACCTTCCGTCGTCTTCTTGACGGACGCCATCTCCTGCTTTGAGAACTCGGACTGAACTGACCACGGCTTGTCTTCCCCCCTTCTTGGACTTGGAAAAACTACAAACGTCTGCTTCTGGCTTTGATCTACGGAACGGAACTGGTCTACTCTACTGCTAAAATCCCTGGCTGATTGTTCGTGTTGGAATCCTGTCTGCTGTGTGTGTGTGTGGGAGCGACGCAAGTTACTCTAAACACAGTGTTGGCAGCAGAGAGGAATCTGCTGCCAATTAGTTGCATTCTTTATCTTTTGTTCCTTGGCTTTCGTTTTGTTTATACCCAGGCTGAAGAAAGCAGTTTGTTTTTACCCGGATTAAACTCCGGTTTAATCCGGTTTATCTTTTGAACATTTACTTTTGCCCCTTTTTTGCTCCTAAAGGCAAAAATTGCCTGGCCCTTGTGTTTTACGGGCGTTTTTGAGTTCTGTAATCTAATAAACTCTGTTACTTTGAATCTTGTGGCGTTCTGTCCTTGACAGATTGCCCGACGCCCATAAAAGGTTTATTGCAGCAATAAACCCGTCAGGAAGACGATGGATGAGTTAAGGGTCAAATTAGACCAATTGCAAACGGCTTTTACCGTTAGCCAAACCGCTCATGCCGTGAAAGGACATGTTTTGACTCCTGAACGCTTTGACGGAACCAGGTGCAAGTTGCCAACCTTTTTGGCACAAGTGGAGCTTTATTTTTCTCAGCTCAGTGCTCATGCTTATCCTACAGACACTAGCAAGGTGGCCTTTATTTTGAGTTTGTTGACCGGTCCCGCAGGACAATGGGCCACTAATTTAATTTTGGGAAATGACCCAGTCAAGGACAATTTGAATAATTTCAAAAAGTTGTTAACTGATACTTTTGGGGATCCTCTCCGCACGGAGAACGCTGGGTGGGCTCTGTATCGGTTGAAACAGGGAAAGGGGACTGTTTTGGATTACTTAAATAAGTTTAACCTGTATCGCCACCAGCTGGATTGGGGGGAAAATGCATTCATGCTTTTATTTACTGCCGGGTTAAGTGATATGCTCCAGGATGAATTAGCACGCTTGGAGCCGGCTGAAAGCTGGGACGCCTTAGTAGCTAAGGTGCTGCGTTTAGACGCAAGGTTCGAGGCTCGTAAACATTCAAAAGCAATGTGTGCGCCACCCATGCATGTAACCAGGGCACCTGTGGTGATGGGGGAAGAGCCCATGGAGCTTGGGGTCTTTAAGAAGCTGTCTACAGAGGAAAAGAGCCGTAGGAGGCAGCTGGGCTTGTGTTTGTACTGTGGGAATGCTGGGCATTTTGCCAAAAATTGTAATGTGAAACCTTCCCAGCTTTCGGGAAAAGGCCAGCCCTAGTGCGACGTGAGTCCAACGCACTAGGGCTCCTCAAGCAGTCAACTGAGGGGAGGAAGCATGTTTTCGTACCCATTACATTATCTGTTGGGGGAAGGGAACTTGTTTCTACTTTGGCACTGCTGGACTCAGGGGCCACGGTCTCTTATGTAGATATTGAGTTTGCTAAGAAGCATGGCATTCCTAAGGTGCGCAAGGCATGCGACGTGTGGGTGGAAGGAGCAGATGGGAGACTGCTGGAGACTGGGGTGGTTAACCAGGAAACCTCAGCAGTAACGTGGGAGGTGCAGGGAGTAACGGGAACGTTTGTGTGGGATATTACGAGCTTGCCTAGATATGATGTGATCCTGGGGATGGATTGGCTAGCTGTAGTAAACCCACAAGTAGATTGGGCAACACGTAAAGTGATCTTAAAGAGGCAGGACTGTTGCACTTTAAATGTTACTCATTCTGATATGGAGGGAGTGCCTGCTGAGTATGGGGAGTTCTCTGATGTATTTTGTAAAAGAGAAGCGGACAAATTACCACCGCACAGGCCATATGATTGCGCCATCAAGTTGGCAGAAGGTGCGAAACTGCCAGCAGGAAGGCTGTATGCCTTGACTGTACCGGAAAGGCAAGCTTTGCGGGAGTTTCTAGATGAAAATTTAGCCAAGGGGTTTATTCGCCCATCTAGTTCTCCAACTGCGGCACCAGTATTCTTTGTAGCCAAAAAGACTGGGGAACTTAGGCTGGTCTGCGACTATCGGATCCTAAACAAATACACCATTCGGGATAGGTACCCGCTCCCTTTAATCTCGGAACTGTTATCAAGGGTGCAAGGGGCTAAGGTCTTTACCAAGCTTGACCTGCGGGGGGCCTATAACTTAATCCGTATACGGGAAGGGGATGAATGGAAGACGGCATTTAACACGTGTTTCGGATGCCACGAGTTCCGAGTCATGCCTTTTGGGCTTTGTAATGCTCCTGCGGTCTTCCAGAGGTTCATGAACGATGTGTTCAGGGACCTAATTGACCAATTTTTAGTGATTTATTTGGATGATATCTTGATTTTTTCTAAGGACGAGAAAGAACATCGTCAACATGTCAAGCAGGTTCTGCACCGACTGCGGGCTAATGGGCTTTTCGCCAAGGCTTCCAAGTGCGTCTTTCATGTGCCTGAAGTGGAGTTCCTAGGTCATGTAGTGTCAGGTAGGGAACTTAAAATGGACCCACATAAGGTTGACGCCGTCAACTCATGGCAGGAGCTGAAGACTAAGAAGGATGTACAAAGGTTCTTAGGTTTCGCTAATTACTACCGGGAGTTTATTCCGAATTTTGCAAAGCTCACGGTACCTTTGACGCAGCTTCTGCGCAAGAAACAGCCATTTGTGTGGGGGCGGGAAGCTCACGAGGCATTTCTACAACTTAAGTCTAGTTTTCAATCGGACAACATACTAACCCATCCTGATGTTGACAAACCGTTCGTGGTAGAAGCGGACGCTTCTAGCTACGCGTTGGGGGCTGTATTGTCTCAGAAGGATTCCTCAGGGACCTTGCGTCCCTGTGGATTTTACTCGCGGCAACTAACACCCTTCGAGCAGAACTATACCATATGGGAGAAGGAGTTGTTGGCGATTAAGGTGGCGTTTGAGGTGTGGCGGCACTGGCTTGAAGGGGCACGGCACCAGATCGTGGTCAGGTCTGATCATAAGAACTTAGAGCACTTGCAAACAGCAAAGAAGTTAAACCAGCGTCAAATCCGCTGGGCTTTGTTTTTCTCCAGGTTTAACTTCAAGGTGCAGTTCGTGGAGGGGAAGGCAAACTTGCGGGCCGATGCTTTATCCCGCAAGCCAGAATTTAAGACCAATGAGCAGGTAGTATGTCAGACCATCTTGCCTACTGTCTCGCTGTGTGTTGTAGATAATGAGCTCGGGTTACATGACCAGATCCTTGAGGCTCAGAAAGATGATGTGTGGACTCAGGAGCAACTGATGCTGCTCTCAGCAGGTAACCGTACCATACTGCCGCATCTCCAAGATCAAGACGGGGTATTGGTGCGTAGGGGGCAGGTTTACGTACCAGTGGGGGCCCTCAGGTTGGAGGTGATTAGAGCCCACCATGACGAACCCATGGCTGGACACTTTGGCAGGTTCAAGACCGTACAGCTTATCACCAGGAGCTACTGGTGGCCAAAGATGCGGCAAGACATTCTGCGCTTTTGTGACAGCTGCGCCGTTTGCCAGCAGAGTAAGACGCCTGTTGGGCGCCCTAGAGGGTTGTTGTCGTCTTTACCTGTTCCGGAGAGGCCATGGCAAATCATTTCCATGGATTTCATTTCAGATTTGCCTAAGTCTGGGGGTTATACTTGTATTTGGGTGGTGGTGGATTTATTTAGTAAACTGGCTCATTTTATTCCTTGTTCAACCATTCCGGCGGCCCCTACGTTGGCCTTACTATTTACAAAGCACATCTATCGCTTGCACGGAGCACCCGAGGTGATTATTTCCGATAGGGCTCCGCAATTTGTGTCACGCTTTTGGAAACACTTCCATGAGTGCTTGGGGACTAAGTTAAACGTGTCGTCCGCCTTCCATCCGCAAACGGATGGACAGTCGGAACGGGTTAATGGGCTCTTAGAGCAGTATTTGCGTTGTTTTTGTTTAGATCAACCCACGGCTTGGGTGAAGTGGTTACCGGTGGCGGAATTTGCTTACAACAATGCGGTGCACACGTCTAGTCAGCATACGCCGTTTGAGCTTACTTATGGCTTTCACCCACGGGGAGGTGTGGCGCCGTCGACCAATGTGGTCTCTTCGGACCCTGTGTACCGCTCTACGGAAATGGCTGCATTGCATGATGTTGCCCGTCGCTTACTGTTGGAAGCTAAGGCAACGCAGAAGACTCAGGCTGACCGCCACAGGCAGGCAGGGGAGGAGTTGGAAGAAGGGGATTTGGTGTGGTTATCTTCCAAACATATTAAACAGGCTGGGGGAAAGTTTGCGCCTCGGTACTTGGGTCCCTTTCCTATCGTTAAAAAGATTTCTTCTGTTGCGTTTCGTTTGCGTTTACCGTCTAGTTTAAAGGTCCATCCAGTCTTTCATCGTTCGCTGTTGAAACTTGATACCTCTAGTCGTCGTGGTGCTATAGCGGAGGGTATCACTGCCACTTCTCCGCCATCGGGGGAGGAGGCCTTTGTGAGAGGGGATAGTGTTATGATTGAGCCTCGTGGCTCTGTTTCTGACAGGCGTGGGCGTAAGACTCCTCGAGAGTCGGATACTCTCGAGGAGCGAGAGAGAAAAAGACTGCGAGACATATTTGCAGCACCCTCTGACGAAGAGTCTTTCGAAGGGTTCACGGAGAGAATGGAGGAAGGGCTGGTTAGCTCAGAGGAGGATGAGATGGATTGGACTCGGGTAAGGGAGGAATTGGGGGCCACTGGCCATGATGGGGCAGAAGATGAATGGGGACCTTCAGGATTAGACCCATGGCGTAGCTGGAGGGATGGGACGGGATCCACAGCTGGAGATGCTGTTGGGCGTAGTCAGAGGTGTTCCAGCTCTGACGAGGAAAGTGATGAGGAAACGCCCGGGTTAAGGAGGACAGCTGACAGTGATGAAGATTTGTAACTGGCATAAAATGGGGCTTGGGAGCAATTGCAAATTGCGTCGGGCAAGGTAATCTGGGCAAACGCTTGGGATTCGTGTGTGTGTGTGGGACGCTTCCCTGAAGACTTGTGTACTTTCCTGTGCTGAGACGTAAGTTGATTGGAATCCAGGGTCAGACGGCGGGAGGGATTGTGTGGGCATTTGTTTGTGCAAACCTGTGCTTACTCTTATTAGCTTGACCTTCCGTCGTCTTCTTGACGGACGCCATCTCCTGCTTTGAGAACTCGGACTGAACTGACCACGGCTTGTCTTCCCCCCTTCTTGGACTTGGAAAAACTACAAACGTCTGCTTCTGGCTTTGATCTACGGAACGGAACTGGTCTACTCTACTGCTAAAATCCCTGGCTGATTGTTCGTGTTGGAATCCTGTCTGCTGTGTGTGTGTGTGGGAGCGACGCAAGTTACTCTAAACACAGTGTTGGCAGCAGAGAGGAATCTGCTGCCAATTAGTTGCATTCTTTATCTTTTGTTCCTTGGCTTTCGTTTTGTTTATACCCAGGCTGAAGAAAGCAGTTTGTTTTTACCCGGATTAAACTCCGGTTTAATCCGGTTTATCTTTTGAACATTTACTTTTGCCCCTTTTTTGCTCCTAAAGGCAAAAATTGCCTGGCCCTTGTGTTTTACGGGCGTTTTTGAGTTCTGTAATCTAATAAACTCTGTTACTTTGAATCTTGTGGCGTTCTGTCCTTGACAGGACCTGTGCAAAAGAAGGGGACACAAGCATTAAAACTCTATTTTTTCTTTTTTACCTGAGAGAACACCTCTCTTTAGGAATCTCTAGGTTCTCCTAAGCAATTTAATGATCAGCTTCCTCCAGATGCTGGCCATCGCATCACACCAGAGGACCTAGAGATTCCTAGAGAGATCATATTAATCAAACCTGTGAACAATCAAATCTACGAAAGTTAAATCCACCGATACGAAGGATCAACTGTAGTAGATTAGATGTTTGAGTTTTGTCCATATTTTTAAAATTGGCAGGAACAATGCAAGAGGGACTGGTCTAGTCAATGCCATGGGAGAAGTCTAGGGTCACTGGTAGGAGATACCATTCTGCAGAGCCTGAGCTGCTAACTCTTTTGTATATATGTTAATTTGCTGGTGAATAATTTAAAGGGTTTGTTTATTTTTTAATAGTAGAGAAAGATATAAATTGTCTCCACAGGGGTAATTTTACTTACAGCTGCCACTGAACAGATGCTTGGAGTTTTTTAATTGATATTTTAGTCTACACTAAGTTATGGGAGGGGAGAACAAACTTTTTTCTAAATTCCACTCCCACTAATTCTTTTAAAATTGATTTCCTGACGAGATTCACGCTACATCTCTTTCTTTCTGTCTATATGTGGGCAAAGACACATATGCATATATGAGTATTCCTTATAAATATTTAATTTAGATTATATTTTTCTTTCTTTTTTTTTGGCCGTATATTTTTTGGGCCAGGATTGCATTTTAATGATGGTGATGATGGACTATTTTAATATAAAGCTATGAAATAAGTTTCATTTATTCTTCGGAACCAGACTTACCCAAGAAGGAGTCACTTGGATGTTTGGGGTTGGAGAAAGGTACAAATTAGAGCTATGTTGCAATGTAGTGTAAGTTTTAAATGGGGCCTTCGTTGATTAAAAAGCTACAATTTGTGGAAGAACATAGCAAAATGCCAAAGAACCGAGGATCTCTCATGTTATTTTAGTTTCCAAAAGGAGTGATTGTGCTCGTTTGTTGCAGCTGAAACAACAAAGAGTTCAGGAGTGCATTTTAAACGAATTGATTTAATGGAGAATAGTTAATGGAGGATTGTGTATCTGAAAAAGTAGACAACAGTCGGCAAAAAACTCTTAGTATAATAAATCTGTTAATTTTAAAGGTGTCACGGGACTTGAGGCACATCTACTCAGAATGCAGTTTGACACCACTTTAACTGCCATCGCTCAGTGCTGTGGAACTATGGAAGTAGTTTTACAAGACGGATGTTCTCTCACCAAGCTGCAAATCCCAGGAATTGTAAGATAGAATCATGACTGTTAAAATGCATTGGTAGATTTTTTCTTTCCGTGTCAGGAGCGACTTTAGAAATTGCAGGTCGCTTCTTGTGTGAGAGAATTGGCTGTCTGCAAGGACGTTGCCCAGGGGATGGCTGGATGCTTTGATGTTTTATTATCCTTGTGGAGGCATCTCTCATGTCCTCGCATGGAGCTGGAGCTGACAGAGGGAGCTCATCTGTGCTCATCCCGGGTTGGATTCAAAGTGGCAACCTTCAGGTCAGCCACCCAGCCATCAAGTCATCAGTCCTGCCGGCACAAGGGTTTAACTCATTGCGCCACCGGGGGCTCCTTACAATGTAGATGCACCCCTTGTTTCACATTCTACATCAAAAATGCATGGGATGTATGGTATTTTCTTGAATTGTTCTTTGGTTTCTTATTTTGGCAAAACAATCATAGCTGGGACTTGAAGAATTGTTCAAAGACGTAGCCATGTTAAATCCCTTCGGGTGAGAAGGGCGGGATATAAATATTGGAAATAAATAAATAAAAAGGAGGAAAAGGGTGGAAGAAAGGAGGAATATGGAGGCACCTTCAAGATAAATAGTTTTTATTAGCATGGACTTTTATTGATATAATCCTACTTCTTTGGTTGCAGTACAGAATAACATTAAGACCTTGGATGTAATGCATTCCTGGAGCAGGATAAAATATAATAGAATCCAGAAAGATGCAAATCATGTCTCTTTCCCTAAATTTTCAAAAGGCTGGGTGAGATGAAACAGATTTTTCAGATCTTTGTGGTGGACAGTTAGTGTTGATATGTGAAAGCATAAGTCTTACAGAAAGCCAGTTTCCCTGGCTTCAGAAATCTCTCTGAGAATATGCCTTTTGTGGTAGCAAGGATTCTAGTCTTAATATATACAGTGCTCCATGAAGCTGTTGTCCTTGTTCATAGCTCTGCTAATGATTAGGAATATGTGAATATAATTTGATCCAGCTGTTTATAGTCGTCTTTATCATTTCTTTTTTCAAGAAGTGTGATCTGTAAATCCCTCATGAAAATGTTCTGTATCTGGGTTTTGAGTATTGCCATTTCTGATGTAGATTTCTGTCTATTAATCACCTTGCTTAGAGACTGTCCTGAAGAGTGTAGCAGGGTATTGCTATCCTAAGATGGCATTGTTGGCATAGGATACTATTGCTAGTGTAGGATGTGGTCTGAAGAAAGTGATAGTTCTTGTTTTTGAATTTAGTGCCAAGTATCCAAAAGAGTGCCTTCTTTTGCAAATTTTGTGGGGCTATCATTGGAACCCCTTCTCCAATTTTCTTTAAATGCCACCACACTTTTTCTGAATTTAGGTAATGATAAGTAACAGGACTTTCTTAGTTATGTCTCCCTTGTCTAGTTGTCTAGTGTCAACTCTAAATGCCATTTTTGTGCCATGCGCAGATCTATTTATTATTCTAGCACAGGAGTGGGTGTGCATGGCCTTCCAGATGTTGTATATAGCATTCCCATCTTACCTAGTCAATGTTAGCAATAGAGAAGGAATAGAGGTATTGCAGTCCGAAAACTTCAGGAAGGCTAGTGCTGCCCATCTCTGATCTACCGTAAACCTGCTGTTAAATTCTCTTTTTATCCATTTCTCCTACATGCATGTTTGTGTTATAGCCGCTGGCCTCTGCTGTTTTCTCTGTTGGATTGTTGTTGATTTTATATATGTATTCTGTTTCTTGTTTTTATTACCTTGTAGTACGCTAGTACCCTGGGAGTTTTAGCAAAGGTTGGCATAAAAGCCTTTCAAACAAATATGAAGAAAGGAATACTAACGGCAACTTCACTTTGGAGCCTACAATGGTCACCTAAGTAGCAGTGCTGTGTTTTTGTATATTGTGGTCCTGCTTTGGATCTTTTGCACATAATTTGAGATTCTGACAGTGCAGTGTTTGTATACAACACAGAAGAACATTTGCTATTTGGGGAAGGAAGAAAATATCTTGGTAAATCAGAATAAAGTGAATATTTCAGTATTCAGATAGACAGTCTGTAGCAGCTGGATTGGTGCAGTGATTTGAGTGATGGAGATAGGAATTTGAATTCCCATTCAGACATGGAAACCCACTAAGTAACTTTGAATAATTCACATTATCTCAGCCCCTGAGGGAAATAATTGCAACCCCTCCCTCAACAAATCTTGCCAAGAAAACCTGATGATCAATTCACCTTGGAATCTCCACAAGTTGGGTCTGGTTTGAGAGCACATAACAAGCCAATGTGTAACCTTGACCAGTTTTTATGCAGCCCATGCCCTATCTTTAAAATCTGCTCAGGTCTCTAGCAAAAATTACTTGTATAGTCTTCCTTCCAGAAAATTGTTGGGTTGGAAAGAAGAGGGAACAAGAGAAGAAGATAACGGAAAACAGAAAATGGGGCATGTGGTGAATTACCTCAAGAAAATATCAATGGGCAATAGTGAACCTTAGATTCTGAATATATTTGGTTTGGAAGCATACCATAGAATTATGCTGGAGAACCTAGAGAAGTTCTGTGGAGTATGGGTAGGTGAAACCATGAATATCAAATCCATGGGTAATGGCAACCTACTCAATTTGTCAAATTTCATGTATATATGTATTTAAAACCCATATAAAACATAATTAAACAGAAGCATACCTCCCCTCTTACTACAAGCTTGGTCTTTACCTGCTAATGGAAAGCCTTTTGTGGAAGGAAGTTCCGCAACAGCAGAGAGAGCTGTCTCCCATGTAAGTCACATTGAAACCCACTTTGGGAGACAGGAAGGATATCAATCCAGCAAACAAATAAATAGGTATGTGGTATGATCCAGCAGGGCTTTTCTTCTGAAGTTCTCAAGAACTTTCACATATGGCTAGAAATGTCACTCTCATAGTGTCTGATCATGGTGACCTTTAGAAGAACTTCCTGATGGTAAGAACTGTCTGGCAGTGGAACTCTCTGCCTCAGAGTGGAGTCTCCTTCTCTGGAGGTTTTTAAACAGAAGCTTGGTGGCCATCTGTCAGGAGTGTTTGGAATGTGGGTTCCTGCATGGTAGGGGATTGGATTGAATAGCTCTTGTGGTTTCTTCCACCTCTTTACCATTTTTCATATTGCAACTGCTTTATTTCTCCCTATGGATGGAAATCCATTTATGCGCATTAGCTCTATTTGTAAATAACCATATTTTGTTTCTTGACTCACATTCACATACAGCAATTCTTCGACATTCTACCTATCTCTCCATGGGAAGAAAATTAGATAGGTTTTAGAGGGAATATGCTAGGATAAAGATTGTTCTGTGCACAGTTGGATTTTTCAGTAGTTGTGTAAGTGCCCTTGCTAGTTCTGCCATTTGTTCCCGAAACACCTGAGCATGCATTCTCATTGTGCAATGGGGAATCTCTAGGGCATTGTGCCCATTTAGCAATCAGTTGTGCAATTGTGGGAGTCAATGTTAGCTCTCGCAGAGTATGTTTTGTATTACATTAAAAATATGTAGGATCCTGGGTGTGATTTGTAAGCTCTTTGGGGGCAAGTGCTAGTCTTTCTCTTTATAGGGTCTTAAGTGCCCCAAAGGCATCAGTTCCTATCTGATCCTGATATCTAAGCTGGATCAGATGTGGTTAGTACTTGAATGGGAGGCAGCCAGTGAAGACCAGGTACTGTAGGTAATATTTCAGAGGAAGGAACTGGAAAAACTACCTCAAAATTTTGCAAATCTAAGAAACCACTCTGAAATTCATGGGGTGGCTATAAGTTGGTAGATGACCTGAAGGTACATACAGACACACACACCTGTCTCATGTTGTAAGATTCTTAATAAGCTGTGTGTGCCGATAGCACTATAGAAATAAGAAACATGTACAGACAATTGTTTTAATCAGCTCCATCATTTATTCTGAGCAAAGTTTTTCATTCCTTTGGAGCCGGCTTTGGGTTTTTGTCATTGAACAGACTGGGCATTCATACTTCAAGCCTAAAGATTTCAAAGGGAAAATATAATAAAATAACTTGTGCCTTCCTTCAGGGCGTGCACTTTTATTGCAGCACGAGTGCTTTTTATCAGAAACGGTTGAAAAATACACTCAAGTTGACATTGAAGTGTGATGATCAGTTGTGTGCGTGTGTTTTTTTATATCTGCCTTTAAAAAAAGTTATGTTTAAAATTCATAGCACTTTCAAAGCCTGATAAAGGAGCCTAATTTTCCTGCTTGCTTTGTTCAGTGTAATATATTTTTCTAAACCCATTCTGAAGCATTCATTTTTCCATTTCAGCAACTTTTCCCGCAAGTTTGGTAGACAATAGACTTTTATTAATAAAATTAGTTAACAACTGGCTGCTGACACTAGAAAGCTCCAAAGTTAAATCAAGTTGCTGGGAAGTATCAGTACCTGATCTCACCAATACTTCTGAGAAGGTCTTGGGAGAATCATCTGATTGAAATAAAGGGTGCATGGACCCAGTGAGTAGGTTGATGAGAAACTGGGGATCACTGAATTTAGGCTGGGAATTTGGACTGGGAAAAGTGCTTGTGCACCGGTGTCCAAACTTAGCCCTTTTGAGTAACCTCTGAGGAAATGATTGCACAACCCCCAGGCTTCCTTAGCACAGTGAGGACATAGACCTGTAGAATAGAATAGAATAGAATAGAATAGAATAGAATAGAATAGAATAGAATAGAATAGGACAGTGTTGGGCATCCATGGCATGGGCTCCCCCAAAAGCCAGAAGTAAGGTATTGGAAGTATCAGGAAGTCCTAATGTTTGCTTTTGAAAACAGGTGGGAGTTTTTCAATTAAGCAACCTGTTTAAAATATTGTTTGAAACCTACAAGATAAGCCATTCATCTATGTTTTGAGAAACAAGAATACCCGCAGACGCAACCGTGTGGGCTGTATACAACTCCCAGGTCATACCTTCTCCATCCATGGAGTATGGGGAAATAAGACAAAGGTCCAGATTTCTATTCTTTAAAGTTTTTGGCTGGCAGATCCTACTGTTCATAGAGTTGGAAGACTACAAGGACCATCCACTCCAACTCCCTCCCATGCAGGAGGGCAAAATCAAACCATGCGTGGCAGATAGCCACACAGCCTCTGTTTAAAAATCTCCAAAAAAGGAGACCAACACACTCCAAAACGGCTACATATTCCAAATGGCTCTTACCATCAGGATGTTTTTGCTAATATTTAGGTAGGATATTTTTTCCTGTACTAGTTTGAATCTGTTGCTCCATGTCATAGTTTTTCCTAGTACAGAATTATAGTGCTATTATTCCAGTGGTATGGTGCTATCATGCCATGGTTTTGTCCTGTAGTCACTTGTGATTTGAAATATAGGAGGGATATTCAGAATTGTCTACCAAGTGCTCTGCTGCCTTGCCCAACTACAAATCCCAGAATTCTGTAAGATGGAACCATGGCTCTTAAAATGGAATCATGGCATAGTAATGTGAATGGACCACAGTTCTTAAAGTAACATAAACTGGAATAGAAATAATTATGGCGTAGAAGAGCTCAGTGGAGCATTTGCTGCTTCTCATCTGTTCCTCAGGTTCATCTTTGATTCTGTAGACAGAATGTCGGTTGAGTTCCATCCTTATGCTTATGATGTATGTATGCATGTGTGTGTGTGTATTAGTAGGTGTGTGTGGAGAGAGAGAGAAGAGAGTATTTGGCTTTCAGACAAAGCTGTAGGCTATCCAATTTGGACTTTCATTAGTGCGTCTGAAAAGATTGCTGCGAAAACTATGGTACAAAAAGATTATGCATTAACCCAATCACTTTGCATTATTTTAAATTGCAGACTGTGCCCTCACTCTTTATTAAGAGTAAAACAACTTTAAGCAGTCTGGGGTTATCTGGAGATAATCACATTCCCCAGGGTGTTTATAGCACTTTGAAACGTAAAGACGGCGATTACGGCGTGATTGCTATGCTGCTTATTATTCTTTACAGCTTAATGATGGGACCGTAGCATTGTTCTTGATTTAGCTAACAGAATACTGTTCTGCAATTGTAATCATATAAACGGTTACTGCTTACAAATCCGGAAGATAGTTTGCCTTGATCAGAAAGGACATAATGGTTGGAAGATAGAGGAATGATACAGACAGGCAGCTCGTCCTGTTTCTTGATGTCAACCTGGTCTCAAATCATAGAATTATAAGGTTGGGAGAGACCACAATCCAAGCACTTCAAACAGATGGCCATCCAGCTTCTGCTTAAACCCTCCAGAGAAGAAAACTCTACCACACTCCCAGGGAGCATATTCAACTGTTGAACAGCTCCTGTTGTCAGGAGGTTCTTTCTTATGTTTAGGTGGAATGTTTCTTCCTGTAATTTGAAAATAGACGGTCCCCGAATTACAAACATTCTATTTACAAACAACTCATGGTTAAAAACGGGGTGAGACAACAGGATGTGAGAGAAATCTACCCCTCAGATGGGAAATTCACTCCTGAAAGAGTTATACTAGGGAAAAGGTGTCTCTACTGAAACTATCACCAATCCTTGTTTCTAAAAGAAGCCACTTTTTTCAAAATCCAATTCTCACAGGAACAGAAAGTGAGGTGAAATCTTCTGAACAGGGGCAGAGGCAGTAAAACAAACACCACATGGATGTCAACCCTTCTCTTTGCTATCCAAAGCATGTATGTATGTTTGTATGTATGTATGTGTGTGTGTGTGTGTGTGAGAGAGAGAGAGTACGTGTACAGTGTTCCCTCACTTATCGCAAGGGTTAGGTTCCAGGACCACCCGCAATAAGTGAAAATTCGCAAAGTAGGGACACTATATATATATAACTACATTTTAGTAGTTATACACTATTTTAAGTCTTTATCAACCAATCGTGTGTTGATAAATCGCCTCCTTCTCCTCTCATTGCTGCTTCGGCTTCTTCCTCCCTTCCTTGAGCTGTAAATTGTATTTTTTTAATGTTTTATAATATTATAAATTAGCGAATCCGCAAAAAGCGAACCGCAAAGTTGTGAGGGAACACTGTATATGCACACACACACACACACACTTCAAAAATGTACCTGTTCTAATTCACAAACAAATTAAACTTACGAAAAAAACCAGCCGAATCTATCTTGTTTGTAATTTGGATATTGCCTATATATTGCTTCATGTTCTAGTCTCGGGCTGCAGAAAACAAACTGGCTCCATCTTCAATATGACATCCTTCCACATATTTAACCATGACTATCATGTCACCTCTCAACCTTCTTCTGGTTAAATATTCCCAACTCACTAAGATACTCCTCAAAGGGCTTGTCTTTCAGATCTTGTGCCATTACATAACCTTCTCTCAAAACAGCTTGAAATTCCCTGGCGAGTCTTCTCTCCTGTTAGGGAGCCCAATACCGTCTTTTTGTGAAGTGGTCTTCTCAGGAACAAGAGCAACGCAGACACAAAGCTGTTCTTTCCAACTGGAAGGCTTTTCTTTCTTCAGGTGCAGCAATAGTACAAACAGTACAAATACTAACACAGTATTTACATTATGTACATATTACAGTATCTCTTTCTTCATCCATCAAACCCCTTCCCTCATCAAATTAACACAGGGTTACTATTAATTTACTACAACATATATACTATAGTCTTAGTACTGGCCACTACACCCCAATTACAATGATACCTGTGGTTAGACCTGAGACACAGATCCTATTATTACTTAAAAGAAATGCTGAGTAGCTTACAAATCCTGACAACGCCTTCTGACTTGTCAATATCCTTTTTGAATTGTGCTGCCCAGAACTGGAAACAGTATTCCAGATCAGGTCTAACGAAAGCAGAATAGAGTAGTACTATTGCTTCTCTCAGTCTAGGCACTATAGTCCCATTGTTGCACACAAAAATTGCATTAGCTTTTTTAGCTGCTGCATGACAGCAGAATCGTGCTAAGCTTGTGGTCTACTAAGATTCCTAGATCCCTTTTGCACATAAGGCTGTCAAGCCAGGTGTCACCCATCCTATCTTGGGCAAGTGGTTTTACCACCTCTCACCTGTTCAAGGGTCCTGTCTGTGCCATTAGGCTTCACAAATTGAAAAGCATTCTTTATCAAAGGAGAATAAGGGGATACGGTTATGTCTGCCAGACCTGTGTCAATGATAGCATCCAAGTTAGAATGAACCTGAACAATTTTTTGTGCAAGTGCTAGGCACATTCTTCACAGTGGAGCACAATGGACCCTTGGTATTCGCTGTAGTTTGGCTCCAGGTCATCTCATGGATACCAAAATCCAGGGATGCTCATGTCCCATGGTAAAATGATATCTGTTATATAGAATCAAGGTTTGCTTTGGGGAGCGGGGTGATAAGGGAAAATATTTTCAAGGCACGAATGGTTGAATCTGTGGATATGGAGGGCTGGCTGCAGTCTGATTTTTGTTCTGTTGGCCAGATTGTAACAGATCCTTAACTGTGTTTTGTTGAAAGACACTCAGAATCCAAAGGCACATCTTGAATGTGTTAGTTTTTTGGACTACAATTCCCATCACGATTATTATGGATTCTGGAACTGTAATCCCCTCAAATATTTTTTACTCATCTCTGGTCCTGATAGTTCCTGAACCATTGAATTTTTGTTGTTTTTCAGTTCACAAGTTTCTGTGAGATCAGGTTCTGATCTATTCATAAACGTTGTCCTGTTTTATTACTTTTCTTCACATGAAAAAAAGCACAGATGGTGAATAATGTGTCCAGAACCACCTTTATTTATAAACCTAGCATGAGTTATGCTTAATGGCATCCATTTTAAAACGGTACTTTGCTTTTCTCTCTCCCCACTCTTCAAAGTCCCTGTTTTCATTAGTAGAATATAAAATGTTAATAATACCTTTATATTGTAAGGCTCAGTGGCAGAATCCATCTTCAGGGTTCTTTATGGAATCCTGCTAGCAAACTCTCGATCGTATCATAAATAGAATTTGTTCATGAAATAAAAAAGTATATTGTTTTCATTGTTAGAAGATGCTGCTAAATTGGCTGTGTGTTTGATAATCACATCTCAAGCTGATTATACTACTAATAGCCTTAAGATATTATTTTATTTTAAAAACTAAGTGCATCACTATAGTCCTGATACTAGCATTTTTTAAAAAAAAAGATCCCTTCTTGTTTCTGCAAAGTCTGAATGAGATTTTCAAAATTGAATAATAATTTGATCCGTTAATCTTTTGAAGCTAGTAATTTTATTTTCTCCTCTTTGCAGTCTCCGAGGCTCGCAAATGAATAGAGCTTCATTACTGGAGCCTGCGTTTAATAACCATTATCCATTATCTTGTAATTAAGACTCCCTGTAACGAATCATGAGGACAATGCAAAAATACATAGTACATTTCTTTAATGAACTGGAAAATGTTCATCTTGTTCTATTTAGTAATGAGTTGCTGAATAGTCGTTAAATCCACTGGAGAATAGAGCGAGATGGATTTTGAAGACTATCTTGAGTTTGTGGTTAATCTATTAGAATTAAAATTTCATCTTCTATTTTTATCAACAGCCGATTAGAAGCCCTTCTGTTTGACCAAATTGATTAGGAGACCCTATACAAGGGCAGATGTTGTTTAATGAAAGTTTTTAATGAAACTATACCATAGAGATTTCTAATTACCAGACTTATAAAAGCTTTGACTTACCTAAGTCTGAAAGGAGGGGGTGATGCGGAAGTATTGTGTGAAAGGGCTTAAAACTTTGCAGTGAAATTAAAACTAGAGGGAGGGAGGAGAATAAATTGATGAAGGAAAGTTTGGTTTACTTTTGTAAGAAGAGAAAGACAATGGTCATCAACTTTAAAAGGAGAGCTCTCGCTCCCAGGCTGCGGACATGCTTTGCATTTGGAAAATCTTAAGTTCCATTTTGTTATACCAGAATTTACAGTGATATGGAAGTCCATTTCTGGAGAACCCCCATGTGTATGCATAGATAGTACTGAACCAGATGGATAATATGTCTAGCATCAGAATTTTGACATAGTGGTTTTTCCCAGAATCCCTCAGAAATATGCTGGCTAGAGAATTTTGGAAGCTGCAGTCTGAAAAGCCATTTTCTCAACTTCTGGTGTAGGCTAACTTGGAAATAAGGCAACTTCCTACATTCTTCCTATGAGAGATGTCAGTTCAAACTGCAGAATTGAATGGAATGTGTTATCCTGGAGAAGGCTATGGCTGGAATTCTGAACAAGCTCTCTCATTTTTCAACAATAACTCCCAGCACCCAACAGATGACATTGCCAGTTGGAAGATATCCCAAAGGCCATCCAGTTGAACACCCTGCCTCTCAGGAATACATGGCTAAGGAACTCAGGAAAAATGCTCATGAATGGATGTTTAAAGACCTCCAAAGATACAGAGTCCTCCACTTTCCAGGGCAACCTCTTCCACTGTCAGAGAGTTCCTACAGTTCTTTCTAATGTTTATGGTGGGGCCTATTATTCAGATGAATTAATTGGTTTGTGTTCTAGTTTCTGAACAGTGTAAAACAAAATTTTCTACATCAAGTATCGTCAGATATTTTGAGATGGTTATCACATCATCTCTCAGTTGGCTCTTCTCTGAGCTAGATATCCATATCTTCCTAAGTCATTCCTCATAAGGCTTAGATTCTCTGGTCATGTTGTAGCTTACCAATATCCTTACTGAACTATGATTGAAAGAGTTTTACTCACAAAAGTAACTTTTCATAGAATCATAAAATCATAGAGTTTTACTCACAAAAGTAGCTTTTTATAGAATCATAGAGCTGGAAGAGACCTTACGGGCCATCCAGTCCAACCCTCTGCCAAGAAGCAGGAAAATCGCATTCAAAGCACCTTTTACAGACTCTTTGCTCCTCAATGCACACAGAGACACTATGTGACAAGTTGACCTTGCTTCCCTAATATGATTAGGAGGAAGACATATGTTGATAATGAAGTTTCACTTCAGATTACTAATGATCATTTTCTTAACCTTGAACTCTTTTTCTCTCTTTTTTTTTCTTTTCTTCCCAAAGGTTCTGATTTTATTAAGACTTCCACAGGAAAAGAAGCTGTTAATGCTACCTTCCCAGTAGGGCTGGTCATGGTAAGAGCCATTAGAGACTTCTACTGGAAAACTGGCTACAAGGTAACCCATCACCTTTTCTATCTTTTAATTCTGGAGAAAATTGTACATCTGCAGATTATATATTCCTGAACTTATCAGGGAAACAGGAAATGCTGGATATTAGTAAAATGAATAACTTTGAGCAGAAGTTAACATGGAGTTGCCCTGGAGAAACTTGAAAATTCCTAGAGAGTTATTCTTTGTAGGACTAGGTCCTCCATTGTGACCCTATGGTAACTTCTAGTGAAAGTATGCCATAGAATACCCTAGATGACATAGAAAATTCCTAGGGATGACATATTTTGTTGGATGCAGGTAAGTGAAGTGGCTGGTACTAGTATGGCAGGGTATAGGGATCTCACTCTAATCATGAATACAACAACAATGTAGGCCAGAGGTTTCCAGACAGTTCATGTTGGTGGCACACTTTTTACACATGCATCATTTCTCAGCACAGTTATTCAGCTTTATTACCAAACTGGAGGTTCAACCAACCCTTATAAGAGATACAGACATACACATAAACTGTAATGACAAAACATATGGGGACACAACATATCTCATGAACACCTTTTATTTCTATGATTTGTAAGATAATAACATACATTTCCAAGACTTTTTGTCATTTCTTGTTATGTTTGTGTGACACACTGCAGCTGATATACTAATGTGTCACGATACACAGCTCAGGTGTAAGCAATAGGAAAGTGTCCAAAATGTGGCATGTTATAGGCATCTCGACATATTTGTCACTTATTAGCTTCACCTTCTGTCAGAATGACCTGTTTCTCAACTAGATTTTATCCTCACAAGAATCCTATGAGGTTGATTAAATTGAAGATATTTCTGGTCTAAGCCACCTAGTTATATTCATACAGGGATATGAAATTGGGACACTTATAGCCTGATACCTTGGCAAGGGAGTGAACAATATGTGCGTTACATGTGGCTTGTTTTTGTGGGTATGAGATCCCCCTCCATGGTCCATTAAAGAAACCAAAAAAAAAAAAAAAGGAAAACCACCACTTGTGAAAATGTGTAGGAGCAGCCAATCTTCTTTCTTGATCCCCTAAAAGTTTTCCAAGAAAAAAAGATTTTAATTTGGGTGATGGTGACAGTAATATTGTAACTTGTTCATATGTATTTTAACGGATTTATCATTCAGCTTGACTTTACCATCCAAAGCATGCCAACTTTTGCTTCCCAGCTGAGGGCTGACCTGTATCATTGTGCTGCCCGAGGCAAAAGAGGCTCCATCCTGCCATTTGCCAAAGTGCAGAGTACCTAAGGCAAGCCTTAGGCACCTGAGGCAGAAGAAAAAAGTCCTACAAGTGCCTTTCCCTGGGAGTAGGAAGAATAAATTAAGAAAGTAAGACATTTCTGCCTTTTTTTGATGACACGACAATCCAGTGCCTGAGGTGCTACTTCATTCTTCCTAATGAATTCTCTGGTTCGTAAAAGAAAACTGCCCTTCGGTCTGACATTACTCCATTTCCTTTCTGTCTTTTATTTAATTGGTAGGTCTTCAAAATTCTAGCATTTACTGTGGTTTAATGTTCAAAAGCGTTATTAGCTTTATTCAGTTCTCTCGGCAAGAATTTTGGGAGTTGTAATACAAATGGAATATTGGACAGGGTTGGTCTCTCTTCTCTGGACTTGTCAATGTTCTTCTTGAAATGTGGCTCCCCAAAACTGGATGTGGTATTCCAAATGAGGTCTGAGCAACACAGAATAGGGTGGGATAATCATTGTCCTTGTTTTGGAAACTATACTGTTGATGCAATTGAGAATTTTGTTGGCTTTTTTGGCTGCCACATCACAGTGTTGGCTCATGTTCAGCTTGTGATCAACTGAGGCCCTTTCACACAGCTGTATAAAATCCAAATTGAACTGGTTTATATGGCAGTGTGGACTCAGATAACCCAATTCAAAGTAGATATTGTGGATTATCTGCCTTGATATTCTGGGGTATATGGCTGTGTGGAAGAGCTCTAAGACTTCTACATCTGTTTCTCACATACTTATTTCAAACCAGATGCCATTTTATATTTGTCCATTTCATTTTTCCTGCCTAGATCTTCCATTTATCTCTGTTGAAATCCATTTTGTTGGCAGAGTTCTTCAATCTGTCAAGGCCATTTTGATGTCTATAGAGCTGCGTGTGCAGAAGCTTTCAGTTGAACTTTAACCCTCCAAGTTTCAGATTATTTGTAAACCTTTTTGCGATACACCAGGATAGGAAAAAATGTCTTCAGATCAGAATAGACAAAGTTAATTCCTGGGTCTCCATATTTTTCCCAATGCTGGTTTATGGTCCTCAGACTCCCCTTGATTACCATTTTCTGGTCCTCCCCAAAGGAGAATACCATTCACTTTTTAAATAGGATGAAAGTCATCCACCTGATCATTTAAGTATCTATTTTTCAGACCTAGAAGAAGACTTCTTGTCACTTCTGACCTTGTTTTTGTTTAATTTGGAAGCATTTGAGACAATCATTGTGGCTCCTGAAGCATCCCATGCCATAGATTTCCCACTCAACCCAGTTACCCAAGAGTCTGGAAACCTTGAAAGGCCAAGAATTCCCCATTGGTTATATTGGCTGGGGAATTATGGGATTTGTCATCCAAAACTAACTTTCTCAAGCTCTCTGAGTTGTGCTACATATACAAAAACAGATGAACTGTCTGACATATGTGACTAAATGATATCGTTCTGGTCATGTTTGCAGTCCCACTCCTGAGACGGGCTTCTATATTCAGGCTCATGTGGAATGATGTTTGCATGTCATTAAGATAACTTTAATTTATCATTCATTTACACAGAGTTTATAGCAAAGAGGGGAGAGAGTGTTTAAAGTTCTATTAACTGAAAGCATGCAGTGTGGGCACCTGCTCAGGAAATAATAATAAAAAATTAGATGTAAACTGAGTTTATATCCTTTTATTAAACGGAGACTATTTTATCACTGACAAGAGATTTCTAAATGGTTTCCTTAACAAACCAATTTGGCTGCTGTACAGATGCTTTTCCAGCAAGGCGTTGGCCAGTAAAAACAGGTTAATGTAGAAATTAAACTTCTTCTGAGGACAGAAGCCGGTTGCAGGCTAACATTTATTGAATGATAAGCTGTGGCGGGGATATGAAAAGTATGCAGCATAATGGGAAATAATCTTTTCCTGTCATTATTGAAGGACACACACAAATTGGTTTTTCTGTTGGGGAATCCCCAGTCCAGAGAAACTTATTACTTTTAATAATATAAGGTGACAAGAAAATATTCTCAAGGAGATGAACTTATTAAACAAAATAATGAAATGCTGTGAAACAGCAAGCGGAAAGGAGCCAGAGTTTTTATAGCTCTTGAATGAAAGGTACACACACGTGCACATATGGTATGTTCTGGTAGTTGGATGGAGTCTGTGTAAAGTCAGCAAACAGAAAGGGAGACAGGCAGCACTTTGGGTGAAAAGAAATAGAATTATTTTGGAGCAACACGGAAGGGGAATTTAAAGGGACTGTTCGTATTTGATGTCCTGCAGGCTCATTTCTAAAAGTACTGCCCCTGTTTAGAAGTTGAATTGAAAAGTAGACTTCCACTTTCATCCCCCCCTCCCCCACTTTCATGCTGCAGCTTCCCCAGAAAAGTGGGAAAACCCAGTTACCCAAGAGTAACTGGGTTTTCCGGGGGGGAAAGGAGAGGAGCTGGCCTTGTGCGGCACCTCACCCTGCAAATCCCAGCTCCTTTATTTCTTCCTGCATGCCCGGCAGGAGAAGGTAGATATTGAAGGACATCAAAGGATTTGTGATTGTGCTTACTGTAAGTATATTTAAATGGGAAGAGGGTCGGTAGCTGTCATCAGAGTCTCACAAAGGTCTATGACTATCCAAAAGATTATAGAGCATTGCCCTAGGCCAAAACAGTGCCCTGTTGTACATTTATACCTTGTACAGAGGTATCACTAGAATGGCAGTAGGTACTGCTACTTCTATAATGAATGGTAAACCTCAGGCGCGGGAGCCAATGGGATTTGTCCTGTGTGCTGGGAGAAGTCCCTTATTCTTAAATGTGTTTTTGCTGTACTGTACCCAGCACCAGATCTCTATAGGGTTGGGGTGACTTCTTGTGTAAGAAAGTCTTCCTTGTCCACTTCAGTGCTGAAAACATGGCCCCAAATATGCTGGATTTCAGTTCCCATCCTCTCCAGTCATTGCACTATTGTTGGGTGCTGAAAGCTGCAACCCAGCACATATGTAGGGTTAAGGTTGGGTGAGACCATCCTCATAACTTATAGGTGTTTTGTAGACAATGGATACTCCCATCCATTCACCCACTCCTGAGCTTCAGGATCAAGTTGTGGCTGAGTAAATGAGAGAAGGTAATGCCACACCTCCACTTGTTTGACTCTGGATTTAGCTGGTTGTACTCCATTCCACCATATGTGCTGTGCCCTTATTGGGCTGTTTGTTATCCTTTCAAAAAAAAACCCCATGTGTTGTTGTTTTTTTAATTTTACTGGTGTCTTAGTCCTGAGAGAAAAGTGGGATCCTAATAAATATCAATCAATTAATCAGACTTTATTACAGTCCAAGGATTCAATTTGCTCAGTGGTAAAAAGAGCTGCTGCCATTTTTTTTTTTTTTTTGCAGATGGCAATTGAACAACTGCAGAAACATGGGATATTATTATTATCATAAATATATAATAATAATATCCTACCTTTCTGCAATTGTTCAATTGCCATCTGTAAAATAAATAAAATAAAATGGTAGCCAGCTCTTGGATTATCTGTTGTTACAGTCCTGTTTTATTTAGGACTGGCTCTTTTTTAGGAGGAGCAATTAAAAATCTTTTGTTACTTTCTTTTATATTTTTAATGATTTTATTTTCACACTGTCAGCATCTTCATTGTGAAGCTTATGTTTTATGGGGCCATAAGCCACTGTGCACACCTCCATTTCAGACGGGAAATACAGAATAGCAATCCCTATATATATAAATAAACCGTTCTCCCATCCATTTTGTAGATAAATGTATGCATATGATATGCAAATATCTATTTCCTTCTCTAGCAGCATTTGTATTCCTCATTACCTTGTTTTCTATTCCCCCCTTTCTTAAATTAAGGTTGGATTTAAGCCTGCGGGAGGCATTCGCACTGCCAAAGATGCCTTGACCTGGCTTGCATTGATGAAGGAGGAACTAGGGGACGAATGGCTGAAACCGGACCTTTTTCGCCTGGGTGCCAGCACTTTGCTGGGAGATATTGAGAGACAGGTTAGGCTTTTATAGATGCTTCTGAAACCAAAGTAGTGTCTTTTGCAAGACAGACTTTTCAGATTTTTCCATTTTGTAACTTTTTGCTTTTTTACAAGGTTGCTGAAGCAAGTGAGCCTTGCTTTTAATTGCTAGTGTTAAAGCACTTGAGCTGCCTCTTTCTTAGAAGGAGAGATCCTGCATAGTAGCAATATGTTCATTTTGTGGCATATTACCCATCTTACAGTAAGAACTCAGTGGTAGCATTAATGCTGCGCATCTGTGGTGCCACAGGTTCAGCCCCTGCCATCTGCTTTTTGAGTGATCCCGAGTTGCTCTAGATATTTGTAGGGTCCCCCTCCTTTTCCTTGAAACCATCTTTTAATTTAAAATATTGAACAGCTTTTAATTGAAAAAAAGAGATATTGTAGTTTTGTATATTTTTCCATTCATAAGGGCTCAGATTCTGCCCATCTATCTCCAGTTGAAAGGAACAGAGAGTAAATGATGGAATACTGAATGCTGAATTTTACCTGGTCCAGATTATTTGTGTGCGTATCTCTGTGTTATCTGATAGCCACTTTCCCATAGGAATTTCCGTCACCTGCTACTTTTAATTAAGAATTCCAATGACTAAATCTTTGCTCTTCGTCATGCAAAGTTGACCATAAAGATACTCTGGAGGATGCAGAGATTCTTAGAGAGGAGACCTCTAGTCATTTGGAGATCATGTAGCACAGTGATCCCCAACCTTTGGGTCTCCAGGTGTTTTGGACTTCAGCTCCCACAGCTGGTAAACTCACTAGGATGTCTGGGAGTTGAAGTTCAAAACACCTGGAGACCCAAAGGTTGGGGACCACTGTGCTACATTGTCTCCAAATGACTAGAGGTCTCCTCTCTAAGAACAGCCCTCCATATTAGTTGCTGTGGGGTTTTTCGGGCTGTATGACCATGTTCCAGTAGTATTGTCTCCTGACGTTTCACCTGCATCTATGGCAGGCATCCACAGATGTTTGTTCAGAGTTCTGTGGGAAACAACCACAGACCTCTGAGGAAGCCTGCCATAGATGCAGGCAAAATGTCCAGAGAAAATGCTGCTGGAACATGGCCATACAGACAAAAACCTCACAGCAACCCAATGATTCCGGCCACAAAAGCCTTTGACAACACAGCCCTCCATATCTTTTATGGATTTGACTATTTGCAGATTGAATTAATATGTTCTATCTAGGAATCTCTAGGTCCCCTAATATGATTCTGTGGTCAACTTTTTATGGGAAATTAATCCATTCTATTACAGTAGAACAGGGGTATAAAACTCATTTTCAACAAGGGCTGCATTAGCCTTATGGTTGCCTTCAAAGGGCCATTTGTAATTGTAAGACTGTATAAATGTAAGTAAGTTGCTCTGGCATTGAAAGCATTATATAAATATAACACTAATACTAATAATAGAACCTCAAGGGCAACATAAGATGACATGGCGGACCTTTTGGCTATTCAAGAAGCAGAACTAAATTGAAAATGTTGGAACAATATTAGAAGAAAGAGAGATAAAATAATCAGAGTGTATATGTTCAGCCCTTTCAGAAGATGGGGACACAAAGGACTTCATGACCTGGTTGTACCCAATTAGCTGGGAATTCACAGAGGGCAGTAGCCATGCCGGCTGTTACAAGTCCCTGTTCACCATTCCACAAGAGAGTAATTACTACAGATTGCATCACATTATCAACAGATATCTAAAAGGAATGAAGTGATGGGTTGGGATTGGAGGACACCAGCAGGCTAAGGCATTATTAGAAACCTCTGAGCTGCTTTGTTTGGTGAGCTGCAAACAGAACGTTCATAGTGGCTTTCCCTATGAGCCAGATAAAATGAAAGGAAATTGCAAGGAGTCAAGATAAGTAGGGAAGAGTAAGAGGAAATCCAGTTAGCCTTTGGACTGAGAACTCAAACTCCATCCCTCAAAAAAGCCTTTGCAAAACTGGCCTCGAATATTGAGTTTTAAGGTGATGGTTCAGCATCAGGCCAGTGGTCCTATTGCTTATTTCCATTGTGAGACATAAGTCTGGTTGGCTGTCAAAAGGGATTGTGGCCTGCAACCAGAAAGGCCCACAATGTCAGGATTGCTGCTGCACACATAGGACTAAATCCAGTGATTAGTCTCAAAGTACAGTGGATATGTTGAATCAATGGGAAACAGGCATTTACAGTTGGCCCTCCACATTTGTGGATTTAACTTTTGATTATTTGCAGATATTCAAATCTGCATTCTGTAGGAATCTTTAGATCATCTGGGATGACTCTGTGGTCAAATTCCAGTGGAAGATAACCGTAGGGGTACAGAGATTCCTAGAGAGGTGTTATCTCAGGTACAAAAGTAACATTTAAAAAAATACACAGTTTTGTGCAGATTCTGTGCCCTACTGCATATAAATACAATTGAGTCATATTCTTGTCAGGACTAACAATTGGCTTTAGCTCATAAAGTGATAGCATCTGGAGTTATCTGACAGTCCTAGTATGAAGTATACTACTAGAAGGGGGTCTTGAGGGGAGTGCATTTAGGCCAGATAAATATTGGACGATCCCAGGTTCCCACAATAGCAATCCTTAAAACCGAATGAAAGCCTGGACTATAAGAGAAGAAAAGGAAAGCTACAGTAATCTTGAGTGTTTTCCGTTTGGGATGAAACAAAACAATTATTTGGTTCTTGAATTTTCCACTTGGGGCCAAGTTTGAACATGTGAACCAGTTGCAATTTTTGCTCCTAAGGGTTGCCACATGGATGCTACAGTCACTCAGTTTCCATATCAAAGTTCAGAAGGAAGGCACCTTCAAAATCATGGAGGTGTTTTGATGTGAGAAAATATCATTGTTGGATTCAATGTTGACACTAAGCCAAGACAAATAGGAAGATGCCATTTCTGCTGTTCTCACCATATAAAACCACTTGCTTGCAAAATGGCTTGAACAGGACCAAGGAACCTCTATTTCAGATACTTACTGACGAACCTTGGAAGACATCACATACATAATCTGTCTCATAAGATAGTTATGAGGCTCATACAGCTTCACATATGCTGTTATTGGAGTAAATAGAAATGCAGAGATAAAACAAAATATGGGGAAATGGAGGGGGGGGAGGCACCATTATGTGCTGCTTGCTCAAAGGCAATAGCTTTAGGAAACTTCAGCAAACTCCTGTTTTAATCAGCTTGAATAATTAAATGTCTATAAACTGTATCAGCCTTCTTGTTGACCTCCCCTTAATTTGTCAGCTTTCTTTAATTTCTGGTTTTCTTTAATTGCTCTGGTAAACGCCCCATCCCCAACACATTCTGCAGATTTATCACCACGTGACTGGCAGATACGCGGCTTACTATGACCTACCCATGGCTTAGACCAGTGACTAATTCATCAACAGTGAGAGGAAGAAAGAGACAATACGGGGAAAGAAGCTTAAGGGAACAATGTCCTGAACTCTTTTCCTGCAGCCAAGCTCAAGAAATGCTCATGGAAGGATTAAAGAGTCGGTGTTTCCAATTTTGTGGTTTCATTGTGCTTAGTGAGTGCCCTGATATTGTGATGATAAATATGGAGACCGTTGGAATTTTAAAGATTGGCAGTGTCAATCCTGCTACAGCTCTTTCAAATTAACTTCAATACGCATATTAAAAAAAGATGAATAACTGATTGTTTCAGCTTGAATTTTGTTAGTCTGTTTTAACCTTTGGGAGAATAGGGATGGGATGGGCTTTTAGAAATTGGTTATAATACAAGTAAGGACAGCTGGATAGTGGAATACACTCAAGTACAGGTACTTCTGAAAGCCAAGCTAGACTCAACACCATTATTGTTTAATGAAACAGATAGTTTTATCCTTCTGTAACATTACATTTTGACCCTAACCCTAACCCTACTTCCTCCACTGTAGTGAATGAGTCTCTTGAAAGCAGAGTCTCTTCATGTAATCTTTTGGCTTATGGTGGGACAAATTATATACAAATGCCATAAATCATGGTTTCACAAGCTTTACATCTGAATCTCCATTAAAAAAACACAAATGAAAAGGTGTTTTTTTTACTCTGCAAAATTTTATTTCAACTTTGACTTTGCAAAAGGAAATTGCCTGACATTTAAGAGCATACATTTAAATAAAAAATAATCTGTGTTCCCTTTCATTTCACTTGAGATTAATTACTGAGAAGATGCGACAAAACCAAAAATAATACTAGAATGATTGCCTTTCTAAAGATCAGGTTAGAGCAAATGTTGCACTTGTTTCATTGCTAGGTTCTGCTCTGATGCCGGGCAGACGTCTTTTTATATTCCTCATTAGGTATCCTGTTTTAACATTATTGCTGCCATCATATAAAACAGCTCAAAGAGCAGAAGGGAACATTTCTGATCATTCTTTTAAACTAGATATTAGCTTAAAAGGAGGAAGGTGGGCTTACAGGATGAGATCAAACTGCTATTATCTGCTCTGAAGGCTTGGGAAAATTACTCTTTTGGGTCACTACTCCAAGAATCATTTCTAAAAGAATATTTGGGTGTGATTTACAAGAGATTGTCCATCTGATGCCACACACAAATATGACAGTTTGCTTTCTCCTCTCTTCCAAGCCAGTCAAAAATGGCACCTAGACTGGTCAGTGTGGGTATGCAAGTTGACAGGTGAGCCCTTGCACACTCATGATGTAGACAATAGCTTGATGGATTTATGTAATTTCCTTCCTTCCTTATTCTATGGACTGACTGTGTGTGTATATGCTTTCAAATTGCCTATCAAATTATGGTGAGCCCTTGAATTTCATAGGGTTTTCTTACATCAGTTCCCTCCTCTGAAATACAGCCTATGTCACCTGCTCGTTGTTGGATGTCTCCTATCTAAGTACAAACCAGAGCTGATTCTACTTGATTTCCAAGATCAGATGGGATCTGGTACCTTTGGGGTATTGAGTCAATCACAGGGTCTACTGAGTAGAAAAGAGACAGAAAGGCAAGCAGCAAGAGAGAGAGAACGTGAGACTTCCATCTACTTTGGGTCTTCTCCTTGGCCACTACCGATCAGTAATTCCCAATCTTCAAGAGGAATGTTCTAGATTTCTGTATGTGGGGAGTTGGTTATTTGTTCTTAAACCAGAGCATTTAAAACTTGTGACTCCTACTATTCAGAGTCCCAACCTATACCAGTTCAGTGTCCTGCTTCATAATACCTACTTACATAGGTTGGTTCTTGCCATAACAAGAAGCATAGAGCAGCTTTGTTGGGTTTAGCAAAAGAGATGTTTAAACAATGGGTTTTTATGTTGCCCATCAGATTCATTTTGAACCTGAAACTTGGCTTGAGGTAGCATTTTTTCCCTCCCCTTCTACCATCTTTCTTCATAAGGTTTGATGAGATTATCTACAAAGCCCACCTGACTTGGTGACTCTTCCAAGGACTCCAAAGAAAGAAGCAACTTCTATCTTTTAATTTGCTCAGTTGTAACTTTGGTTTCTTGTTTCCTTCAGAGAATAGAAGTAAGTTTTATCCTGCTGATCCTATGCTGAAATGATCAGAGGCAACATCTGGATGGTAGATAAAATGTCAGGGGTGGGATTAAAAGGGAGAATCACTTTTTAATTAAATACAACCTGCACAAGAAGAGAAGATGGTTGAAAAAATTTTCTCCATCTGGTCATTTTTTTAAATAGGCAGACGAGAACCGAAGTATTGCAACTGTACAAAAGCTCAATATTTAAAATGCCTAATGGCCATCTGAGTGAAAATCCAAGATACTTTTTGGGTGGAGTCTTCTTTCTGCTTGTTTCCTACATTAGATTTCACAGGAGTTGTCACTCTTTTTTATGTAGCAAGTAGCAACTGGCAAACACCATTCTAGGGAATTATTAGAAAGAGTCCCCAAAATAAAATGGAGAAGCATTACAATGGACTTTATCACACAAATCTATTCCACTACAGTCATGTTATCATTAATAGTAAATATATATACCATGTTGAGCAACCAAATATCACACCTCAGTGCAATTGCACTGATATGTGGTCTAATGATTGTATCACATACTACTGTTTCTTAATGTTTTATTTATAGTGCAATCACACAATTCCAGCATTTCAGAACAAAAAAGGGAAATATAATTTTTAAATATAACATAAAAGGGAAACAGCTAGCTGGGGGATAACAAGACAGAAGGGGAAGAGGAGGAGAATCCCAATCAATAATATCACTTTATTGTTGGCATATTGGTACAGAAGCAGAAAGAACCAAATTAGGTGATGGGAATGTTGTGGAATTAGAACTATTGTTGGGTTTTACCTGTTAATAGATAAGGACAGAAGAATTGAGGAGGGACGCAGACTTGCAGCAGGATACATACCCTGTTTCCCCAAAAATAAGACAATGTCTTATATTAATTTTTGCTCCCAAATATGCGCTCGGTCTTATTTTTAAGGGATGTCTTATTTTTCCATGAAGAAGAGTTCACATTTATTGTTGAACAAAAAAAAGAACATTTATTATATACTATACAGTAGTTGTCATCACAAACCAGCATAACCAGACAAACTGTGAATCCTATCAAGAATTTATTATTACTACCATTATTTCCATGTACAACAATCTATGGTACATACATTGACCAATCCTGCATGCTCTGGTGTTCTGTTCAGCGAGCATGCTTCCAAACAAAATCTTTGCTAGCTCTTACTTTCAGGGGAGGCCTTATATTTAGCAATTCAGCAAAACCTCTACTAGGTCTTATTTTCAGGGGATGTCTTATTTTTGGGGAAACGGTATGCAATGGTCTAGCTGCAATGCCAATTTCCTTCCTTCTGTGGTAAAGTCAACTGCCTCTGTATAAATTCATTTTTGGAACTGTTTTTCATTGACTCACCTTCACCTGAAATGGCATCTGAAATGCCATTTGCCTGAGGTGCCAGGCAGGTTTGGCCTATCTAAAATTACTCATCAACCATGGCCATTAGTTAAGGCCACAGAATAGAGGAGCCACTAATCACAACGGGGCTTTCGTGACAGTCTGCCCAACTTAGATTTCTTTTGGAATAAAAGGACAACAAGCCTTGAGCAGGTAAGTTGAAGCTGATGTACCCGCTTTCCTATTTTGGTACAAAAGCTAGATGTTTTGTACATTAGTTCCTTGACCAAAAGCTGGCTAGAGCTTCTGGGATCTGAACTATAAAATATCTGGAAAGGCAAAGTCAGAGTTACTGATCTAAGGTTCAAAGGGGAGAAGGATTGGGAAAAGATGAGAGAATGGGCACATTGGAGAGGTCTACATGAGAGGCCGAAGGTCACATATTCATTTGAAATAACTGGCCAAAGCCATGACTGCAGGCCACTCTCTCGACATATAATAGAAACACAGAGAGAGATTGGATCCAAGCCTTTTGTGCAATGTACGTATTGAGATTGCATTGTCTAGCCACTTTTAAAACTCTGAACTAATGGGCACTTTGGCAACAGTTTCCAAGCCTGAAATCATTATTAATTCCTTTAGTACTGTAATAACATTGATGGAGATGAACTTTTATAACATTGAAATTGTATAGTATTTAGCAGTAATTAACGTCCCCTAATTAGGAAATGTTGCCAAGTAGTTTTCTCTGCTGGCTCCATCAGTAGTTAAGTGCAGCTGGATGAAAATTAACCACAAAGGGAACAGCTTGTGTTTTATGTGAAGTTTGCCTTTGATTAATTCCAAAAGATATTCCTCTATGCTCTGTCTTATTATCAAAAGGGTACGCAGAGTTATCAATGTTAGAAGGAGTTGAGAAACCCACATGTCACAAACCACACAACAGATTAATTGGATGGAGGCTAGAGCTGAAGAATTCATCCACTGACCTTGCACGTCTGACCATACTTCTACCACGGAAGCAATCAGATGTTTAATGTGGTTGTCACTATCATAAACAGAACTGGCCAGTTCATTGGGCAAAAGAAATGTCATATATTCAAAGCTTTGCTGAATAGTTTAGTCTGAACAGGAGGTAAAAAGAGATGTTAAAAGTCTATTTATTTCAAGGGAGGAGAACCAGCATAGAGTAGTTGTTTGAGCATTGGACTATGACTTGAGTTCAAGTTCCTGCTTGGTCATGGAAACCCACCGCGTGATCTTAGACAAGTCACAATCAGACGAAATTTGTGGCAAACCCATTCTCAACTAATCTTTCCAAGAAAACCATATAATAGGTGCACCTTGGGATGGAAAATGACTTTAAGGCACACAAAACACACACACATCTTCACTACATAGTTGTTTTGGTCGGATACTACTTTAAATGTCATGTCTCTACCCTATAAAATTAGTTGTCTTGAATCCATTTTTGGGAGAATGGCAGGGTATGTACAATTGAATATAAATAAATAGATAGAATTAAGCGTACTTTGTCTAATCTTGAATCATTTGTCTACAACAGTGGTTCTCAACTTTCCTAATGATGCGACCCCTTAATACGGTTCCTCATGTGGTGACCCCCAATCATAAAATTATTTTCGTTGCTACTTCATGACTATAATTTTGCTACTGTTATGAATCGTAATGTAAATATCAGATATGCAGGATGTATTTTCATATACTGGATCAAATTTCACACCAATACCTGATACACCCAAATTATAATACTTTTGGTGAGAGGCTTTGCGATCTGTTTCCAAAAATAAAGAGAAGGACAGGCGGAAAGATTGTCTGCCTTCTCTGCCAAAGGGGTTCCTAAGACCATCAGAAACATGTGTTTTCTGATAGTCTTTGGCAACTCCTCTGACACCCCCCTTGCGACTCCCCCAGGGGTCCCGAACCCCAGGTTGAGAAACGCTGGCCTACATGCTGTCTTCTACTATTGATTCAGTGGGTTAACTCTAGTTGGAAGTAACCAACAGGATTCCAGCTCTTGCCTTTCCAGTCTGTGTGTTGATTCTACAAGGCAAGTGTCTAGTATTCTAAATAGCAAAATAAGCATCAGTATTAGGTATGCATATAATGTGTGTGAGCAAGGGGATGGCTTTTTGATAATCCTGTTTAAAATACTATGATTATATATGTATTCTAAACATTTTCTGTTAATCCTATGTATGTGTGTGGGTTTGTTTTTTTTTTTGTTTTTTTTTTAAAAAATCATAATTTAACCAATACATTCAACAGCAGGCAACTGGATCTTGCTGAATCTTCTCCCCCTCTTAATTTTTTTGTCCCCTTACTAACTACCCCCCGCAGCATAATTGCGCTGGCTAGAAGCCATCTATTATGGAAGAAATCATGTAATAATTGGCTGGTATGGATATAACCCCGACTGAAGAGGCCTTTGTTGGTCGGCAAAGGCTGAAATCTTTGGGAATTTCAAATGCTATCCGCACTGCTCCTATTGGTTCACTGTGAAACTTCAGAACATATGGTGCTTCTGCTGGTAGGTGTTATTTCAAAGTTTTCACATCACACTAGGAGAGGGTCCCACTGGTGAGATCTTGGAACGCTTAGCAACTGTGAATTGGAAGTGACAGAACAGAGAAAGAGGGAACAAAAAAAAAAGCAACCAGATACATTCTGTATTCTAGACACAAGTACAAAATAAATCTATAAATTGAGACATCTCTACAAGGAGAAAAATGAGGCCAACATGCCAAAGTGAAAAAAGATCTAGTTTGGATTTCACCCAACCCTCACCCCACTAAATACTCCTTACTAAGGGAGTGGGAAAAAGCCCTGCACAAGTCACCTAAATTGTTAAACTAAAAATATGGCCACTTTCTCACATTGACAGTGTGTTGATGTGTAAATTCAAACAACTGGCAGGCTAATGTGAAGCAGTTTATGATAGTTCTCAAGGATAAGGGCAAGTGTCTTCGGGATATGATTAAAATAGTGCCTTTTTCTTGAGTTTCAAAACCAGCTTCTTTCTTCAGGTGGCTGGGAAAGGTTTCTTCCTATCCAGCCATTCTCTCCTGACCTACACTCTCTTCCTTGGGTCTTCCAAAAGTTCAAAACACGGTAATAAAAGCAAGGAATATAAGGATTGCATAATTATACTGAGGGGATAAACACACTTGTTTTGAAGGATGGAATTCAACATTTTATATAGTTTAGTACTCAATGGCAGCTTAGAAAAGTTTATCTTTTGAACTACAGAAATGCTTCAACCAACATGGTTTTAAATAATGGTTTTAACATTAAGATAACTGATTTTAATAGTTATGTATTTTTATTTATTTATTTACAGTATTTATATTCTGCCCTTCTCACCCCGAGGGGGACTCAGGGCGGATCACAATGTGCATATGTAATGGCAAACATTCAATGCCATATAAACATAGAGACAGAGACAGAGACGCAGAGGCGATTTAACATTCTCCAGATTCCAGCTTCCTAAGGGGATGCTCGATTCCGGCCACAGGGGGAGCAGCTGCTTCATCATCCACTGTGGCATCTTGATGGATACTTCCTCATTCCAAACGGGAGCTGGCCGAGTTTTATGATGTCATAAATTACAGTGTTCCCTCACTACTTTGGGGTTCGCTTTTCCCAGATTCGCTGTTTCGCGGTTTTTCAATAAACTCTAAAAGATAAATCATTAAAAAATTACAATTTACAGCCTAAGGAAGGGAAGAAGGAGAAGCTGAAGGGAGAAAAAAGCAGCCCAAGCAGCAACGGGAGGAAAAGGAGGCGATTTATTGACACACAATTGGTTGATAAAGACTTAAAATAGTGTATAACTACTAAATAAATATGTATAAAAATTAAAATAAATATAGTGTCCCAACTTCGCGGATTTTCACTTATTGTGGGTGGTCCTGGAACCTAACTCCCACAATAAGTGAGGGAACACTGTAGTTAAATTTGCCTTCCCGCAAAGCGGTACCTAAATTCCTACTTGATAGATGCAACTATCTTTCGGTTGCTTAGGTCAACAACGAGCAGGGGCTATTTTTTATTTTAATTGTCGGGTGCTCACCCTGGCATGGGCTGGCCTTTAACTCACGGCCTCTTGGTCAGAATGATTTATTGCAGCTGGCTACTTAACCAGCTGTGCCACAGCCCGGCCCCTGGTTTATATTATGTTCTGGCATTGAATGTTTGCCGTATATATATTGCACTCTGCCCTGAGTCCCCTTCGGGGTGAAGAGGGCAGAATATAAATGTTTTAAATCAATCAATCAATTAATTAATTAATAAACATGGTTAAAAACTGACCTTCCTTTGAAGATCTGAACAATGAACTATGTTAAGTCAAGCTGAAGACTCAACATACTATTTTATACAAATATATGGTGCAATTACACTTGGAATATGGTGCACAGTAGTTGTTAACTTTATTTATTCCCTGTTTTGCCCCAAAAACCGTAGAATGTGTTGGAATAATGGTGGGTGCCAGTTGGTCAGGAAACCCACTCAAGGTGCTGCAGTATATTCCCAGAACCGAATTATCACCCTGACTGGCTGATTTAAAGCTCGTTCCAAAATCAGGATCAGACTCAACACCATACTGATATGATGATGATGATGATGATGATGATGATGATGATGATGATGATATCCCGCTTTATCTCTCCAGAAGGAGACTCAAAGCAACTTAACATAAAAACATTAGCAAACAATTTAAAATATACAAATATGCAAACATTAAAACAGAATTAAATATAAACAGTATTAAAAATTCACAGTTAAAATCTATTACAACAAATTCAAAGTTAAAAACCCTGATCACTGATGCTACTGAAATGTACAGCATTTGAGAGTGTTTGGCTAAGAAAAACAGACAATTTAGAGTAAACATAACAGATATGTATAAAAATATATGAGTGGAAACCTAAGGTTGGAAGATACCCACATTCTTTTCAAATACCTCACAAAAGCAAATTACAGGCTTCCCTTGCCTTTTGAAGACTTACTCTTACGACAAATCTAAAATATGTGCATGTATCATGCTTTCAACCACTGGTCCACTCTTTTGACTAAGCACTGCCTCTTTTTTTTTTTTTTTTTGCTCTTTTGGTTGTCTCAGTGACAACTAGCCTTTACTCTAGCATTTGCAAGCTAAAAAATGTGTTCTGTTTTTCAATTATTTTCAGTTTGGGACAGTGCCCTGGTTCCTAACCTGTTGAATAAGTGAGGTAGGCCTGCATACATCCCTGTGTGTTTTAAAACTAAGGGCAGTGAGTGTTCCTTTAAGGGAGCAGCTTCAGGAGAGTCAGCCCAGTCCAGGCCAGGCCAAAGAATTCACAAAATGAAATGAGGCAAGGTCTTGGCTAGTCCATATATTACTAAACAAGTCAGCAGTCCAAAGCTAAAATGTGATGAGCTAAAGAGTTAAATGAAGCTAATCCAGAGTCAAGAATGCCAGGAAACATAAAGGACATGAAGGGCATGTCCAATTGAAGAGGTTGAATCATTGAGAGCAGTAAGGATTTCCCATACATGGGAGGAGATTTCAGGGTGACTGCCTCTAAATGCTAAATGATGTAATCATCTTGCATCTGGCGCCAGGGACATAGCCATGCACTCATAAGTAAAAACCATCAAAAGCAAAACTTATGGAAAACTGGGCTGCCTCTTACATTTTTTTCTTAGGGCGATGCATTTCTTCTTTTTGGATGATGTGGAAGTGGTTTAGTTGCATGGCTGCTTTGTGTCTGGGCCCACTGCATCAAAGCCAACATATGCCCAAACCAGAGGAAAGTCTTTGGAGCTTTTGCTTTAATGCATAACTCCTGACCTGCCTTTGCAGCTTTTCTTTTGCAAACTAGGCACTGAACAAAAATAGATCTGGAGGCTTTCTGAAGAACAGCTTAGCGACTCAAGGAATCATTTTCAAATGTCCACAGCAGCTCCCCGTTTTCGGCTTCTCTGTCCTCCCCCTCCCCACAGGGACCCCTTTCCATCAGTCTCACCTCCTTCATGCCTCCCTACCAGATGCTGAGCTTTGATGGCAGCTGGGCTGTTTTAAAGTTTTATCTCTAATTAAGAAACGGAATTTTAAGCAACACTTAAATTTTAACATAGGCCAGCTGTGTCTACAAAGGAATTGCTATTTCAGAAGCACAGTCCTCCCCCTCCCCACTCCCCATTTCCTAATTGAAATAATACAGTAATTGATGGAGAATCCAACTACTGCTGTGGTTCAAACTAAAATGGAGCTTGTCAGTTCCAAAGCAATTTCCAGCACTTGGTTCTTTAAAAGCGTCCTGGGTCAGAGCTTGGGTCAAGTTACTTTTTTGAGACAACAGTTCCAGAATTAGGTACAACTCCCAGCATGCTTCCTGGGGAATCTTGGGAGTTCAGCTGTACTCTAGTGACTTCTATAACTTTTGCCTTGGATGGACCAACATCTGGATTTCTTCTGTTATATCTTATTAATAATATGGCCCAAAGACTATAGCAGGATGAGGTAGGGGATATAGGCAAATACTGTAGTGGGATAGGGAATACAGACAACAGCCAGTCATAGAACCATTGTGCCAAGGGCCTGGCAGATGGTAAAAGGCCTTCCCTCCATATCAGCTGCAACTGATGTGACCTTTGAGTGAGAAAATGTGGAAGCAGATTAATCCCCTCCCATACTGCCACCTTCTTTTACTTGTGTTGTAAACCCGAAGACAGAGAACTGTCAAATTATCAATTTGTAAGCTGCTCTGTGAGACTTTTAGCCAAAGAGTGAGGTATACATGCTCTAAAAAAAAGAAATAAAACTGAGTACTTCCTTGCACAATGGCAAGAAAAGGGCATATACTTGCATAGCTCCTATTTAAGCAAGTGTGAGTCACCATGAAGATTCCAGTCTATTTATGTGAACATTTCCACCTCCAAATTTTGAAATTCAACTGCTTAATGAGGAGCATGATTCTAATAGTATTTTAACTGGTTTCTATGATTTTTTTTAAACTCCATGCCAATGACCTAAGATCATCTTGTGAAGGACCTCTACTTTCAGAGGTGGCTATAAGAGTGGGACCTGAATCTGACAAGTCCTTCCTTAAAGACTGAAGGAACTGAAGACCTGGTGGTGTCGGCAGGTTTTTGAGTAATTACCGCCGATTTCTGGGCCTGAATATATTGCACAAGATTTCCCTAGCCTAAAATGATACATTTTAATATATTGGTTTTATGGTTCCCGTCCCCTTGATCTGGTCATGTAAGTGTGATTTATTGTTATAATTGTATTATTTTACTTTGTTTAATAATGTGTATTATGTTGTTATGTAATGTTTGTGTTTGCTTTTATGACTGTAAACCGCCCTGAGTCCCATCCAGGAGATAGGGCGGTATATAAATAAAGTATTATTATTATTATTATTATTATTATTATTATTATTATTATTATTATTATTATTAAAGACTTTTGTGTCTTTTTTTCTTATTTGGGCATTGCCCTATTTTTCTAAATAACATTTTTGAGCCCAAACTCTACTGCTAGCCATAGAATCATAGAACTGGAAGAGACCACATGGATCATCTACTAGTCCAACCCCTTGCCTTGTAGGAAAATCACAAAGAAAGCAGCACCAAGATAATGACCATCCAGCCTCTGTTTAAACGTTTCAAAGGAAGGAGCTTCTACCACACTCCGTGGCAGAGAGTTCCATTGTTGAACAGCTCGTACGGTCAGGAAGTTCTTCCTAATTTACAGGTGGAATCTCCTTTCCTGTAATTGGAACCCATTGCTCCTAGACCTAGTTTCAAGGGTAGCAGAAAACAAGTCTGCTCCCTCTTTCTTATGACACTCTTTCAGATATTTATATATGGGTATCATGTCTCACATTATTCCAGGCAAGATCTGACCAAAGTAGAATAGAGAGGCACCATGACTTCTCTCGATTTCAACACTATATTCCTTTTGATGTAGCCCAAAATGCCATTGGCTTTTTTAGCTGCTGCATCACACTGATGGCTCATGTTCAACTTGTTCTCCATGAAGGCTCCCAGATCTTTTTCACTTGGACTCTTGTCAAGCCAGGTGTCACCTATTCTGTATCTTTGCATTTCATTTTTTCTGTCTAAGTGTAGTATTTGTCATTGATGAAATGCATTTTCTTAGTTTTGGCCCAGCTCTCTAATCTGTTAAGGTCATTTTGAATTCTGATCCTGTCCTCTGGAGTATTAGCTATCCCTCCCAATTTGGTATCATCTCCAAACTTGATAAGCACACCCTCTAATTCTTTGTCCAAGTCATTAATAAAGGTGTTGAACAGAACTGGATCCATGATTGAACCCTGCGGCACTCCATTAGTCACTTCTTTCCAGGATTAAGTGGAACAATTGGTGAGCACCCTTTGGATTCGGTCGCTTAACCAATTACAGATCCACCTAATAGTCTTTACTAGATGAATCCATGGAATTAATAGGATTTACTTATTTGTTGACTCACCATTCAACAATTGATTCTATAGGTCTATTCTAGCTTGGACTGATCTAAGTAGGTAGGTAGGCAGGCTGGTAAAAACAAAAACTTAGCTGGTTTACAAGAAAACTCTGACAGTGACTAGATTCCATGTTGGGGCGGGGGTTTGTTTTGAACTATAAATGAGCTATATGACTGCACTCGTGTGTATTTTGAACAAATCCTTATATATCACCCAACTGAGCATGGACATTCTGAATGCATCTTCTGCTGCCCCAGTTTTTCAAATACTTCAAAAATGTCTCAGTGTCCCAATCCACATCCCACTTCCCCCTATGTCTGCAATACTGTAAACTGAGTACAAAATGCAAAAATAGTTTTACACCCAATAAGCTCTGCAGCAGGGAGAAGAGAAAAAAGAAGAAAGGAACCTTTTTCTTCCCAGTTGCCTCTGGCACAAGCAATCTGCTACTAACTTGGGTGTTACTGTTCATTAATAATATTTAACATCTTGACAACACTGATGTTACCTGGCCACATGTGTCTCAGGTTCATCTGTGAATTGTTGAAGGGTATGTGCTTGCCTACCCAATATTTCTTTTTGCTTGAGGCAAAGGGCAAGGTGATAGTTCAATCCCATTCCATAATTAGAAGCTGTCAGGAAAACCAATTGTATCTTATCCAACCATTTGTGACAGAGCAATATCTTCTACTTTATCTGAAGAAACATTCAGGAGGCACATGGTACAAATAGCTATTTTCCCTGACATCTTACCATCTAAAGCTTCTGTGGAGTCTTCCTTGTAAAACCAGTCGTGATAAAACAGTTCATCTCTGATTTGTGCCTTATGTATTTATATGTAAATAAAAAGAAAACGTCTCATCTGAACCACAATTCATTTCCTTGAAATTCCACCTGTTGCCTGACAACCCTGCTTCAGATTCTAATCTAAACTAGGAGTTCACTTGTATTTCCTTTTTTTTTTTGTGTGTGTGGATACAATGCCTATCAAGAATTATAGGCAGGGAAACATGAACTGCTAAAACATTTGGGGGGGGCTAAGTAACCAAGGCAACTTCTTCGGTGCCTAAAACAATTTTTTTGGATTTCTGTCTTTTGCAATGCCAGTAGCTGAAGAGGCTATTTGTTATGAAAGACATTAGTGCTTGAAATAAAAACAAAGATTTCAATTAATGGGGCACAGGGTGTTGAGTGGTGAGATTTTTCAAAACATACCAGGGTTGATTTGGGTTTGTGTGTGTGTCTTTTTGCCAGAGAGAACACAACTGGCTTGGTCCCATTCTCCCCACTCTGCCCCTGTCACTAAAACTGCAACTGCACTTAGTGGGACTTTTCAGTGAATGTGTCAAGAGTAAGTAAATGTGCTATAACAAGAATGGAGAGGAACTATCCCATTTAATAACATATTTCCAGTGTACTATGTTGCCATTTCTCACTAGAAACCAAGATTTCTAAACTGAGTCAATTGTAATTTCGACAATACATAATATTATGTCACTTGTTTAAAAATATGAGAATATTTGGTAAGTGAAAGGCAGTAGGAAAAGAACAAAAGCTCTGGGTTGGCAAAACCTTAGATCTTGGCAGTCTCTCATTCATGGGGTCTCCATAAGTCAAAGTCAAGTTGACGACAAACAACAACAACAACAACAACTGGCCTTTTGGTATTCCTTCCAAATTATGATTCTGTGATTGTTGAGTGTTGCACTAAAATTCTGGAGACCAGGGCTTGAGTCCTTGCTTAGCTATGAAATTTACTGGGTAATCTTGAGCAAATCACTTTCCCATTCTCAGAGGATGGCAATGACAAAGGTCTTCTGAATAAATCTTGCCATGAAAATCCTGTGATAAGTTTGCCAGTGGTCAGAAAAGACTTGAAGGCTCACATCAATGATGTACATAGTATTGCAATTTATTGTGCAAGCACATTGAATGTGGTTTTATTTTGTACACAGAGAGCTTTGAATACCATGGAATCATTCTGGAGGAACCAATGGTGCTTCGAGAAGTGTTCTCTCTAGCCCTCCAGCTTTGATTCTATGGCCCAGTTCTCCTGGAAGTTCTTCTAGAATTTTCACCAGACGTTGACCATAGAATCATGCTGAAAACTTAGAGAGAACACCTCTCTAGACCTTTTCTAGGTCTTCCAGAGAGATTCTATGGTATGCTTCAGCCAGAACCCAAGACACGGTTCATTTCAAGTAAGAAAAATAAGGCTCTTGATTATGCATCATATGAAAGTTCTTGGAATATATCCTTTGCGTAATAAGTGGGCCAACTATAGCCCCTAAATATAGCCCAGGATGAAGGATCAATAATGTATCCCCTCCCCTGCCACAATGTATCAATTTGAGCCTTTTTTTTTAAAAAAAACAAATAGTTCCTACTGTGTTGTGTCCTGCTTTTGTTTTTGTTCTCTGTGTTACTACTCTATGAATAAAAAGGTTGGATTTAGCTGGCATCCTGTTAACTAGTCCCAAATAGAGTAGACGTATTAAATTATTTGTTGGTTGTTGAGTCAGCTAATCCCATTGATTCCATGGGTCTGCTCTAGACAGGACTAGCAGTAAGATTTAGACCTTTTGTTGCTACATTTCCAACTTTCTTCTCAGCTGCCCAGAGCTTCTGGAGGCAAAGAAAGGAGTAAATTTAAACAAAAAAAATAAAAATAAACATCGAATACTTGCTTGAGCATTGCAGCCCCTGATGAACCAGCTAATACTAATTTTCCTACCAAGCCATATTCTGAGCTGAATAATTTGGTCCCTGCAACACATATCTTAGCCTAGGAAACAATCAACATATTTATATACCGTCTTGCATTATTTCTTTTCCTTTTTTGAATTCCATTTCCAGACCTGCCTCTTACTAGCTCATAAAAATGACCCGCAAATATATGTTTTAAAAAAACAACCTGCGCAAAGCGAATGGCACTTATATTTATTGTCAAAATTAACATCTTTCTGAAACTGTAATAATAACGGTGCGACCAAGGATAGCTCTTCCTCCAAATGCTTCCCTTGCTAATGCTCAGCAGGCGAGACTTGCATTTATAGCCTCCCAGAATAGAGTTAATGCTCGTAAGTCTCCACTCTTGTACGCCTACAGCTAAATCATGGTACCTAGCAGATGGTCCGCGTGTGTTTCCTAATGCAATGTCTTGTATGTGTGTAGTTGTCATAATTAAATAATAGTTCCCCACGCCATCTTGTATAACAAGAGATCCAAAGATGTATTTCTCAAAGGCAAGGAGCCAAGTGCTTCTTATGTGTGCCGCAGGAATCTAGCACACAAGAGGAAGCATCGCACATAAATAAGACATGCCTCCCGCCCCACACTCACTCTCACACACACATCATTGACTCTTTGTTCCAGTCTTTAGATTGAGAATATAATGGTTTCATATATATCCATGATACATAACAGACTTCCAGAAAAACTAGTTCAAAATGCCAGGGCTGAGTCCAAAGTGGCTTCCTCCTCCACTCCTGTTTTCATGACCTCCGGTGTCTGGAGCAAAGCTTGGAAAAATTAATCACAGGGACTAAAACTCTCAGATCTTCAGTCAGCATAGGGATTTAGGAAATTGGCATCCCCAAAAGCAGTAGCAAATAAGAGAAACTTCAGTTCACATATACTATAGGTGCTTCACATCACTCAAAAAGAGCATCATGCCAGAGGGCTTCAGCCTGTGCTGGACAGGATTTTGTTTGTTTGTTTAGGTATTTATTGTGTCAGAAGCTAACAGGATACAGTTATAATGTACTAGCTGTGCCCGGCCACGCGTTGCTGTGGCAAAGTGGTGGTGGTATTGGTTAAAAATTGTTGTGTAATTTTTATTTGACGTTATTTGCAATTTTTTTTAATTAATTTTATTGTAAGTTATATTTTTATTTATTATATTTTATTATTTTCTTGTATTACTTTTAGTTATTTTCTGTTATTATAGTATTTTATTGTATTAATTTTTTAGTGTTTTTAATTATTTTTTAGTGTTTTTATTATTTTTTATTGGGTTGCTAGGAGACCAAGTTGGAGGAGCTTAGCCTTCTAACTGGCAGCAATTGGATAAAAGCAATTACTCCTCTCCCTCTAATTAGGACTTTATTTTTCTTTTCTTTTTGTTGTATCAACCTAGAGGCGTGGATGATGGGTTGTGCTGTCAATTTTCAAGGTTGTGGGGTGTTTACTTTTGTTGTTTTGTCCGCTGCCGTGATGCCATCACTCTTTTATATATATAGATTTAAAAACACAAAGTTAAAAACTTGGCATTATACAAAATATCTTTTGACCAGTAGCTGGCCAGTTGGAGTGCCTCTGGTGTCACTGTGAGAAGGTCCTCCATTGTGCATGTGCCAGGGCTCAGGTTGCATTGTAGTCAGTGGTCTGTGGTTTGCTCTTCTCCACATTGGCATGTCGTGGACTCCATTTAGAAGCCCCATTTCTGAAGATTGGCTCCGCCAGAGCATAGTCTCATGCTGCCAGGGTGTAGTCTGTTCAGTGCCTTCCGGTCTTCAGGGGGGAATTTTGCAGTCTCAGCCACTGATTGAGCTTCTAGGTTTTAGCCTGCCACTATTAGACTCTAGTTTGCTGAGGTGTTCCTGCAAGTATCTCTGTGGACCTTAGAAAGCTCTTTCTTGATTTAAGGCATTGGCATGCTGGCTGATATCAGAACAGAGGATGAGCTGGAGATGTCAATGCCTTTACCAAAATAGGATTTTGTTGTTGTGTGCCTTCAAGTAATTTAAATCTTATGGCAACCCTATGGCAAACTTGTCTTGAGTTCTCACTATTGAGCTTAGTACAGATCTTTAGAATATAACTTGGGATTTGATATGGATGTACCCCCCTCCTTTTTTTTTTTTTCAATTTAGCAGGAACAGTCCTCTGTCATCACAATTTTTCACCCACTTCCACAATATCACGGTTTTTTCCCCTTCCTCCCACTTTCTCCCTCCCTGGCTTACTTCTATTGCTCAAAATATTGCTCAGCGAACTCATCAGGTGGAAGAGGAGAGGGGACAGAGTCTTTTTCTTCCCAGTAGGCCCAGGCCAATGCAAACGGGTGCAACTTCTCCTAGCTGATCTGTTGTCCTTCATTAATAACTTGCAGCCATCTTGATCACACTCTGATGTTGCTTGTGTCCCAGTTTTCAATCGTGAAATGTTGAGATTTGAGAGGTTTGGGCCAAAAGATCTTTAAAAACGCAGAAGCCAACCAAGGGTCAGATTGATAACCACATGAATCTCACATATGTGCTTGTTTACCCCGGAAAAGATGACTGAACAATGAAACAGTGTGTATGCATTGGTGTGCATGTGAAAACCAGAATGAAACCCTTTTTATCTCACTTCACTATTGGAAGCACTTTTGTCTTAACCGGCTCACATCCAATATCAAAGCTGGGTTCTATGGCCTTAATTGCATAACATAAATCTATACATGTAGAAGTGTTATGGTTGAGCCTTCGGGCTCTGGTAATGGAAGAAGGGGTCGTAAGACTCCTCGAGAGTCAGACACTCTCGAGGAGCGTGAAAGAAAACGTCTCCGGGATTTGTTTGCAGAGCCGACAGATGAGGACTCATTTGAGAGTTTTTCTCAGGGTTTGGAGGAAGAGATGGTCAGCTCGGAGGAGGATGACATGGAATGGACTCGTGTGAGGGAGGATTTGGGTGTTGGGGAAACAGGCAATGAAAGCGTGGGAGGTGATTGGCGGGTTGCAGGATCAGACCCATGGACTGGTTGGAGGGATGGAGCGGGATCCACAGCTGGGGATGCTGTGGGGCGTAGTCGAAGGTGCTTAAGCTCTGATGAGGATGATGATGTTGGGGCGTCTGGAATTGGGATGGCAGCTGACAGCGATGATGAGCTTGAACTGGGATAAAATGGGGTTTGGGACCAATGTCTAATTGCGTTGGGCAAGGTAATCTGGACGGACGCTTGGGCTTTTGTTTGGGAACTTCCTGAAGACGGGTGTGATTCGCTACTGGATACCTTGAACCTCCGTCGTCTTTTTGACGGGCAATACCTACTTACACTGGATTGACGCTGGACTGACTGACTACGATTCCGGATTAACCCTGCTGCTGGCTATCGGTGAGACCTTTGGATTCCTTGACGACTACGCTTGGCTATTGATCTTCTGGACCGGATTGGGACCCTGCTGACTGCCGTTACCCTAGACCTGAATCCTGACTACGACCACGCTTTCGTTCGCTGCAGGGAGGAATAAACAAGCCTGTTTTACTCCCCTGCTGTTTCTGAGTAGCAGAGAGGAATCTGCTACTGGTCTTTTGTTTACATTCTGACTCCTGTTGATCCTCTTTTGTTTGCATTGTTTGCCAAGCTGAAGTAAGCACTTTGATTTAATCCGGATTATACTGCTGTTTAACCCGGTTTATCCCTTTGAACCATTTAAGCTCAAACTGAGCTGTTTTTTGTTATTTATCCCACTGAAGTCAAGTGTTTGCCCTGTTCTTTGTTTCCTACGGACGTTTTTTAGTTCTGTAACCTCAATAAACTGAGTTTTGTTTTACTTGCTGGCGTTCTGTCTATGACAAGAAGTATGCACTAATTCTATAGTGCAACCCTTATGATAAACAGCAATGCAATCATACTGAACACACATCCAAATATGCAAGTGAATGCCCAACCAAATGTGTACATCCATGCATAATGAATATCTTCATGCATGGTGGAACTCAATGTACTTAGGCAGGCACTTAGGCAGCCCTGAAATGAATGTGGACTTTCTGTATCAGACAAAAATGACCAATAAGACACCAACAGGATTCCAATCTATATGTGTGATGGGTTGTATGTGTATTTCATGCATTGCAATGGTGGAATGATAAAGCAGGAGAGAAGTAAACTTGTTCGTATTTACTCCCATGCCTCTCATTATTCTTTAAAGGTCGAATCCTCTCCAGGTTAATAGCAAATCAGCATATTTGTGTTCAATTGTGGTCCAAACCCAAGTCTCTGCATTGGTTCACTGGCTCTCCTTCACATGCTTCTCCCTCCCCTAATTTAGGCTCCTTTCAATGGATAATTGTAGCTATTACTTGATAACTCAAGAATATAAAAATGCCATCATGGGTCATTTGTCACGGATCATTGTCTCTCAGTCCATTAGGTAATTACCAAACAATGGAAGACAAGGTAGGGTATGATCAGCCCTAATTTAAATTGAACATAGTCTGACACATATTAAAATGTCTTGTCTTAGCAGTCATTATGATCTAGGGTATTATTGCAATTTTTATATCTTTCCTCAGAGTTCTTTTAACTTTGTCAACAATTGGCTTGAATAGTGGTATCCAGAATATGGGATTTACACAACTCCATGAGTTTGGGCCTTAGCTGTGATGACTGGCAAGAGAAGATGGGATGAGATGCTTCTAATCTCACCAGACTTGGACCATTGAAATATTGCATCCTTGATGTGTTTGAACACAAAAGAGCCTCAAGAAATGAGTTAGGCAAGTCCCTATGGGGTTATTGTTGCTGTTAACTGTCTTTAAGCTGACCTTGACTCATGGAGAATCTGTGAATAAAATACCTCCAAGTCACCTCACCATCAACAGCTCTATTCAGGTCTTGCAGATTGAAGGCCATAGTCTCCTTGACTTTGTCTTCCTATTTGCCTATTGTCCTTCACCTTTCCAGTCATCATCATTTTTCTAGTTAGTCATGCCTTCTCATGAAATAAACAAACAAACAAACAAATAAATAAATAAATGATGTGTCTAAAGTATAGCAGCCTCATCCTGGCATCTCGTTCTAGGATCCACTTGTAGAATGAATTACAATAATCCAACTAGTATGTAATTAAGGCATGAGGCACTGCAACAAGGCCTGCCTTCCCATGTTGCTTTCCCCTTTCCATTAGCAGTTGGCTTTCCTTTTCTAGTCTAGTTATTTCCACCAGATGCACCAAACAGACAAATAAGATATTTTGGAATTACTGTATTCTTTCAGTGATTCTCAAATAAGTGCTATAGTAATCAGCCACACTGAAATGTAGCAACGTAGCATGATATTGTGAATGCTGCATTTCAGAACTTGAAAGACTTCTTGTCTATGGGAAATGAGCCTTCTGGTTCTTTTGACCTCATCCCCCCTCTCATAATATTTTGCAGATCTCTGGCCTAATGTCTTACATTGGGAAAACTACAAACAACAGTGGCAATGAGCAACTGCTAGAAATGTCTTGCAAAAATGAACTTGCTCATTCTTTGTTGTTGTTGTTGTTCTCATTGTTGTTGTTTTCCAGAAATGTGTGTTACCATAAATATGCATAATGCATTCTCCCCATCACTTTGTAACTTGTGGAGCAAAGACTGTAATCTGTTTAAGAAGAACATGAATCAGACTGATAAAAAATAATTGGTTGGAGGTTGTTTTTTAATTTAAAAAAACTATATCTTTTTTTAAAAAAATAAAGCTGTCAAAAAGTTCTTATGGTAATGAAGAGCTTTGTTGTTATGACAATTGCATCGTCTCATTTGCCTTTTGAAGAAGCTTGCAGTGTGGAATACGATAGGCAAAAACATCAGGAATAATTAAAACAAATGGTAAGTGAAGGGGAAAAAACATCTGCAAAGACAGATCCCTACCAGAAAGCTTTAGAATCACACTTGTTAAGTGACAAACTTCAAATGGGATGCAAGTGTGTGTGTGTGTGTGTTGTGCAGACACAGACTGATATGCCAGCTGCCAGGGGCTAGGATAATCACATAGCTATGAGTCCCAGTGCTATGAATGGATCAGGGATGCATTCCCTTGTTACACTCTCATTCAATCCATCAGACAAGGCATCGTGTGCCACATACACTTCTGGTGACAGAATCAGGAGGGGTTTTTCATTGTGCCTTATGATCCTCCAAGGAACTCAATTATCTAGGCTTTTCTCAACCCACAAAGCACTGCAAGAGCAGAGTCTAGACCCCCTGCTGGGTTTCTCTTCTTCCCAGGGAGGATATTGGAGAAGGATTTGCCGGGAGAGGAGTCAAGGGACTTTATCACATGAGGTTGGTAAAGTGATATTCCACATATTCCTCACCGATGCTGTCTCTGTCCTGTAGCTGCTTCATATCACATCTATTCCTGGAGCACCCCTTTGAAGGGCAGAACCAGTCAATGCCTCTCAATCATGCTGCTTGTCCACAATATATTTACATGTGAAAAGCTCATCTTGTAGTTCCACTTTTCAGGCATTCACATGATATGAGAAGGCTTGATTTTATATTACTACTGCCCAGCTCCTTCCTTCCCTTCCCTTCCCTTCCCTTCCCTTCCCTTCCCTTCCCTTCCCTTCCCTTCCCTTCCCTTCCCTTCCCTTCCCTTCCCCTTCCTTCCTTCCTTCCTTCCTTCCTTCCTTCCTTCCTTCCTTCCTTCCTTCTTCTCTCTGAGAAAGAACATCCATTCCTTTGGCTGAGCATAGAGGGGCAAACCCTGCTCCTCCCTGTCCTCCCTTGCTGGGAGGTTTTCTCCAAAGCAAGAATTTTTATTCCTTCTTTGGGGCAATTTAACTGTAATTGCAAAATTATAACAAAGGCAAAAATGGAAAGTTGTGCCGTCCGCCGGACAATAAAAAACTATAAAACTGAAACGTGCTGTCCTTTATCCGGGCGAACTGCAAATCCCTATAAGCTGTCCTATAGATATTGAACGACTGAGTCTGGATAACTTCAAAAAGGGATGTTTATTCATACAAGGTTGTAAACCTGGCACAGATCTTAAAGTTGCAGAAAATGAAACAAATTTCCATAGGTTTTAGTTGCAGAATTATCCCTGGTTCCAGAAGGCAAAGGTGATTATAAAACCACTATACCCTAATCACGCTGTCTATATTAGAAGGAGAAACTCTTTCCTTCCCTATCTTTACAGCAAAGATTAGTTCTAGAAGCGATGGAATAAATCTGCTCCTCTAACTAGATTTCCTATTCCAGATCAGTATAATTCAATACTTATCTAATTTGGATAGGCTTAGATTGGCCTGGTTTTGAGGATGATTTGTCCCAGTTAGCCTTGCACAGCTGCAGCACGTTGGAAGACTATAGCCAAAAAAAGGCTCCAAAATGGAGACTAGACCCTGGTAAAAAAGGGCGGTCCTAAGATGTTGTACTCTTTGACCAATCATTGCAAAGAAAACTGCAGCCAGCTCTTGCAGACTCCAAGTCACTTTTCCTGGGCTTTTGCAGCCAGAGGCTGAAACAAAATGTAAAGGCAAACCATCGTCCTGGGGGACGGAACACTCCCCGCTTAAATTCCCAGGATGTGGGAATTTACCACTCAAAAACATACAAACACCTTTGTATACACAATAAAACAGTATAAAACTTACACACTTTGGACAAGCAACACGAGATTGCTGGTTGGTCGGTCTAGGACAGACGTTTTGTCCTTACTATGAGTCTTTATCTGAACTTTCCTAACCTTACCGTCAGGGCAAGGAAAGGTCTTTAGTATAATGCCCATAGGCCAGGCATGGCGGGGCAAGTCTTTGTCCTTTAGCAACACAAGGTTTCCCACCTTGACATTGTCCTTTGGGGTTTGCTAGAGTCTTCTGGTTTGAAGCTGGCTTAAGTATTCGGCCTTCCACCTCTTCCAGAAGTGGTTGGCTAAGATCTGCACATGCAAAATTGGTGCCGCAGTCCGACCAATTTGTCTTAATTGGCCCTCTGAGGGCTATGAACCTTTTCAAGGCATTTACGAATGATGAAGTGTCCATTCCCTCTGCAACCTCTATATGGACAGCTCGTACTGACAAACAAGTAAACAAAACCGCACATCTTTTGTTATTTACAACACCACTGGTTTTTCTTGTAACAATTTCCCAAGGACCAAACACATTGATTCCCACATGGGAAAAGGGTGGGTCTGTCAAAGTCCTATCCTGAGGTAGTTCTGCTATTAACCGATTTTGACAGTTTCGCCTAAGGCGCCTGCATTTAACACATTTGAAAATACAACTGTTGACCAACCTTTTGGCATTAACTACCCACAGACCTTCGTTTCTAAGGGCTGCCTCAGTTAGAGTTCTACCCTGATGATGGATCCTTTTCTTTAGGGACCAGAGTCTTTTCCCTACCACGTATCTATCGTTTGGCGAAGTGGGCTTATCTGACTTAAAGGGCAAAGGAGCTACCCAATTTCCCTCTGTACTTCGTGAGCCTTGAGCATTCATACTGTCCAAGAACCTTTGCTCACCTTTCGAGAGCGCTGTGGCTTCATCTCTCTCAGAGACTTTGAAGGTGGAGGAATACTCTGGAGTTATTCCTTGGCAGTAGACTGAGATGTGACTTAGGCAACTGCGCACAAGTGTAGGACGTCCACCTTTAAGCACCTGTGCTTGATTGGAGTCCAACGACGATGGTGGGTGCATCTTGTTTATGCACACTGGGCCTGTAACTGTCCAGCCTAGTGGTAGCAGCTGAGCAATGGGCGCCCCTGGAGGTCCCTTAACTTGGTCGTTCACATAGAACAAGTTCGGACAGTCCGCACCAAGCAGAAGGGCAATGTCCACATCTGGACGAAAAGCAGGTATGGCATTCTTTAATCGTCGCAAATGTGGATGAGCCTCCACAACTTCCCTAATTACAATTTGTTTTTTGTTCCGAGGGATGGAGGAACACTCAATCAGGTCTGGCAACTTGAACTGCCTCTTCTGGTCGCAAGAGGAAACAACAAAGCCAGATGCTATGCGACCCTGCAACTTCTTTTTTCCTGCACACGTAGTCATAGTGTAGTCAACCATCTTGGTTTTAAGGTCAAACATGCGGAAGAACTCTGGAGTAGCCAGGGAGGCGTCGCTCTGTGAATCCAGGGCCACATAGAGTCTCTTTCTAAGCCAAGGGCTCTTGGCTGGATATACATCCGCTAGGCAGATAGGATGACAAACTCTGTACTGGTGCGAGTCAGAACACAGCTCTGTACAGGCGACTGCTGAAACCTCCACCTGCATCTCTGGTACGACTGGCTTGTCGGTGTCTTCGACTGCTGACTTTTCTTTTGGTGAAACGTTCCCTTTGGGGTGGGAGATGACACTGGAGTTGTGCATTGCGGTGCAATGCTTGAGGCTGTTGCATTTCTCACACTTGACGTTTTCTTTGCAGTTGGACGCAAAGTGTGGAGTTGCTCCACAGCATCTAAAGCAGATTCCCTGCTTTTGAACTAGCTGTTGCCTTTCTTTGTATGACTTTCTACTAAACTCCCTGCAGTTGGCCAAGCTGTGAGGCTTTTGGTGGATAGGGCAAAGCAACTCTTTTACCTCCGACCTGGGTTCATCAGTCTTGTGTTGAGTTTCGACTGCCTTTACGCTGACAGGTCTATTGGCCTCTCTAGGTGGTTTCTTGTCCACTTCAGGCGCCTTCCCTGTATGGATCCCTTGATATAAGGTGGGCAGGCCCGTCTGTGGATCATTCCTTTCCCTGGCCGCTCTGGTGATGAACTGGACCAGATGGGAAAACGGTGGGTACGCCTGAGAATGGGCCTCCTTGTAGTTAAAAACCTGTTTCCCCCAGTCTTCCTGCAGGGCAAAGGGAAGTTTGTCCAGAATCTGCCGCTGGGACAGATGCTGATCGAGGCACTGCAGTCCAGGCAACTCTGGATTCTCCTTGGCCGACTCTAACTCTGCAAGAAGATCACTGAGGTCCCACAAGAGCTTGCAGTCCTTGAGCTTTAAGGTTGGGAACCTTTGCAGCTTGTCCATTAGAGATGCTTCAATCTCTGTGCTAGCTCCATACCGCTGATGTAATCTGTCCCAGGCCTTTTCCAAGGCTTTGTCGGGATCAGCTACATGGGCTGAATATATTCTCTTAACTTGAGAAGATGATGCTGGACCCAACCAGGCGCCTAGCAGGGTCAGCTCTTCTTCAGGCAACAACTTTAAGTCTCTAATTGCCCTCTTGAAGGTAACCTTCCAGAGAAGGAACTCTTCAGGCTTGTCTGAAAACTTTTCGACTCCCTTGTCCTTGAGGTCTCTTTTGGGACTTCTAAGGATCGAGACGAGTTGGGATTCTGGTGTTGACGGTGTCTTATGTGGCGTTGGCTGCTGCAGGGAGAAATCCCGTGCTCCTGGTGTCGACCTTTGACCCTTTGGAGGGATGACATCGTCTGTAGATGGACCGATGGTTCCCTTTGGACTTGCTTGTAGGGCCCAATTGGTGGTAGGCTTTGATGGTTTGGCTGACTGTTCAGGAATCTTAGTAGGAGGCACAGGCAACCTGAGCAAAGACGAGCTCCCCGCTATGATGCTCTGAACTTTAGGCAACCCGAAGGCAACTTTAGGGCCCTGTTCTGACCGAAGAGAGAAGTCTTCATGTTCCTCGTCAGAAAGCTGGCTGTTTAAACTATTAAGATGCACAAGCACCTTGGAAGAAGGGTCCTGCTTCGGCAACTGACTTACATTTTCTTCTGTGAGTTGCCCACTTAGGACCTTGGCCAAAGTCTCAGCTTTTACCTTTTTGGCAGTAGCATCCATCCTTATTCTAAGCATTTCTATTTCACATTGCCTTTGGGCCTGTTCTATTTGGAGTCGCTGTTCCTCCTCTTTAAGGTGGAAAGTGTGGTCAGCTGCTTTTGCATCAGCTTCCGCCTCCGCAACCTTGCTCTGTAGCTCCAGACGTGCAGCCTCCTTAATGTGCAAGGCAGCTAGGGAAGAGATGGCACTCCCAGCAGCAGAAGACTTGCTAGAGTGGCTGTGTTTAGACGATGCACGCTCCCTTAGTTTAGATACCTGGCTAGAGCGGTTGGACTTAAGACTACGTGCCACAGCAGGTGATTTTAAAAGATTGGTCTCATGGCTGCATAAGGAAGCTAGGATTGCCCTCACCCTATTTTCTTTCTCATTAGTGTCAGCTAAAACACTCACTATTTCTAACTCTGAATCCTTGGCGTTAATGCGCTCGAGGACCTGGACTATCTTAGACACCAAACCCCTCCAAAGACCGAAGGTCTCTTCAAGGTCTGTCTGTAATATGGATGGCACCCTTGTAATACCCAAGCTCTCTATTCTGCCCATTAATGTTACAATGCGCTCCCATGCCGAACCTAACCTCACATGGAGGAGCTCCTTTTCATCTATTAGATGGGCTAGCATCTTGGCTGAAGGGTGCTTTATCCTTTGGGGCCTTTCATTCCTAATTTCAGCCTCAGGAGGAGATATACCATCTGTATCATCTTGAAATTGCATAGACATTATATATTCTTAGTAGCAAGTAAATTTACAACAAAGGCAAATGCAATATACCTGCAAGTAAATTTACAATAAAAGCAAATTCAATATATAATACAATTCACAGCACTTAACCATAGCAATATATATCACTAAGTAACTATACTTTACAAAGATTGTGACCTTTGGCGCCAAACTTTGGTAGGCAAGCTGCAAAATGCCAACTGACAGCAACTTGCCACTTGATACCTCCCTTGCCCGAGTGACGTAAACTGCCAAATTTTCAAGCACCTCGTGCTCTGCGGCTCGAGGCCTGCCGCCGAAGGAGCACCGAGGCTGGCTTTGGAAAGGAGGAGAGAAAAGACGCCTCCTCCCCGCTGTGAAGGGAGGTCACCACCGCAGGTCGATGAAACAGGTCACCACCGGAGGACGATGAGGCAGGTCACCACCGCAGGACGATGAGGCAGGTCACCACCGCAGGACGATGAGGCAGGTCACCACCGCAGGACGATGAGGCAGGTCACCACCGCCAGGCGATGAGGCAGGTCACCACCGCAGGACGATGAAGCAGGTCACCACCGCAGGACGATGAGGCAGGTCACCACCGCCGGACCATGAGGCAGGTCGAAGCCGGCCGAGTGCTCCGGCCGAACTCGCAGCAGCGTTGCCAGGCCTGTCCAGGTTCTAGCCTGGTTCTGGTGGGCTTCACGCCTCAGAGCCAGCCAAAGAACTGTCGCTGGTGCTCCGCGGCTCGAGGTCTACCGCCGAGGGAGCCCTGGACGTTGCTGGGAACTGCACAGCCTGTGCAAACCCAGAAAGCCACTGGGCCACGTGCGCACACGCGAGCCAAATAGCAAGGAAATAGAGCCCCGCTATTTGACTCCTTCAGGTCTGAGAGCGGGCTCCACTGCCTCAGAGGCTGGTAGAGTCTTTAGGTATGCAGACTGAGCTCAGGCGGAAAAGCCGCGGCCTATACTAAACTTCCTAAACTATAAAAAACTATAAGCCGTGCAAGCTAGCTCAAGCGGAAAAACCGCTGATCTACCTCAAAACTGTGCCGTCCGCCGGACAATAAAAAACTATAAAACTGAAACGTGCTGTCCTTTATCCGGGCGAACTGCAAATCCCTATAAGCTGTCCTATAGATATTGAACGACTGAGTCTGGATAACTTCAAAAAGGGATGTTTATTCATACAAGGTTGTAAACCTGGCACAGATCTTAAAGTTGCAGAAAATGAAACAAATTTCCATAGGTTTTAGTTGCAGAATTATCCCTGGTTCCAGAAGGCAAAGGTGATTATAAAACCACTATACCCTAATCACGCTGTCTATATTAGAAGGAGAAACTCTTTCCTTCCCTATCTTTACAGCAAAGATTAGTTCTAGAAGCGATGGAATAAATCTGCTCCTCTAACTAGATTTCCTATTCCAGATCAGTATAATTCAATACTTATCTAATTTGGATAGGCTTAGATTGGCCTGGTTTTGAGGATGATTTGTCCCAGTTAGCCTTGCACAGCTGCAGCACGTTGGAAGACTATAGCCAAAAAAAGGCTCCAAAATGGAGACTAGACCCTGGTAAAAAAGGGCGGTCCTAAGATGTTGTACTCTTTGACCAATCATTGCAAAGAAAACTGCAGCCAGCTCTTGCAGACTCCAAGTCACTTTTCCTGGGCTTTTGCAGCCAGAGGCTGAAACAAAATGTAAAGGCAAACCATCGTCCTGGGGGACGGAACAAAAGTCATGCAGTGTTATGGCCGCAGTGCAGAAAACAGAACCAAAGAATAGTAAGTGTCATAAAGATCGATGCAAAACTAGTACGCCTTCTTAATTAAAGTAGCACAATTGTGGTGGGACAGCAGGCTTGTGTGTAAAGTCCGGAGAGAGGCCTGGAAGGACATTTTATCAGCAACCAATCACTAGCTATGCTGAACTACTTTGGTTATTCTTTCTAATACATAGCTGGAATCTCCTTTCTTGTATTTTCAATCAACTGTGCCCCCGGGGCAGTAGAAAAGAAGAAGAAAACAAACATTTGAAGATATCAAAATCCAGTCGCGAATGCAAAAATGGGATCCATGGCTATGTACCCTACTTCTGCATCAACTGTTGGATAGGCTGCCCATTAGGTTTTTAATATAACTGGAGTTTAAGGTGATTTTCTATTATTATGGAAATTGTAGGTGTTGAGGACAGATCATGGCCTAAATATCTTAATGGCACCAGATTCCATATGATCTTGGAAGTTAAGTAAGGTCAGTCAGGGAATAATAATACACTTTATTTATATTCCACTCTATCTATTTCCAGAGTGATTCAGTACACATACAAGGCAAATATTCCATGCTTTTTACACAATGACATACAATACACAGAAAGGTAAAGGTCTTTCCCCTTTCATTTCCGGCGTCTGGAGGCGATGCTCAACTCCGGTCATGGGGAAATGTTCTTGTTCCATTTTTCCATGCCGAGGAGTCTGTTGCCCATAGACATCTCCGATGGTGTTTTGCCAGCATGTCTGCATGGGGTGCTGTTTTATCTTCCTGCTGAGGCAGTACTTATTGATCTTCTCACATTGTGTTATTTCGAACTGCTAGGTTGGGAGAAGCTAGGGCTGACAGTTTGGAGCTCACTCTGACTAGTGGCTTTGAACTGCTAATCCTCTGGTCAGCAGCTTTTCCTGCAGCTAGCAATTTAACCTACTGCGCTATTGTGGAAAGAATCTGGACAGTAGACCACTGATGAATATGAGGTGCTGTAGGCTAATTTAAAGATGAAAGAACTGGCAAAATCTCATGTAATGATTCCTAATGTAAGAAAACCTGATTAAATGAATGGGATCACCATAAATCAACAAGCAATTTGAAGGTGCACACACACACACATACATATACAAGGATAAACCACTTTCCATCATATAAACGAACTGGTCTGTGTGTGAATGCGTGTTACAAATTGTATATAGAACTGACCTGAAACTTGGCAGTATCAGAGAGGGCAGTTTAGGCTGGTCCTTGCTGATTTTGAGGTGAAGGGGATAGAAAGTGGCTAATTTTCAAAAATTCAAATTTCAACTAATTTTTATGTCACACATGGAGATGGAAGGCCTTAAGATAGGTGGATTTTTTAATTGAATTTGGGGTTTTGGTGAGATATATACATATAAATGATGGAAATATATAAATAAATAAATATTCCCAAATTCTACTAATTTTAATGTATTATAAATCACGAATAAAGCATGGCTATTTGATCATTTGTATTTACCCTTCTGTTCACTGAACAATTAATTGAATTGGTCTACTTTACTTGGGAATAATCAACAGACTCCCAACCTTCTTCTGAGATGGGTTAGAAAGAACTTGATTTTTTTTTAAAGTGAATGTAAAAGAAATCCAAACTGACAGATGTCTATTCCCAGGCTTATGAGGGGTATAAGTGCTTAGCTCTTAAGAATCTGGATTATGAATCTTTGTCTCTTTAATCGTGTTTGTGGTTTTGAATTATGGTTGGAACCCCACCCTGCTCGGTCTCAGGTTTGTCAGCACATTCCCCAGTTGTGCAAACAAAAAATGGAAAAATCTTGGCTTTTTAAAGCAGCATAGAATCATAGCATGTGAGCATTGAAAGAAACTACAAGGACCATCTAATACAACCCTCTGCCATGCAATAATACACTGTATAACTAACTACAGCAGTCCCTGAAGAATTACTATCCAATCTCTTTTTAGAAACCTCCAATGGAGAAGTTGATCCTTCCCAGAAATCTATTCCAAAGCAAAGAATGTTTGTTCAAGAGATGTTCTGGTCATGCAACTTATGGCGACCCAATGAATTTCATAGGGTTTTCTTAGGCAAAGGATACTTTCAGGTGGTTTTGCCAGTCCCTTCCTCTAAATATAGTCTACAGCAGTGGTTCCCAACTGCAGGACCTCCAGGTGTTTTGGACTTCAGCTCCCACAATTCCTAACAGCTGGTAAACTGGCTGGGATTTGTGGGTGGTTAAGTACAAAACATCTGGAGGACCAAAGGTTGGGAACTACTGATCTGCAACACTATATTTTTCCTTGTTGCGTATCCCCAGAGCTCCCTCTGCACATTGCCTGTGGTATTACTCTGTTTTCCCTTTGAACCTCTCCTTTAAACTCCCTTCTTGTTGTTGATGATGTTATTATTGTTGTGTGCCTGCAAATTGTTCCTATACTATTGTGGGATTTTTTAAAAAATTGGTCAGAGGGGGTTTGCTTTTGCTTTACTCTGAGTCTGAGAGTGTATAATTTGTGGATATTCTACTATTTTGGCTGTTGTTTAAAGAATTGTGGACAGTGTTGGAGAGAATATCTGCTTTGCATGCTGCAGAAGCTGCTAGGGTCAACCCTAGATATCTCAAGGTAAAGCCCAGAATGCTCTTGCCCTTCAGACTATGGAAAGATGCTATCTGCCAGCACTGGCAATACTGAGTTACATGAACTTAGGCACCAACCAACAAACATTTCATACCTGCTTATAGTGAGGATGTTGGTTTCCCTTTGAATGCTGTCTTGCATGAAATGAGAGTCCTGGACACTAGGTGGTGCTGTAGCAGTGGTTTGTAGAGCGGGGAGAAAAACAGAATGGGGAGGGAAAGACAAGACAAAGTTACTTGGCAATGTACGCTTCTGCAGGAAATATTAAAATGTCCTTTCAGATTCTAGTTCTACAACAAAGAATGGGTAACCTCAACCGTTTGTAATGACACCCACTTCATAGAAATGTAGGAAACCTGGTCCATCTTAGAATAATAGAGTTGGAAGAGACCACATGGGCCATGCAGGAAAAGTACAATAAAAGTACCCCCTGCCCAGTGTTGTCAACTTTCTCTCTTAAATTTCAGACAAGATTCTTTCCTAGCCCGAGACCATATGGGCCATGCAGGGAAAACAATAAAAGTACCTCTGCCCACTGTTGTCAACTTTGACTCTTAAATTTCAGACAGATTTCTTTCTTAGCTCTACGTGGAAATTGCTGGGATTCCCTGGCAATTTATCAGCCAAGTGTCAATCAGGCCCAACTCTATTTAGTGTGCAATGGGATATCTAAATAATTCAGGGCAAAGTAGGGTTTACCTGCTTTGTCTCCTATTACTTCGCTTTTACCTGAGGTGTTGTTTGGATTCCTCAGATAAAAATCCATCAGGGCCCACATTTTGGACCCTTTCTGGAAGGGCCCTGAGTTTAGAGAGAGGAGAACAAAAAGCATTGCTTTTTTTTAGGGAGCAGAAATGTGGATTGTGTGTCTACATTAGCCAGTAAATCTGGGATCAGTCTGAAGCAGAAATGCATAATTATAATCATAGCAGTATTATTACACTTTAACTGCCATAGTTCCATCCTATGAAATATTGGCAGTTTTATTCATTTATTTATTTTATTTCCAACATTTATATCCCGCCCTTCTCACCCGAAGGGACTCAGGGCAGCTTACAACAATGGCAACATTTCGATGCCTGCACAAAATCAATACCACAACAGTACATAAAAACAATTAAAATTATTAAATACAGTATAAAATTTATATAGCATGCTCAGCCAAAGCACTCCAGTGTCTCACCAAACTACAAATCCCAAAATCCCATAGCATGGAACAATGACAGTAAAGTGGAATCATAATGCTATAACTGTGCAGTGCAAAAGGGTTCCAGCTCCCTTACTTATGAATCTTTTCTGCAAGCATCTTCTATATTGGTGCACTGAGTGCATGGTGTTCTGGGGATATCTAGTTATAGTATCAAATTGGAATATGATGGCTGAGATCAAACATTAGTATGGAACATAATTGCAGAAAGCAATCTCATTCCTCTTTTTTTGGCTGGGGGTGGGTGGTGTTGGTCTTGAACTGTAAATGGCCACCACAGTGGTTCTTAAGCAGCTGCCTGGAGTGGATCTTTTATGGACAGTGTATGCGGAATTCTTTGTCCAACGTCCAAGAAGAGACATAACGTTGAGTTATGTGTGTACATATCATCATCAGGATTTGTACCATTGTATTGTTACTGCTGTTGTGGGTCTCTGTGTTTGGAAAATGCCCAGAGTTTGGAAAAATGACTGTTTTGGGTTGACAGCTTCCAGAATTCCCAACCTGCATGGCCGGCCAGCGGGTATTGGAAGCTGAAATCCAAAAAAAGAGCAATTTTCCCAAGTTCTGTCAAGGCCCACTAGATTAGATTACTGGTGGGCGTGCTTGATTTGCTCCCCACCTCATAAAGTGATGCCCTTTTGCAAATGTGAAAGTCTCTGTATCTCCAGCGATGATTATCCAATCCCCGTGAGAGACACATCCACAGGCGTTCTAGAGGTGGTACTCCAATCTTTGTTCTTCCTCTTGTAGTTGCATTAAAGACAGCTTGTACTCCAAAGGTTAACACATTGCTGAACACTCCTGACTCTGACAGCCTGCTAAGTGGCCCGACAAAGCTCTAAATGGGTGTGTGGCAGCAGCACTGCTACAGCTTTTTTTTTTTCTGGGCTCCTACAGGTGTTAGCAGATCTGGTGACAGGGGAGATGAGGAAGAGACCAATTAGTGAAGAAAAAGTCTCCCTTTATCAAATCTGAGCTTCACACCCAAACTTTTTTTGCCGGGCGGTCTACCTAATGGCCTTTCAACTCCAGAATAGACATCATAATATCACAAGGTTGTAAAGGACCACAAGGGTCATCTAGTCCAATCCCTGCCGTGCAGGGACACTGTCAAAATACTAAAACATGGTAATATCTGAAAAATACTAGCAGCAATGAAAACAACAATAGTCCATGCAGATGAAACTACATGATTTGAAGCATTGGTGTAATTGGGTAATAATGAGAGCTATGACCAGAGGGCATGAGCATTAGAAGGTTCAAAAAATAAATGAGCATTGCAGTTTAGCCTTGTAGGTATGTAGGTATGGTACATGTAAATGAAAGCTGAGATATTTCTATTTTACAAATGAGACATTTCTGCTGATGAGGAGGACGTGGGTTTAAAAAGAGAATTTTCAAAGATACTTCCAATGACTATAAATCCCATATGTTTTGATTGACCTAAGTTGCAAAAGGCCTATGTTTGAGAAAGGCCTGCGCTTGAGAGAAAATGCTGATGTTTGGGAAAAGAGTTGTTCCAGAGAAAAAGAAGTTACTTTCAATAATAACAATACATCAAGTCAGAACCGGTTACCCACTACTCCCTAGGATTCCCATACGGTTTCGAACCTATACTTGCAACAAGAGGAAGATAAGCTGGTGCTGAGATCAGGGTCAGTAACATGAAAAGCACCGTTGTCTAAAGAGTCACATGTTGTTACAGCATAGAAAACCAATGGAATTGCATGATGGTTAAGATGCTTGTGATGTAGCCAACATTAAACAAATGGGGTAAATGATCTTTGTAAGCCAATAAGGATATGCTTACTATTTTTTGTAGAAGTGATACAAACCCTTGCAACCATTTTGAAAGGGCCACAAATCCTTTTATTGATTGCATTGATGTATGCGTGTTTTTGTCGTTATTGCTAAGCTCGCAATAAATAGTTTTTTTGCAGTTTGAAGATCCAACGTTCGTGGTGTCCTTCCTCGCCCTCTCCACAGAAAAAGGGGCCTCCTGCTTTTGACTTTGGATTAAGAGGAGTATTTTTACATCTTTGCCCCTTCACTGAAATAGTCATTTCAGGGTCCCAAGCCTGTTGTTTTAACCTGGTGTAGTTTGCACCCTCTTAGTGATGCTCCTGCTCTCAATTTTTTTTCTGATACTGTTTATTGAGATCTCTTTATTATTTTTATAAAGCATTCCTTCTGGTTTGTGTGGTTCCTACAATGTCCACTTGGCCACAAAATTAATAACGAATAGCTTACCTATTCATCATGTTGGTGGACACAAGGGAAACTACCCGAGACCCCGTATGGCCCTGGGACACCCACCCACTCCTAAGTGACGCCTGCAGAAACCTTCAGGCAAGGAAGTCTTTTGTTGGCTATCCCATCGCTGCCAACTGTAACAACGCCACTGTTTGAAGGGACAATTTGTTAGGGTCTCCTACAATTTGTAATGAATCTATAAAATTGATAATACAGCCACTAGCCTGTAATATGTTTATCTTCCTTTGATGTGTAGCGCGGCTTGACTCGAAAGTATAAGAAACAGAGACTTAGATTTAAGAAAAACTGTAATAAGTTTATTGAAGTATAGAAGCTTAATGGTTTCAATGTTTCTTATCTTCTAGAGGTACATTCCTTTAGTGGTTACCTTTATAACTTCTCATAAAACAACTCTTAAGAGGACTGTTCTTTCCACTAGGCAAACTTTAAACTTATTTACCTTAAAATGTGTTTCTTTCTTTAACAGTTCACTCCAGGTACTAGCTTATTCTTTCCCTCTGTTATTTCTGTTACACTAAAGACTCTTACTGGGTTTCTCTTCCCTTTTTTCAACCTCTAACTACTAACCTAAATAAGTCAACTTGACCTATCTAAACCACACAGGCTAAAAGCCTAAACCTTCTTGATTCTCAACACAGTAGAACTGGCTTTTCCTGCAGCCCTCTGACCACAGACTTACTATTTTTAAAATGCCTCTCTTGCCAAGTGGCAGTTGGCTCCTCCACTTTTCTATGGCAACCCATCTCAGAATGAGCTGAGTTGGCCACTATCTCCTTAGTCATGCCACTTTAAATACTTACCTCTTTAAACACCTACCTATAATTCTACATGACTGTTGATTAAAATTCACACTTCACCACACCAACATTCAAATATGTGAGGCACTTCCAACTTGTTGCATAGTAGAAGAGTCCCTTTACTTAATTATCTCATCAAAAATGTAAAACAGTCAGGAAGAAGTCAGGTTATCCGCTCATGCGAATATACCACCAAAGAAGTAAATGACTGTTTAATCTTTCTTCCACCTTTTGTGACTTCTTGAATTATATTCAGGATACTTTTAAAGAGTAACAGTAACTTAGTTTATTTATAGCGTTCTTTAACTTTTTCTTCTGACTACTTCTCTAACCACCTTTCATTAACGTCCTCCCTTACTCTTACTTACTAACAAAATATCATGATTCTCCAGCTAACTCCCTCACTTACTGACTTCAACTCCCATAGAATGTTCAGTTGGGTTTTTCTTTTTTTTCTTCAAAAGCCATCCTTGATTCTCTCATCTTTCAAATCTTGGCACCCGCTCATTTGCATACAGCCAATCAGGTCGCTCCTATGCAAAATAGCTCCTCTCCTGGTGCTGTTGCTCCCTGAGAACCACAAAATGGCTGCTCGCACGCCAGCTCTATAAGGTAGGTGAAGTCTCAACATCAACAAACATATTTAAAACTCTGCATTATAAATAGGCATTTTGTTACAGGCCCCTTCCACGCAGATGTATAAAGTCCACATTGAACTAGGTTATATAGCAGTGTAAACAAAGGGCCCTACCACACAGCTATATAACCCAGACTATCAAGGCAGAAAATCCCACAATATTTGCTTTGAACTGGGATATTTGAGTCCACACTGCCATATATTCCAAACCAGATAATGTGGGATTTTATTCAGCTGTGTGGAAGGGACCCTAGATAATTCTGGGTTATATGGCAGAGTAGAATGTCCCAACAAGCTCTGGAAGAACCTCATTGTAGCCTTCTCCACCCGTTGCAGAACTATGTATTTTGAGTGGAGTTTTCTGAGTTTTCAGCTCAGATCTCTGGGACTCACGTGTTTCAACGCCTCTGATTCTTCTCCTAAAATGTATTTATAAATCTAATTAAGGCAAGAGAGAAGGGAAACGCTAACAACATGCAGCAGGCTAACAGAGCACACTTACAACAGTAAACTACCTATTTAGTGCTAAATCCCACAGCTGGCTTCTACCAACGTCAGCTCCGTGGAATAAGGAAAAAGTCACATCAGCTCATAGCACAGGTGGTGCGTGTGACAATCCCCCCTCCCCAGGTGTCTTGGGGAGGCTTGGTGCATATGTTGTTGTTATTTATACTCCCCCTTTCCTCCTCTCCACTTTATTTAGCACTCGGAGCAATCAAGACAGATGCTGGCAAATTCTAGCCTTAAGAAAGTGGGGCAAGCATGGGGTTTGGGTAGGCAGGTAAGTTATGCTGTCCCCCTATTTGCATTGGCAGTGGGAAGCTGGAGCCCTTGGAGGATGCTTCCAATGTCTACGCATACACCAGAATGGGGTAGAAAATATCAGCTGTACAGTCAGGCATTTGTATCCATGTATTATGCATCGATGGATTCAACCATATTGAACATATTTTTTAAAAATCCAAAAAGAAAACATTGGATTTGTAATTTAATATAGGTGACACCATTTCATCACATCATTGTATCTACCACCCATGGATCGCAAAATCTGTGGATGCTCAAGTCCCATTGTATACAATGAAATGGTAAAATGGTATCCTGGATATAAAAAAAGAAAATCAAGGTCTGCTTTTTGTTTTTGTTTTCCTTTGAGGCAGAGCGAGGGAATATTTCTCAAATCTGGATGGTTATTTGTACAGATACAGAATCTGTGGATTTGCGGGGGGGGGGGGGTTGTAGTTTGAATCCATTGCTCTGCATTCTAGGACCCTTCCACACGGCCATATAACCCAGAATATCACAGAAGAAAATCCCACAATATCTGCTTTGAACTGGATTATCTGAGTCCACACTGCCATATATTCTAGTTCAAAGCAGAAAGTGTGGGATTTTATTCAGCTGTGTGGAAGGGGCCCTAGTCTTAGGAGCAGGAGAAAACAAGCTTGTTCCCTGTTCAATAAGGCATCTTTTCAAACATTTAGACATAACTATCATGCCCCATATTATTCCTATCTGCTCGAGGCTAGACATACACATCTCCCTAAAGATACTCCTCATAGCACTTGGTTTTGGTGAATAAAAGAACATTTTTGACATCTAGAGAAAACTCAGGGGATGGGCAAAAATTCCTGGGGACATGATTCCCGCTCCTGATCTAGTCAATTATTTGCATCCAGAAACAGGGTAAAAAAGATGAGGGTAGAAAGAATAGCAAAGACTATTTAAATGGAACTAGTTGTGGGATTACATTGCCATACTCTTTGATAAGTCCAGTCTCTTTATGCTCCCTTGAGAGACTTTTGGAGCTGAGAAGAAGTGGCCCAGCTGCTACAACTTTGATTTACTAGGTACTCCAAATAATTGGAGAAGGAAGTTTAGCTGCTGGGAAAGTTTCTTTCTTTTGCAGTGTTTGGAGATAACTAGGTGTTTTCGCCTGTATGGGTTGTTCTCTCCCATCACACTCGGTTTTATCAACATGGCCAGTGGGTAAGCAGAGCAAGCATTCTTGGCCTCATTGCTTCCCATTGCAAGGGATCACAGTTCCCTCACTGTGCCAAAGCCGAAATGGATGAGGAGATATGTATGTGTGGAGCACCACAACCAAACCATAGCTGAAGGGAATGTTCTCAGATCCTTCTTCCTTCACTCTGAGTAACCTGTGATAAATATTTCATTTCATTATAACATTCTGTTCTGTTCTGTATCTGTCTGTTTGTCATCTAGCTATCCATGAGATCTTGGAAAAGTTAATTTGATGGAGTACAATGGTGCCCATGTTAGTTTGGAGGATTCTGGGAGTATTATTATCGTTTTTATTTATGTATATCCCACTTTATTTTGCCAAAGAGGACTCAAAATAGTTGTCAAAAAGGTCCTCACTCAAATTATACATGGACTTACTTAGTTATGTATGTGCAACTAAGGACTTTATCACATGAGATTGATAAAGTGCAATTATAGCAGGATAAAAGAGCCTTTGGATGAGGCTTACTGTTTTTACTGTTCTAATGTAGCACATTAACGGTGCTCCAGGCAGTCATGCTGACCACATGACCTTGGAGGTGTCTACGGACGACGCTGGCTCTTCGGCTTAGAAATGGAGATGAGCACCAACCCCTAGAGTCAGACACGACTGGACCTAACGTCAGGGGAAATCTTTACGTTTACCTAATGTAGCACAAATCCTATGTAAAATCATATTACATATTTTTGACATTAATATTGAAATCTGAAATATATACAGAAAGTCTTTCTTAGCTCCAAAAGTTTCTCAAGGTAGCATGATATTGTGTCTCTCCCACAGTTTCATTCTGCTTGTATCATATCTTTTCATTGACAGTAAAAACCTACAAGTGAATCCAATGTGGTTGTTTGGCCACTCTTCCTTGTACAGTAATGTCCTTTTGTTGCATTCCCAATATTGTAAAGTGAAGGAAGGTACTGCTAAAATGCTGAAGCTGCATGATTATGCAGTTGTGGAAAAAGAAAAGAGGGGATGGGGCAAATACGGGGAGGAATTAAGGCTGTGTGGAAGACCGATCACGGGGATTGACATCAATAAAGTGCTAGCATTGTGTCATTGCAGCAAGGTGTGAAAGTGATTGTTTCAGAAATTGTATGTTTTAATTTGTTTAAACAACACAATTGTGATGAAACAACAGGCAGATGAGATAAAGCCCTAGGCTAGTGGTTCTCAGCATGTGAGTCCGCAGATGTTTTGGCCTTCAACTCCCAAAAATCCTAATATCTGGTAAACTGTCTGGGATTTCTGGGAGTTGTAGGCCAAAACATATGGAGATCCACAGGTTGAGAACCACTGCTCTAAATAGAACCTCCTACATCAAGCCCTCCTAAATTTGATTTACCAGACATCAGTGGCACTAAAAGAGGAAGATCTGTCCTGCTGGTGATTGGGGCACTGGTGGGTGAACTTTCTACTCCTTTCTGACAACCAGGGAAGCTGCAATATGGAAGTGCAAGAAGGGTCCTCTTCCAATTATTGCAACTTCATTTGCTGTAGGAGGGATGGATATATCTGTGCCCCGACTGACAGCAGAATGGACCTCCTTTTCTCAGTGCAGGTGATGCCTAAGTGATCAAAAGTACCACAATCATGACTACATACATAGGGATCATGAATAATGATCTGTTAGGGAAACATAACTCCAGGTTATGTTATGTTTCTAGTCATGTTTCCAACCTATGTTATTGGAAAAAGAGGAAGCAAATACTTTGTAGCAGATACCAAAAGTTTTCATGTAGTTATCAAAAGACGAAAAGACCTTGCATCCAACCACCTGAAGAGACTAATCACCTTACTTAAAGTGTGTGTTTCGGAAGTGATGCGGGGGAGAGAAATCTTATGTGTTTAAGGTGAAAAGAAAATGGAAAATGCAACAACAGCCCCTCAAAGGAACAGAAACAAAAATACAAAAAATAAAATAAAATAAAAAGGAATGCATAAAATACGTAAATGTGAATATCTCTAGAAGCTGGCAATGATTACCTGCCATTATGCAGATGGTAATTCTTATGATTGCCTTTTGTAAGTCCTTAGTGCTTTTGGCTTGGGATTTGGAGAGGAAGAAAAAGCAGGGCTCTGAAAAGTTACTTTTGCAGATCCTCTAACATTTCACAGATGAAAACAAGGATACATGGGGCCAACTGACATCTTAAAAACTTTTAAGTTTTAAAGATGTTTTAAACAATCCTAGAATCCAGGTCTGAAACAGCTTAAAGAGTAATATCAAACACCAAGTGCCATGCAGAACAGTGCAGCATTGGCTGTCTGCTGGAGATGGGGCATCCTAGTGTCCTTGGGAACAGAGTTCCATAATTGAGGCACTGCTACAAAGAACAAAACTATTATGTGCACCCACCAACAAAAATTCATATGTTGGGACATGCTTCCTCTGAAAATCTCAAATTTTGACAGATTCCAATTTTGTACTAGCTGTAATTTCCAAACACATTTTAAGAACAGCCCCATGCACAGCATATTACAGTAGTCTAATCAGGAGATAATTAGAGCATAATTACAAGATCATAGGTCCAGCCTATGAGCTCATAACTAATAAGCAGGATTTCAGCCTGTTTTTCCTCCCCTCAATGCTTATTGCTCTATAGCAATGCTAGGAATTTGGGAACTGACAGAAAATTTCAGTGCCCACATTTGCACCCTCCCTTGGTAAGCTATACCCTGCCAGCACTTTTGAAACCTGCTGCTGGATTTTTGAAGATGTAGTGAACCACATACCTAAGGCCTAAATACTCCAAAGGCACTGGGTCTCAACTGAGCTTGGAAGCTAAGCAGGGTCAGCCCTCCTGTAGTGTTGTGTTTTATCAGTCTGTTTTAACCATATTGTACCCCACCTCAAGCTACAAGTGGAGGCAGGTAACTAATTAAATATCTCCTCCTCCTCCTCCTCCTCCTCCTCCTCCTCCTCCTCCTCCTCCTCCTCCTCTTCTTCTTCTTCTTCTTCTTCTTCTTCTTCTTCTTCTTCTTTGATGTGTGACCACCAGTAAATGTCACACGCTGTAGGCTAAAGGAAGAAACTGGCAAAACTACCCCTGAGTCTAGCTTGCCTAAAAACCTTGTGGAATTCATGAGGTTGCCATAATTTTAAGAGCCAATTGGAATGTACATATGCCTACACACACACACACACACAGAGAGAATACATCACCTAGATATGGGCCATAAGGACAGAAAGTAGGACAAGAATTTCCCTTTTAGCTCAAGGGCACCGTAAAACTTTCTCTAAGGTCCTGCCTTTGTATGCTGGTGGAAAAGAAAGCATTCTCTTCCTCCAGCCCTCGCATCCCCATTTTCATTTTTCCTTAAGCCTTAAAAGAAGATCATGGGCCAAATCTTTGAAATAAAATATGATAGCTGCCCTAGATCTGTGCGTTAATCAAAGCCGTGTTGCAAAATTGATCAACCTTCTTCTTCAAAAAGGTTCCTTTCGGCTCCTCTTCTCCCTCACCCCCGGTGTTCTTTTATTGAGCTAGGAAGCATCCCAATGGATTTCCCTTTAGGAATCCTGATCTCAGCATGAAAATGGATAGCATGATTTATGTTGACACTGCCAGCTTTTTTCTTGTTTCACTTTTCAGAATAAAAATGGCTTCAACTCATCAGGTAAAGCCGTCACGAATTAGCACAGTGGAAATTTCGCCACTTGGATGGTTTTAAGGAGGCAAACAGCCATATCTAGAGACTGCAAGTTGTGTACATGCATATCAAGTGAAATGAATATTGAACTTAGTAAATTTGTGTATCATGAGCTGGTAAATGTGTGTGCACATGCGTGCATGCAAGTGTGAACAACTGCTATGTCAATAACACCCTCAAATAGATGATGGCAGTTGACAACAATGATCATCTCCTTCCTGTTTTCTAAAAGGAAGGGATCAGGATTTCATAGAATCATAGAGTTGGAAGAGACCCTGAGTGCCATCCAATCAATCCTCCTGCCATGTAGGATTATACATGGTCTTCTTTTTGGGTGATCCCTCATTGTCTTGGAAGATGCCTGTGTGTGAGGTTTTTTAATGTGTGGAGGTTGGTGCACAGCCGATCAACACACAGTTTTCACAGAGTGAGGGTTTCAACCAGTGGCGTGATTAACACGACGACAGTGGCATCTCAATCTGTTGTAGCCTTCTTCTGCCTTCACAGCCATTGTAACATGTACCATGTTGTCAGAGCACTCCTGACAGATGGGCACCCAGCCTATGCTTAAAAACATACAAAAAAGGAGACTCCACCACACTCTGAGACCACCTAATCCACCATCAAACAGGTCTTAGCATCAGGAGATTCTTTCTAATATTCAAGTTTCCCTGCAGTTTGACACTGTTGCTCCATGTCCTAGGCTCTGGAGCAGCAAAAAACTGGCTCCATCTTCAACATGATATCCTTTCAAATATTCAAACATGGCTATCATGTCAGCTCATACCTTCACCTAGCTAAACATATCCAGTTTCCTAAATGGCTCATCAAAAGACTTGATTTCCAGACCTTTTACCATCTATTCACCCTCCTCTAGACATGTTCCGGCTTCCTAATTAAGGTGCCCAGATCTGAACACAATATTCCAGGTGAGGCCTGACCAAAGAAGAATAGAGTGTGACTATTACTTCCCCAGCATTCAGGTCCAAGGCTGTAACCTCCATAGAATCACAGAATAATAGAGTTGGAAGGGACCACATGGGCCATCTAGTCCACTCCTCTGCCATACTACACTGATTCTTAAGAAAGAAGGTCCAACTATATCTAGCCTCACACTTGGACATCCTGAAATAGCTGCTGGAGCCTCTGCAGATAGTGAAATGTGCCAGAGGGTAAGAGCAGCTATGGACTGCACTGTAATGAGAGCCTCCTCAACCTGAAGCAGGCCTGGGAAAAAAAAGAGCCATTGCTTTCAGAGATGAAAGGTGCAGAATTATTCACCAGTTGTTTCTTATCCATTCCAAACACACTCTTTGCCCCAGTTTGAGAAAGAGACTTCATAGTTTTCTTCCCTTGCAAAAACACAAGTGCAATTCAAATGAATATAAGTGACACTGGCATCTCCAGCCCTTTTAAAACAGTTGTTTGCAACTTTTCTTCTCTTCGTATTTCATCATTCATGAATACATCCAATCATCCTAAGCTACAAAAGCCCATAAATTCATGGAACAGCCCACACTATTCCTTTTATTTTTAGGAGAACGTGTAAAATATTTATGGCCCTGCCTGCCCTTCCTATCATTTTTCTCTTTGCTATGTTTTGTTCCAAAATACATCCAAAAGGTGATTAAAAATTCACAATGCTACAAAATAATACAGTTAACTTGTACATCGTCACCTACTCTTTCATGATGCACAATACTAAGAAAATCAACTCAGATGCAAGACTAAAGAATTCAGCCGGCTTATTCTTGAGCACGTACATAGTCTGTGTTAAAATAACGCACCAACAGACTGGGAGAGACAATCTGACTTTTTTTCTTTGTTAAGCAGATCAAGGGAAGGGGGATTTTCAGCTATCAAGGTATTTTAGAATTCCACCAGCTCTACTCAGTATGACCCATGGAAAAAAAATTACAGATTTGATATCCAAAACATGAAGACAATGAGAGGTTCCCCACTCCTGATTTAAGTGCAGTCTATGGGGAGAGGCTGATATTTTGGTTGAGGAAAGTATTAGGGAGTGCGGAAATATTTAGGGTATATTCTCCAACTAATGCAATTAGACAAGGACAGTCTCATTAACTCTGCCACCTCACTTTTTCATCTGTTTTAAAATGTTATTTTAGCTTCCTAAGATCTTCCCATTGTTCTTAGTTTACTTCTTATACTGTGGGCAAAAGTAGTTTGCACTCAGTTTACACAACAAGTATGAGAGGAGAGGAATGGAGCACTGTAAAAAACTCCATGCTCTCCAAGTGTCCTGGTTTGTCAGAAAAAGTTCCAATGAATCCTTTGCCATACTACTTTTTCAGTTGCTTTTAAAATGTTCCAGTTTCTCTTTTCTCCTCCTATTTCTTCCTTTTGTCTTTGGCTTACTTCAGTTGCTGCAAGCTGAGTTCAGAGTGCAATACTAGTTTGATTAGCAGCAGGGAGTAAAAGTGTGTGTGTGGGGGGGGGGGGGGGAGAATTTTCCCAGAGTTACCTATGTTTATGTTTACTTGGAATCACAGGATAAGACCACTAGGGCCACTTACATGTGTGGATGTTGCGACCAAGATGCCAATTTTTAAGGCTATGTCTACATGAATAAATACAGAACAAAACCCCATACTCACCCCAGAAATAGCACTGGTCATCTACATCACGCATGATAATTTCAAGCAAGAATATGTACCTTTCAGCCTTAATTTGATACTCTGAAATTTGCAGGAAACTCTGGTGTATCTTCAGGACTTGTGACAATGTGGATAACTAGATCAGGTTCCATTGGGCCTGATCCATTGTCCATATATCACCACTCTACATGACACTTTCTCTGTGCAGATCAGTGCAAGAGAAAAGCATGAATCTGTACCTTTCAGCCTTAACTTGATACTCTGAAATTTGCAGGAAACTCTGGCGTATCTTCAGGGCTTGTGATGGTGTGAATAACTATATCAGATTCCACTGGGCCTGATACATTGTCCACATACCACCACTCTACATGACCCTTTCTCTGTGCAGATCAGTGCAAGGAAGGGAATGGGTTGTCTGTTTGTTGCTGCTACTACTTCATGCTGGCTAAGGAGCTTCCTACGAGAGCATGGCCATTGTGGGTGTGTCTTCTGAGGTCACAATGGGGCACCCATGTGATCAATAAAAAGGAGGGGGTCTCCTTGCTGATAACAGGGGACCCTGTTATAATCTCAGCAGATTCTTGCAGAGGGCTCTATAGTTGGAGAGGAGCCGCAGTGGTGATATGAGGACAAGGGGACAGGGCAGTAGGATCTTGGCCCAATTGGATGGTCACCACTTTCGCCCCAGTGTATGGTGGTTGCAGTCATGGTCTAGACTGGCCACATATTAAGCAACCAGTGTAGACACAGCCTGATTTTTTTTTAAAAGGACAGCAACCTATTGATGAGTTATTGCCAGGATGTTTCTAGGCACTTTGGACTCTGTGAATGAAGAGTTTCATGTACTGCTATAGTCCCAGGTCACAAAATGCCTTAAGTCCACATTGGGCAGGAAAAAGTATATTAGACAACTATAATGTATAAAACATGAAGAGTTTCCCTTTCCACAAAGCTAAATCTAAGTCTGTAAAAACACAGCAGCACTTTGCAAAGCATTGCTTGAATTAATGGGTGCTTTCAAACAAATAACTCAACATCACCACTTGAAATGATTTCACAAATATTTTCCCTCTAACCGATTTACAGTTAAAATTCAAATAGGTTATCTGTTATTTATAGCAAAGAATGAATCTTAAATTAATTTTTTTTGCCATGTCAACAAGCTTGATAACCAGAGAGACGCTCAATTTCTTTTAATTGCCGAAAAAACAACTCCAAACCCCCAAACCGATAAACAAGTTAAAATATTCCAGAAGGATAAAATAATAAAAAAGAGATGAGAATTCATTTGGGTGCCATTATTACACATAAAAATAAGGTGCTCCTTCTATTCCCAAAGATATTTCTTTCTAATCCCATAAAAGCATCTGTCTTTGATTTCAAGTGGAATTCCTGCTGTGCAGGTTCCAATGCAAATCCAATTTGTGTGTAACAAAACCAAATAGGTTGAAATGAACTCTGCATTCCAAAGATGTTTTTGTTTAATCATTGCCTTCCCTCGTCTTTATAACGAATGCATAATCAAGTTATGCTTCAAGAGGGAAAAAAGAAAAGCAAAAAGAAAAAAAAATGGAGTAGTGAAAGGGGAGGGCTTGGGATGATATCTCAGAAAGATCTGCCTCCTCCCAGTCTTCTTTTGGCACAAAGGGAGAAACAGGAAGGCCACCAAATGCCTGCCATTTAGAGATATCAGAGAAGAAGAATTGCTTTTGGGAAACACAAGGTAATTTGGAAAAATTGTGGAAGGAGATGCTAAAAGAAGCAGCCATATTGCCAATGGTGACATTGATTATGATTACGCCTCAAACTAGGTTCACCGGGTCACCCGTATCCTCAGTCCAAGGCTCAAGCTTGAATTCAAAGGGTGGAAATTGACGATGTCACAGGGTGGATTAAACAAATGGCACAAAGCAGGGCCAAATTATGTCATATGACAGGACCTGGTGATGTCATGAAATCACAATTTTGAAAGTGCAAAGAGTAATGAGACCACAATCTAGTGGCAAAGGAATAAGCAGGGGTTAAGAACGGGACCTGGGGACACTCTTTGGGGGACACCCTGATTGTCAAAGAATCCAAACAACAAAAAAGAAAGTGGTTTTTAAGGGCTTGACAACACTGTTTTTAAAATACCCAACATACATTTTTCTGGACCACAGTGGCCCCTTCAATGCCACACAACATTGTGGTGAGATCACCATAACCAGCCTCATACTCACCTTCTTGTTATGGGTGGTCCACATTTCTAATCCTTCACATTATTTTTGGCTACATGGCCGTGGATGCTTTGTGCTGCCCTTGACTCCTTTCATGCATCTGAATAAACGTGTTTTCTGTTAAGTTGCAATAAAATTGATATGCAAGTATCGGCACAAAATAAACTTTTAAAAAATCGGCCTGGGAAAGACCACTTCCCAATGGGAATGCTCACCTCCCGCGATTAACTTTATTTCTCTAAAGACCCAGTGAAGCAATGTCACCCTGAGGGTGTTTAAAAGTCTGGATTTCCTGCAAAATCTCAGGGTAAAAGAAAAGGTTTATTTTTTAAAAATGAACTAAAACACAAAGAAGCACATTGTAAGAGAATCATCATGGATGTTTTAGTCCAATTTAGGTAAACCTGAAGTCCATTTCTGCTTTACATTGATAGATCTAAATTGTATTTGAAAGGTGAATTACCTTTCCTAGAGTGACAATCCCATATATACACTCCATTTTGGCCAGGAAAAGGGCAGTCTGTGCTATGTTGAGGGCAGAGAGCCATAAAAACACCCTTTGCCCTGCCCCTGTTTCACACTTAATGGAGTGTATGATAACCAGTTCATCTATATATATAAAAGAGTGATGGCATCACGGCAATTCACAAAACAACAAAAGTACAGGCCCCCCAACCTCAAAATTTGACAATACAACCCATCATCCACGCCTCAAGGTTGATACAACGAAAAGAAAAATAAAGTCCTAATTAGAGGGAGAGCAATAATTTTTTTTATCCAATTGCTGCCAGTTTAGAGGGCTAATCTCTGCCCACTTGGTTGCCTAGCAACCAAGGGACAGCCAGGTTTCAGTTAGGGGACAGGCCGATTTAGGCCTCACTTAGGCTTCTTCCACAGATTATCTAATTTGCACTGGATTATATGGCAGTGTAGACTCAAGGCCCTTCCACACAGCTATATAACCCATTTATAATCTTATATTATCTGCTTTGCACTGGATTATCTTGACTCCACACTACCATATAATCCACTTCAGTGTGCATTTTATACAGCTGTGAAGAAGGGGCCTCATATAATCCAGTTCTAAGCAGATAATTTAAGATTATCAATATACAGTAGAGTCTCACTTATCCAACGTAAACAGGCCGGCAGGATAAGTGAATATGTTGGATAATAAGAAGGGATTCAGGAAAAGCCAATTAAACATCAAATTAGGTAATCGTTATACAAATTAAGCACCAAAATATATTATACAACACATTTGACAGAAAAAGTAGTCCCATGCGCAGTAATGCTATGTAGTATTTACAGTAGAGTCTCACTTATCCAACACTCGCTTATCCAACGTTCTGGATTATCCAACGCATTTTTGTAGTCAATGCTTTCAATATATCGTGATATTTTGGTGCTAAATTCATAAATACAGTAATTACTATATAGCATTACTGTGTACTGAACTACTTTTTCTGACAAATTTGTTGTCTAACATGATGTTTTGGTGCTTAATTTGTAAAATCATAACTTAATTTGATGTTTAATAGGGTTATCCTTAATTCCTCATTATCTAACATATTCGCTTATCCAACGTTCTGCCGGCCCGTTTATGTTGGATAAGTGAGACTCTACTGTACTGTATTTACAAATTTACCACTAAAATATCACAATGAATTGAAAACACTGACTACAAAAACATTGATTATGAAAAGGCAGACTGCGTTGGATAATCCAGAACATTGTATAAGCGAATGTTGGATAAGTGAGATTCTTCTTTAATATGAAATAATTACTGGGATAGAATAATGCAGAACAATATAATCTCTAAAACCAGGACAGTAAATAAACAGGGGAATTCCACACAGGAAACAATCGGGGCCAGCTAACACCTCCCAACAAAGTATTCCCATCATCAAAGTCTGGAAAATTCTCCGTTTTCTCAGGGCCACAGACAGTAGAAGCACATAAAATATCGCAAACAACACCACTCTGAAAACAAGGGAATTCCAGACAGGAAACAATCAGGGCCAGCTAACACCTCCCAACAAAAAATTCACTCAGGGAGGAAACAGCCAGGCTTTAAAGCTGCAAGGCCATTACATCCTAATCATTTTTCCTAATTGCAGCATTCATACTTGCCTCCAACAATAAAAAAACCAATCAGAAATATTGTATATTCACAACCTTTAGGAAATAATATCCCCTGATGGCGCAGTGTGTTAAAGCGCTGAGCTGCTGAACTTCTGGACCGAAAGGCCACAGGTTGGAATTGGGGGAGCGGAGAGAGCCCCCACTGTTAGCCCCAGCTTCTGCCAACCCAGAAGTTCGAAAACATGCAAATGTGAGTGCATCAATAGGTACTGCTCCGGCGGGAAGGTAACGCCGCTCCATGTAGTCATCCCACATGACCTTGGAGGAGTCTACGGACAACGCCAGCTCTTCGGCTTAGAAATGGAGATGAGCACCAACCCCCAGAGTCAGACATGACTGGACTTAACGTCAGGAGAAAACCTTCACCTTGTACCTTAACTACCACCAATTCCTCAATACTTCATTTCCCATACCACCAGACTTCGCCACAGCAACGTGTGGCCGGGCACAGCTAGTCCCTATATATTATTTCACTAGGGATCTGAAGCTCACACCATAGAAAGGTGGCTAATTTAGAGATCTCAAAAATCCCCCCTTTCTGTCTTTTCCTGTCCAGTTTGAAGTTTCAGTCTGTCCCCTTTTAGAGGGCATGAAAATTATGTCGCCTGTAGCTTGAGGGCACGGAAAACCCTGTCTTTGCCCTATTCAAGAGCCTCAAGCAAGAATTAGCTATCCAGAGCAGAAATCTACAATGATCCAACATCTGAAAATCCTGAGCTATTAATATCACTTTGCTAAATTTGAGTCTTTAGCCAGGTATTGCCTTAAGTCTAAGCAAACCTGCAGTGATAGCCTCCAGGGCACAGAAATCTGATAGTGAAACACATTATCCCCCCTCCCCATGCTCATTTTAAAATACATGTTCTCTCCCCAAAATTTAAATGCATTTTATAGAGGTTTGAGTTGGGAACTGGGTGAGTACATGCATGTTGATAGCGATTTGAACTAGCAACTGGATTAGTACAACTCATTTTTTTATAAATACACTGGAATTAGGCTCAGCCCGAATGTGCAAAGAAAAACGTGAGCAAGAATTCTTTGGTACCGCTGAATTCTTTTAAATAAGGTGATCAGTAACTGAGTCTTGTAACTACAGTTAGCCTTCCCCATTTGCAGATTTGATCATTCATGAATGTGATTAATATATTATCTCTTTGAAATGCTAGGTCCTCCAGGGTGACTCTATGGTCAATTTTTGCCAGAAGTTGATCATAGATTCACATCGGAGGACCTAGAGATTGCTTCACAGGACCCTTTTCTAGGAATTTTAGGCAATATTCTGTGGTCTATGTCTGATAGAGGTTGATCATAGTGTCATGTAGAAGGCCCTAGAGATTCCTAGATAGGTGTTTCCTCAGATTAAAAAAATTAGCATGCCGTAAATTATTTCCCCACATTTAGAGGGTCCCTGTGTCCTTAATCCACACAAAAATGGAGGGTCTACTGCATTCCAAAGGGATTGAAGGGTAAGCATTGGTGGCTTCCATGTCCGTGGCATGGTGAATTTCCATCACGTGTCAGGATGAATATTAATGGAGCTATCCAAGGTATTAAACACATTTGGGGGACAGGACTCAATACCTGGATAGCTGATTTAAAGTTTGGATTAAAACACTGATTTACTGACCTGAAAACTAGCAGTTGTCACTGGGAGAATGGTCCATTTATAAATAAATAAGGGTTCTAAAACATTACTTTTTTATTGTATTGTTTGGGGGGAAAATTGGAACTGTAGTCCAAAACAATTAACATGTCCAAGCTTGAATTTAGGAATATATTAAATTTGTGTTCATTATCCCAGACTAGATAGCATTGCTAATGAGTGTGAATCATGCCCAATATTGTCAGCGTCTGCGTGTATTTTAATTGTCACATTTGTATTCTCTACTTTGGTTATTTACATATTTTTCCGCCTCTCTCTCCTAGTGTTACTAGACCTTAAATTTGTCTGTATTCTCCAATCAAGACAAGGGAGCTTCTGCTTGCTTGTCTTGCCCTGTAAAGTCTCACTGAAACTGATAAAATATAGCACTAATGCCTGTCCACACCCTGTCAAAACCCACCCCACCAGAGTCAATGAAACAGGTCAGCTTTGAAAGCTTGCCGTTGGATCAGACAGGCATGTGCCAATGAATGCCAATTTGGATATACTTTTTTTAGCACTACCAAGTAACCTGTCACATTGCCAGCAGGCAGTAACTTGTCCAAACCAACTGTCCCTTTAAAAATGTAACATATTTCACAGACACCAAAAAAAGCAATCATTCACTCATTGTAAAGCACTTCCCTCTTTCTGCTCCCTTTGTGTTTCAGTCAACACTTACATTATAAATTGAAATGCCTGCCCCACCATCTTGCCTAAAAGGTTGAATTGAATGATTCGATGTGCCAGCAAACAAGCAGGTCCTGATGCTGATGTATCATGGACTTGGTGAAAGACTCATTCCTTTGGAAAATGATATTTTAGCTCTTACTGGAGAATTCAGTGGTTCTTAATTAACCCATGTGACCACTGGATGTCCCCACAGTTCCTCCGGTGTAGTTTCAGCTATCAGAATTTGTAGGGAGAAGGAGTCAGGGTAGGCTTTAAAAAGTTGCGTTTGTATTGAAGGAAAGAGTTGGAGAAGAAATCTTCTCCAACCTTCCACCTGATGCTTCTGTGATTCCTAGAAAATGATTCTAAAAGACTGGTGGAACTGTCCAAAACAGCATGAGATACAGTGGTGAAATCTTTAGAAGGGAAGGGGAATCGGCAAAGATGGCCTCCTTGGACAGTGAGGAGCTTTCACTGGACCCTCAATAGAGACAGTGCTTCTGCTAACAGAGTATTGAATCTGGATTAGAGAGTGTACCTTTGCTAATTTGATTCCTGCAAAAAAGAATAAATTCAATGGACCCACCATATCCATGTGGGTTTGGTTCCAGGACCCACTGTAGATACAAAAAAAAAAAACCCCAACAAAAAAAAACCCATGAGCAAGCACTGCTCATATTATTAAACAGTGGTCATATGAACATGGACACTTCAGAGTGTCTGCATCCAGGTCACAATACATGCTTCTTTGTCTCTTGCTCCATGACTAGGGCAGTGGCAGTTGAGAATGAGGGAAGCCCTACCATTTGTATCTGGACCTAGGCATGGTGAAGATGTGCCTGCCTCTTCTTCTCTCCCTCTAAGGCCAGGGTATTGACTGTTGGGATTCAAGAAAGATTTTGCTTGTGAACCTACACATGATGAATTATGCTTTCTTCTTCTCTACAAATAAATAAATGTGTCAGATGAATAGAAGTTAAAGGTACAGATTCATCCATCTCCCATCTCTTTGTATAGACAGGACCAAAATATCATAGTCCTTTTTTGCTGCATTACCTCTCATTACATCCCAAAGAACTCTTAGGAGATACCAGGCTAGGGGAAAAAAATCAAACCCAAAACAGCTGCAGGAGGAATAATCAGAAATCCCATGTTAAACAGCATTGTAATCTGCTTTGTGGTTATGACTTATTTTCCAGTGTAATTGAAACAAAATAATATAAAGTCAGAAAGCCAGGGGACTGGGGAGGAAAGTAAGAAGTCAAGAACACATGCCTAGATTGTCAGACAATTTGCAAGATGCCAAACAACTTGTCCTCTGAATGATTTCTATTTGCAGTTGTCTGAAATTCATCAGACTTGGTTAGCACTACACAGAGTTAGATCCAACATGAGAAACAGAATAGCTATGCCTTATAGAATAGAATATTGCACAACGGAATTACATGCCTTCCCACACACACACCACAAAGCAACACACCTACCCCTCCACAACCCCACTACATAGCCCCTTCTGTGTGGCATGTAAAACTAACACATCTTTTGGAGCCAGTGCGGTGCAGTGGTTTGAATCTGTGGCCCCTTCCGCACAGGTGAATAAAATCCCACATTATCTCTTTTGAACTGAAATATACGGCAGTGTGGACTCAGATAACCCAGTTCAAAGCAGACATTGTGGGATTTTCTGCCTTGATATTCTGGGATATAAGGCTGTGTGAAATGGCCCTATGACACTAGAGACCGGGGTTTGAATCCATGCTTGGCTATGAAACCCACTGGGTTGTTTTATTGTTTTGTGAAGAAAACAGCACTTTCCGTGCATAGAAATATTAGCTTCCACACAGAAAATGCTGTTTCCTAAGAAGAACATTTTTTTCTGGATAAACCAACAATGTGCATTTTTTGCATAATAAATCCCAAATTGTGAATATGCTTGGAAAACTGTGTGATTTTCCAAAGACTTTTTTAAATTGGGAAAGAAAATTGTTAAAACTACTCATTACTTCAGAGGAAGCAACTGGCAAAGCCACACCTAAGTTTTGTTTTCCTATTAAAACCCTATGAAATTAATGAGGTTGTCATCAGTTGACAGGAGACATGAAGGTCTATAACGGTTTGGGCCCAGACTTTCTCCTTGTAGAAGCTTGCCCGGGCCCATCTATCTATCAGAAGAGTAGGCCCTGCACTCAATCCCACCCTCGTCTCAAGCATGGCTGGTGGGAACGAGAGAGGAGCCCCCTCCCCAGGGAGATCAAAATGGCCCCCTCCTCACTCTCCTTTAAAAAACAGCTTAAAACTTGCAAGCATACAATGAGGAGGCGGTATAAAACTAGTAGTATGGACTAAGTGGAATGGAAATGGAACTGGTATGAAAAAGCTAGCCTAGGCTAGCTTTTTAATTGTTTTTATTGGGTGTAAATTGCATATTTTAATTTGTTGTATTAGTGTTCTTTAATGTTTAAATTATCTCTCGTGTTTCTGTTTTATATGCATTGAATGTTTGCCTGTTTTGTTGGAAACCGCAGAGTCCCCATGGGGAGATAGGGTGGGATAGAAATAAAGGTTATCATCATCATCATCATCATCATCATCATCAGTAGTATTCATCTGGACTAACCTTTCTTAGCTTCCAAGATCAGATAGGATCTGGTGCTTATAGGTTTAAATACCTGTAAAGGAAAGCGTTTTCCACTTTGCCTAAAGGCAGGTGTAGGCTAACCTAGGAGACTTCTAACTGAGAGAGGCAAGAAATAATGTATTACCAAGTTACAATAAATGTTACCTGTGAAATCCATTATTTTAGCAAAAGGGAAAGAAAACCAAGAAGGACAATCCCAAAATGTACTGGGAAAGACGTTTTCTTCAGATAAGCTCAACAAAAGCTAGTTGGGCGGCAGAAAGCATTTGGTTGCAAATGCAGTCCAGCCTCAGCATAAGCAGATTGTTCTTGGGTTGTGTTATTATTAGTGCAAGCTGGACAGCTTGAGTGTGAGAATATTTTATTCCCTGTACACTTCTAATTACAGCAAAAGAGGTTTGATCAGTGACACACTTGTCCATCTTGTTCTTTCTTGTCTTTCAGGCATGGCTGGTTGCAGCTAAGGAGACAGACCAGCGCAAAGCATACGAGAAACACCACTCTTGTCAGAAAAGGACTGAAGTGTTACCGTTAATTATTCTGGACCATGTGCTCGTTTACAACCCATCTCACATGAGAAATTGTCTCAGAGGTGTCAAACAGCATCACTTACGTAAGTGCAGGGGGAAGCAAAAACAAAATGTTTGACTGACTGGATTTGGGTGACCTGCCAGGGACCTACACCAGAAGCTTTGAGATTTAGCTCCCAATTTGTGTCGTCAAGTTTGATGCAGAATTTAAATTGGGACTCATTCTTAGTGTGCTCCTTTCTTTCTTCTTTCTTTTTTTATAGCATGGGGCGGGAGAGAGGTGGAGAGAGACCCTATCCCTATCCCCATGAGCCTGACGCTTTGTTCAAGAGTGAATTTTACCTTTGCAATGGTTGGCTGAAATCACACTTAGGAAAAGGACTACCATTTCTTCTTCATTTCTTGTAAACAACAAAAGATTAAGAGAAGCAATTACACTATGTAACAAAAATTGATTTTTTTCTGTTCCTAGTTTGAAAGTATTATTTCCTGTTTGATTGCATGCCACTTACTTAGGAAGTAGTTGTTATACTCCAAAAACTGCCACAAACTGTGTTAAATTGGTTGAGACTCGATGAGATAGTCATTGAAAAAACCATAGCAAAATGTGCTGCAGGATGTCCTGCAGAAACAAAGTTTTGCAGTTTAATAAACTTTTTCCCATTTTTTTTATGATAGAACCAATTAGGAAATGACATTTATAGCCCAGGAACAAAAATCGTGTTACTTAGTGTTATTACACTTTTGTAGGAAATCCACCATTATGAGCATTAAGTCAGCATAAGCATGAAGAAGATATTAAGAAGGAAATTGAAGGTGGGCATATAATCTGCATGGAGTAGTTTACCTTTTTAAAGAATGCAATATTCTCATAATTCTTAAAATTATGCAGCTATACACACCTCATGAAAATCACCTGAATCCTGTCTGTTGAAAATACCTGCCTATTCTCTCTCTCATCTGCCTATTTATTATTTATTATGATCTATCAATTGTGATGGCGCAATGGGTTCAACCCTTGTGTTGACTGAACTGCTGACTTGAAGGTCATGTTGCTGACCTGAAGGTTGCCAGTTAGAACCTGTGAGATGGGGTGAGCTCCCATCTGTTAGCTCTAGCTTACAAGGACATGAGAGAAGCCTCCCGGCTAAAACATCTGAGTGTCCCCTGGACAATTTCCTTACACCAGAAGCAACTTGCAGTATGTTCTGAAGTTGCGTCTGACATAATAAAAAAAAATCTATCTATTATTGCATGCGTTAATATCTCTCTGCAACTCCCAAAATTCCCAGCCAGCTCACTGTCTGTTAGGAATTGTGGTAGTTGAAGTCCAAAATACCTGGAGGGCTGAAGTTTGCCCGTGCCTGGATGACTTAGAAAGTGCTTCGAGAGACTATATTTTGTCAAAAGTGGCTACATGGTAAAGGTCTCATGAGGGTTATATTGTACACACACACACACACACACACACACACACACCAAGATCTGGAGAGCTTCATGATTCCTATTCTAGATTTAGGCCACATTTTGGATCACTTTTTAATTCAAAGCAGTGTTGTGGGGACAGTGTTGGTCGGACAGTTAAATCATTTCAAATCTTAATTGAGACATAAAAATAGCTATCCAAGGTGGTGAATCATGTTCCCCCAGTTGGTCCAGTAGCTTGGATGGTTCCTTCAAAACCTGGAGAGGGGTCATTGTGTCTCAGAAATGGGAGCTACCAACCACAGTTGGCAGAGACTTTTACTTTTAGATTAAGGTGACTTTATTGACATGGAACACATTTTACTAACTGCATCAGGTTTGCTGAGGCCTTGCTGGTAAGATCATCTCCATGTTGTATTGCTATGATGTTATACATTCACCTCCCCTTGAAATTGGTGAAGAAGATTGCTTAAATTTGCTCAAAATATGACTCAGAGAACTTTGTGCAAATGAAGAGGCATTGCATTGACTCATTTAAAAAAATTGCATTGATTTCCTGATTAAGTTCCTGCCAAGATCAAAGGTCTGGTGATCACCATTAAATTTCTAAAAGAGCCTCAGAAGACATCATCCCATGACATCCTGTCAAGGAATTCAAAGAACACCATTCTATTTGTATCACCATCGGGAGTTCTCTATCCATCTACAAAAGAAATGTGTGTCTTGACTTCGGAGCAGTTGCCCAAATTCTGTTTTGGAGACGACTTCAGTATTTGTAAATCTAAAAGACCCTAACTAGGTTGAGTGATTGTGTTCATTTGTTCTTTTAAGATTTTGTACACCTCTTCCTGATTTTTATCATTGCTGTGTCATGTTGGCTGAAACTCAATTGATGTCATACACATGTATAAGTTCCCTTACACAATCAGATATTCTTACCTCTGAGTGATGGGTCTTTATGGTTGTGTAAACCAAGTTACACAAGTGTAATAAATTCACAAGGAGTTGTACATTTTGAATTCATAGAATCATAGAATCATAGAATAGTAGAGTTGGAAGAGACCTCATGGGCCATCCAGTCCAACCCCCTGCCAAGAAGCAGGAAATCGCATTCAAAGCACCCCCGACAGATGGCCATCCAGCCTCTGCTTAAAAGCCTCCAAGGAAGGAGCCTCCACCACAGCCCGGGGGAGAGAGTTCCACTGTCGAACAGCCCTCACAGTGAGGAAGTTCTTCCTGATGTTCAGGTGGAATCTCCTTTCCTGTAGTTTGAAGCCATTGTTCCGTGTCCTAGTCTGCAGGGCAGCAGAAAACAAGCTTGCTCCCTCTTCCCTATGACTTCCCTTCACGTATTTGTACATGGCTATCATGTCTCCTCTCAGCCTTCTCTTCTGCAGGCTAAACATGCCAAGCTCTTTAAGCCGCTCCTCATAGGGCTTGTTCTCCAGACCCTTAATCATTTTAGTCGCCCTCCTCTGGACGCTTTCCAGCTTGTCAACATCTCCCTTCAACTGTGGTGCCCAAAATTGGACACAGTATTCCAGTTGTGGTCTGACCAAGGCAGAATAGAGGGGGAGCAGGACTTCCCTGGATCTAGACGCTATTCCCCTATTGATGCAGGCCAGAATCCCGTTGGCTTTTTTAGCTGCTGCATCACATTGTTGGCTCATGTTTAACTTGTTGTCCACGAGGACTCCAAGGTCTTTTTCGCACACACTGCTGTCAAGCCAGGCGTCCCCCATTCTGTATCTTTGATTTCCATTTTTTCTGCCGAAATGAAGTATCTTGCATTTGTCCCTGTTGAACTTCATTTTGTTAGTTTCGGCCCATCTCTCTAGTCTGTCAAGATCATTTTGAATTCTGCTCCTGTCTTCTGGAGTGTTAGCTATCCCTCCCAGTTTTGTGTCGTCTGCAAACTTGATGATCGTGCCTTCTAACCCTTCGTCTAAGTCGTTAATAAAGATGTTGAACAGAACCGGGCCCAGGACGGAACCCTGCGGCACTCCACTTGTCACTTCTTTCCATGATGAAGATGACGCATTGGTGAGCACCCTTTGGGTTCGTTCGCTTAGCCAATTGCAGATCCACCTAACCGTAGTTTTGTCTAGTCCACATTTTACTAGTTTATTTGCCAGAAGGTCGTGGGGGACTTTGTCGAAGGCCTTACTGAAATCCAGGTAGGCTACATCCACAGCATTCCCTGTATCGACCCAACTCGTAACTCTATCGAAAAAAGAGATCAGATTAGTCTGGCATGACTTGTTTTTGGTAAATCCGTGTTGACTATTAGCAATGACCGCATTTGTTTCTAAGTGTTCGCAGACCACTTCCTTGATGATCTTTTCCAGAATCTTGCCTGGTATCGATGTGAGGCTGACTGGACGGTAATTGTTTGGGTCGTTCTTTTTTCCCTTCTTGAAGATAGGGACCACATTCGCCCTCCTCCAATCTGCTGGGACTTCTCCCGTTCTCCAAGAACTCTCGAAGATAATTGCTAGTGGTTCTGAAATAACTTCCGCTAATTCCTTCAATACTCTTGGATGTAGCTGATCTGGCCCTGGGGACTTGAATTCGTTTAGAGAGGCCAGGTGTTCCTGGACAACTTGTTTCCCTATTTGGGGTTGGAGTTCCCCCAATCCTTCGCCCATTCCATGTTGCTGAGGTTGAAGATGGCTTTCTTTTTGTGAGAAGACCGAGGCAAAGAAGGTATTGAGCAGTTCTGCCTTTTCCCTGTCCCCTGTCGCCATCACCCCATCTTCTCCTTGCAGAGGCCCTATCGCCTCCTTTTTCTTCCTTTTTCTACCAACGTAAGCAAAAAAGCCTTTTTTGTTGTTTTTTATGTCCCTGGCAAGCCTGAGCTCATTTTGTGCTTTAGCCTTGCGAACCTTTTCCCTACAGGTGTTGGCTATACGTTTGAATTCTTCTTTGGTGATTTCTCCCCTTTTCCACTTCTTGTGCATGTCACTTTTGAGCTTTAGCTCAGTTAGAAGTTCTTTGGACATCCATTCTGGCTTCTTTGCACTTGTCTTATTTTTCTTCTTTGTTGGCACTGTTTGCATTTGCGCCTCGAGTATTTCACTTTTGAAAAACTCCCATCCATCCTTAACTCCCTTGTTTTTTAATATTGGTGTCCATGGAATGCCGCTCAGTAATTCCTTCATTTTTTGGAAGTCAGCTCTCTTAAAGTCGAGAATGCGTGTTTGACTTGTCTTAGTTTCAGCATTCCTTTGTATTGCAAACTCCAGGAGCACATGGTCACTTGCCCCTAAGGATCCAACCACTTCAACTGTATTGATCAGGTCTTCCACATTTGTTAAGATTAGATCAAGAGTTGCTGATCCTCTTGTTGCCTCTTCTACCTTCTTGTCCATGATTATTCATCAGTGTCTTCAATTGAGCACTTGATTCTCTAAAATTGCAGACATAGCCGCTGTGAATTGCCCATTGCACAGTGGAACAATAACCAGGAACACTGCCAGATAAATAATAGTTTTCCCAACTCAAAAGGATGGTCCAGTGGCAATCACGACATCACTATGCAAGTCTGGATTTATGCTACACAATCATAATGTAGGATAGCAGCCACTCTGTTTTATGTGCACCACCCTGAGATCACTTTTGAGGATTAAAGAAAGACTAGTTTAGAAGACTTGAAAATAAATAAATGAAGAGACCCATCTATCCTCTCCAAAAACAGCAGGCATCAGTAAAGCAAGCATTCCTTTCTGCTAATTGGTATGACGCTAAGACTACCCTGTTCTTATTTACAAAACTGCAGATTTATGTCAAGCAAAGCCAATTATACTTAATGTTTAAACTATTGCAGGTGCTGAATGACTTTGTTGCTAGGCACTGGAAATGAAAAATGCTCTTTTAACGCATCTCATTGCAATGGAGAACATGTGCTCCATCATCAGTGCAAACTCAACAGATGGATAGCTTAATCCCTGCCACTGATCTCTCTCTCTACACCCCTTTTTGCTACCCCCCTCTCCCTCACATTCTACCTGAGACAATGTCCCACATGCTTTGTCTTGCTTGTAGTATTTGGAACTGATTCAATTTTCTTTTTTAAAAAGCCACATGTAATGTATTTCATCAGGTCCATTTAACTCATTCACAGCATGTTTGGTCATCTGCTGAGATATAAACGGAAGTTTGTTTTGTCTGTTGCTGTGCAGACTGAAAAGGCTTAACAACTAGTTAGTGGGCTGAGATGATGAGTAATAGATCTGTGCTGTAGAACAACAAAAACTAAGAGCAATTACACAGCCTAACAAAAAGTGTTTTCTTGGTGTATTGATTTTTAGGCCTGTTCCTGGGGTTATTTGGGGCACTGATTCAGAAAATTGCATCGGATGGACCCCATCAGCTCTAGTTTCTTAGATATGGTTATTATGGTTTTCTGTGGGTGAGTAGATAGCAACTGGTAGTAAGTAACCATTTGTTCTATATCTCAAAACATAGAGCTGGTAGGGGAAAACTATTGCCATTTTTGGAATCAGCAGTTCAGATATACCCAGAACATTTGAGGCACCAAAATGTGTGTTGGCTGGTGTTACTGAAGACATTTAAGGACTAAAGTGCAAAGGCAGGTTTATAGCTGAACGTTCAGAAAACACACTTAATGACCATAGATCATTAACATAACATTTAGGAAGACAATGAGGACATTGAAATGGGGTTTTCATACCTTGGCTCAGAATGGAGGCTGCAGTCAAGAAATCAGAAGAAAACTAAGATTTGGAAGGGTAGCTATGAAGGAACTAGAGAAGATCTTGAAATGTCAAGATATATCATTGAACACTAAAGTTAAGGTGGTCCGTGACATTGTATTTTTCATTTTTATGTATGGTTGTGAAAGGAAGAAAATCAATACTTTTGAGATGTGCCAGAGAAGAGTTCTACAGATCCTGTGGACTGGCAAATAAAGGGAAGGAGACCGCAGTAGATGATGCTATCACTTCCCATCTGGTCATAGGGAGACAGCCAGATGCTTCTCTGCATTTTTGCATCATATGCATTACTATTATTGGTACTGTTTCTTGTCACTGCTCATATTCTCTTTCCCAGCCCCCCTACTAAAACCCATTTAGCATAAACAAGAGACTTGGCAGTATGGTTCAATATTGTGTTATAGGAAACTTTATTAAATATGAAATGTCAAACTTGGGCATGAAGTCACATATACAGTACATGAAGTGATAAATATTGCGACTGGACAATTGAAAGTCTCTGTCAGTTGAGAGACCTCCTTAATCGTCAAGGCAGCAAGTTGCATAGAATAGCTGAAGATCAGGATATACAGCCGAGTAAACTAGCAGCATATACATATGCATATACATATACATACATACATACATACATATATATGTGTGTGTGTGTGTGTGTGTATATATATATGTATATGTTGCTAGTTTACTCGGCTGTATATCCTGATCTTCAGCTATTCTATGCAACTTGCTGCCTTGATGGTTAAGGAGGTCCCATATATATCAATCACACACACACACCCATGAATAAGCCAAACAGCAATCTATTATTAAGCCTATTCATAAACATAGAATACAATGCATTGTTAAAAATTTGACAGACACTACTCTGATGACTAACTAACTGCATGGAATGCTCAACCAGATGTTTTCTGAGCAAGATTTCACAGGATAATCTCCACAGGAGACAATGGAGAGGGACAATCTAGGATACTGTCATAAAATTCAAGTGATTTCTCATGCTGTAAAAGTTGTTCTTGAAGAAGACTCCCTCTGAATCCTTCGCCATAGTCTTGCCAGAGGTTATTGTATCTGAACAACAAAAATAAATTAAATCTCTTTTACTATACAGTTTGTTGTTGAGTGTCTTCCATTTGGTTCTGACTTCTGGCTACTCTAAGGTGGACCCATGACTTATTTCTGGGGCTGAGAGAACGTGACTCATCAAAGGTCCTCCAGTGGGTTTTCATGGCCACCGATACTCAAACCACTGCACAATGCTGTCAGTACAGTGCAATCTATTATTTGGGTGTGTCAACTATATTTAGTGTTTAAATCCAATCAAAACTATTTGGGAAGAATGAGAAAAGGGGATAGATTGAATGCTTTTATACTGAATGAAAAGCTATAGACTGAGAGAAGGTACTGGA